>NC_046681.1:29456527-29769112 GCF_009870125.1 Drosophila pseudoobscura | reverse complement strand
GCCCTCCAGTCCAGCTAGGCACTGATAAAAGTTAGCCAGGGCTCTATTATTGAGTGGTGGTTCCATACGAAAGTCCAGCAGGAGGATGGTTGTACGACGGCGTGGAGTGGGACTCTGAAATGGAAATAAGTGGGGTGTCCGTGTCTGTTCCGTTTAGGCCAGTCAATGCGTATGCAGCTCCAACTATTTGAAATTGTTACTAATGAGAAATTAATTTGCAAAATGCTAATCAAGTGGTTGCATTCGACAGGCAGTGGTTGGCCATTTGGTCGGATCTCCATTCTAATTCCATTGCAAACGGATCGAAACGAGCCGAACCGGGGGATTTAATTAAGGCGATTGTCAGTAGAGGTATTTTGACATAGGCCTGGCTTGGACTAATGTCGATTTAATTGTTTTCAATTGCCAGAAAAAATGAAAAAGAAGTCTAAAATAATTAAAGCAGGCTTTAGCAACGTGATTCACAAAACCAAGAGCGGGCCTTGCCAGTATGTCTTTCCAATCAAGTGCCTAAGCAACATGTTGCCACTAAACAGTACACTGTGCTACAGAAAATGTACGTTTATGAAACGTATGAAATGGTAACAAATGCAGAGATCACAATAGAGAGTTTTGAGCTTACAACGTTGCATATCTGCTAGGTATCCGAATATAATATATAATATTTTTCCATCGGCTTCGAATACGCAGATCAAGATTTATACTTATTAAACTCTTGTAAAATGTACATTTAAAATTTTGAATTTTGTAGCACAGTGCTATTGTTAGCCCAGTGCTGTACAGCGATAAATAAGCATCGCGCCATAAATACTTCATCGGACAGACAATTTGGGGCGTGTGTTACATTAATCAAAACCTGTGGAATATTTCACCTGGTGGTTGCACTGCTCCTTCGCCGCATTGGGAGTGCAATCAGCATTTCAATTTGCTCAGACGCCCACGCGGTGGTCACTTTTTATAGTTTCGTGCGTGCATGCGAGTGTGTGCATGCGTGTGAGTAATTGAATCTGCTGATTGATTGATTGTGATTGATTAATGATATTTAAAGTGCGTGCGTGCTGACGATGCAATGGCAGTGCAGCTTCTTGGAAATGCGCCTCGAGGCAAATCAATAGAGTAAACACTTTACTTTAGACAGGAAAAAGAAAGCCGAACAAATTCGAATTTACCGCCATTTGAAGAGCTCTCTGACAAAAGCTGCTCGCTTTGCAACTCACCAGCGTGCTGCTCTGTTACAGCTGTGCACAAACATCACATACGGTCACACTCTCTTGTTGCCAAAAAAAATGCGCATATAAAACCGAACAAATTTCTTGAGAAAAGCGAAAAACAACCGAAAAAGAATATTGAAAATGTCTGTGCTGCGCTTCCTGGTGACGCGGCAGGCCCTGGCCGCACTGTCCAGGCCGACGTCCATCAATCTGCTGCAGAATCGGGCACAAGTCGCACTCGCCTCCACTCTGGCGAGCAACAGCACCAACAGCTGTCTGAAGGCAGCCACCACAATTTGCGATGGGAATCCCTGCCAAATGCAGATTAGAGGACACAAACGCTTTGGCCATCAGCAGGAGAAGACCCCTCAAGTGACCAAATACTTCCATGGACTCATCCTGAGTCTGTTCATCATATCCGTGCTGGATTGGGGAAAGTAAGCAGCGAGCCATAAAGAAGACTACTACGTACGTTCTGTGGCTAAAATGGAATCTATTTTTAGAGTGAAACGTTTGCTGATGCCCAAAGTGGATGCAGATTATGGCCAGCGTCCGTCTTCGGCAGCTGGCGTGAATGGAGAGGACAGCTCGGACGACTCCGAGAGCGACGATAGCGATGAGGATGAATCCAGCGGCGGCCTGCATCTGCATGAGGGCAAGAAAATCAGGGAAAAAGTTGGTTTCCGCGAGCGCAAGGTACCATCCAGCTTATAGGAAGCTGTTCCCCTCTCATTTCCTTCATTAAATTGTTTTCTTTTACCAATATTTTTGTTTTTTCTTTTATGTTGTCCCCATCTATATGTATTTTGCGTTGCCTTTACACTCCACACACACAAACCCATGAAGATTATTGAGTATGAGAATCGCATCCGCCAGTTCTCCACGCCCGATAAGATCTTTCGATACTTTGCCACTGTGCGTCTGCAAGATGCCACACAGACGATTGTGTGCATGACACCCGAGGACTTTCTGCGCTCCATCTATCCGGGCATCAAGCAGCCAGATGGTAAATCTTTCATCCTGTTCTCATGCCGTTCCCATCCTTCCCTCCACTAACATCAGTTTGTAGTTCCCTTTGGGTTTTTGTTTTTGCCTGTCTACTACTGCTCGTAAGATTCCCTAAGCTAAGCTAAGTTAATGTCCTTTGCCTTAGATCATTGAGTATGAGAATCGCATACGTCAGTTTTCCACGCCGGACAAAGTATTTCGCTACTTTGCCACCATCCAAGTGCCAGTGGCCGATGATCGTCATGAGGTCTACATGACACCAACCGATTTCTTAACCAGCATGACGCCAGGCATGAAGCAACCCGATGGTATGTGCTTGATAACCAAACAATCAAAACCCCCACTCAAAGATAGCAGCGAAATTGGTTCTTTACTAATACTCTGAAAGTTTCATTATGGATTAAGTTTACTAAACGGACTTTTTCTGCTTTTTTTAGGTCTTGGTCTGGATCAGTATCGTCGCTATGATCCCAAGGTAAGGCTTTGATTATTTACGAGGCTCTTTATAGCTGAAAATAAACCGTGCTTCCCCTACAGTCTGTTGGCGAACAACTGAACCTTCACTTGGAGAAGAACAGCATCTTCTATAAGCTGGGTTCCTATGGTCTCATCACCTTCTCCGACTACATTTTCCTGCTGACAGTGCTCTCAAGTAACTCAATTAAGGAGATATCTATTCCCCTATTAATTTGCATGATTCTTGCCCAGTTTCCCGACGCCACTTTGAGATTGCCTTCCGCATGTTTGACCTGAATGGCGACGGTGATGTAGACTGTGAGGAATTCGAGATGGTGGCCACTCTGGTGAGATCGCAGACGAGCATGGGTACCCGACATCGTGATCATGCCAATACGGGCAATACCTTTAAGGTAAACACGGGGTAAAAGATCGATTGGAGTGTGATTGTATGAAGGAGACCGAAAGAGTACCACCACATGTTGTACTAAACGAATCCTTTTTGTATATTTTGTATATTCTCTGTCTTTTGGCTTTGATCCTATATTGAACGCGTGTCTAACTGTGTACATATCAAATCTTAACTTCCCTCTGTTTTTGACGTACTTACAGTCCTTGAAGGTACTTTTGTGTGATAATGCTTATTCACTTCTTTTGCCTTCTCAAAATCTGTACATACCTTTATCTTAACCCCAACACCCCCATATTCTCACCGAACTAGTCAACCACCCACCCACCACCATACACACACTCATTATTTGCCTCTCCGCTCGGAACGTAACTTACGCACCTGCTCCCATGCACCCCAGATTAATCTTCTTGATGTTTTTGCCCTAACTTTTATGGAAGATCAGTGACAAGTTCTTTGAAATCCTCTCCACAGGGCGTGAATTCCGCTTTGATCACGTACTTCTTTGGCCCTAATATGGATGAGAAGTTGACGATTGAAAAGTTCTTGGACTTCCAAGAGCAGCTACAGCGTGAGATCCTCTCTCTGGAGTTCGAGAGAAAAGAACCCAATGATGATGGCAACATCACGGAAGCTGATTTCGCTGAGCTCCTTTTGGCCTATGCGGGTTATCCCTTGAAGAAGAAACAAAAGAAATTGAAGCGTGTGAAGCGTCGCTTCCGTGATCATGGCACGGGCATATCCAAGCAGGATTATCTGGACTTCTTCCACTTTTTGAACAACATCAATGACGTGGACACTGCCCTGACCTTCTACCACATTGCGGGCGCCTCCATTGATCAGCAAACGCTGCAGCATGTAGCCAAGACAGTGGCTTTGGTCAATCTATCGGATCACGTGGTGGATGTTGTCTTCACCATCTTCGATGAGAACAGTAAGGGCAATCTTCGGAGATATAATGGAATGCTATACAACTCTCTTTTATCATTGATTTAGACGACAACCAGCTGAGCAATAAGGAATTCATTTCGGTGATGAAGAATCGCGTTCAACGCGGCCTGGAGAAGCCCAAGGATACGGGTTTCCTCAAAATGATGCGCTCGGTGTTCAAGTGTGCCAAGGAGACCAAGCCCGTTCTCTTGGACATATAGTAATGGGTTCGCGGGGGTCCTTTGTGGACTCTTCTTCTACTTGTGCCCCAATCTTAGTCATTTCTCCTACGCTTATGGGTCTCGCCTTATTTATGTTTTTTGTTTTTAATTATTCTCTACTGAAATCGATTTTAGCTTTATCCCTATCCTTGGGGGTTCTTTGACGATGATGATTATATCTCTTGTACAGTTCACCAACTCTTGTGCGCTTAATACGTTTACTTTTTAATATCATAATAAATATAAATAATTAAATTAAAAGATAAGCCCCTATTTATAGGGCATTTCGTTCAGTTCATAGATATGTATGTATTTCTTATCATATGGATTAACCAAGCAGTAGTGATATATAAAAAAAAATAGTCCGTGCTTCATTCTATCGGTAATTATTACTGGAAGTCCACTGCGATTGCGATCCTTTCACTGGATTAGATGGACTTTATGTATAGCTGGAAAAAGGTAGGTGAATATAACTTAAAATAAAATATGAATGTTTCATTCGCTGTAGTAGGTTATACATATAGGAAATACTGCCTTACAGGATAGGAATGTCTTGATTTTAAGCAGGATTTTTAATCCTGTTTGAGAGGAACCACACCTCTCCTCACTCACAGTGGAAGTTAATAAAATAACTAAAATAAATAAATGATTCAATCATCGTAAAGAAAATTCGTTCTTTCAATCCGTTTGGTGGCATCACAGTTAGGTCACCAGTTAGGTCCCCTGTTCCTCGACGTCCACATCATCCACACTCATACCGTACAGCTCCATGTCGTGCTGCTTGAGATGTGCCGTGTACGCATCCAGTTCGGTGAATCTCTGCTGGCACTCGCAGCACTCCAGCCAATCCTCCACCGAACTGTCGCCGTCATCGCTCTCATAGGCTGATTTCTGTTCGCCACTGCTCTCTTCCTCCTGATGCGAGGCTTTGTGGGAAGTGTAGTCCAGATAGTCCTGGAACCTCAATGGGCAGCGCAGGCACTTGTACCAGCGATCCCGGACATGGGTGACCATGTGCTTCTTGAGGGTCGAGCACTCGCGGAATGGCTTGCGGCACTTGGTGCAGCTGAAAGGCTTCTCGCCGGTGTGGATCATATAGTGGCGCTTGAGGTTGTGGCGCGTTCCAAAGGGACGGTGGCACAGCGGGCAGGGATAGGAGCGGCGACTTCTAGAGGGCCTCATCGGGGGAGCTGTGACTGTGGCGTCATTGCTGAGGGACGAGGATGAGTTGGCGCTGCTGCAGCTGCGTGGCAGGGGCGGGCGAGCAGTTGCAGGTGGCTGTATTGGTGGTGGCGGTGGCACAACTACCACTGGGGCGGGTGGGGTGTGCTGTGGTATTATTGGTACTAGGGTCACGGTCAAGGTGGGTGGTAGCGAGGGCGCTGCCGGTGGTGGTGTGGCATCCTCTTGATCCTCCTCTCCGTCGTCCTGCTCCTCCTCATCATCTTCTTCCATCTCTTCCACAGGATCATCCTCTGCTTGGTCCGCTTCTTCCGTATCCGGTTTCACCATGAGATTCTTGCTCTCGCAGTCCGCACAGCGCGTCGAGTCCTGCTCTATGGGCGGTCCCAGATGGCAGATCATGCAGATGAACAGCGGATCATGAGAATGCCTCCGGCGATGCTTCTTCAGATCGCTAAACTCTCGGAAGCGACGCTCGCACAGATCACAGGGAAAGGGACGTTCGCCTGAAAAAGGAAATGGATTAGTAAATGGTAAATGGTGGAACAGCGTACTGTCTGGGGACCGATCTCTCACCTGTGTGTATCATCATGTGGCGCCGCAGATTATAGTTGGACTGCACCTTCTTCCCGCAGGCGACGCACTCGAAGAGATGCCGTCCCCGGCGGTTAACATAAGGGCGTCGTTTGTTTGGTCTGCGGGGACCATGCTTCTTCTGCTTGGTTGGCCGCTGTTCCTTCTCTTCTTCATCCTCTGATTGCAGAACAATCACTTGTGCCGGCTCCTCTTCTTCCAGTTCACAGCTGACGGCAGCCAGTGGCAGAGTATCCTCATCGCTGGGCTCTTCTGGATCCTCTTCTTGCTCTTCATCGCTGTCGCTTAGCTCGATCTCTGCCACAATGCGCTGCTCTACTCTGGGTATCAGTTGGATGTCGGGTGATATACGTTGCTGTGGCCAAATTCCTGCCAAGCTTCTGGCTGCACTGATGATCAAACCGGACGGTGGCTGTTCCTTCTGCTTTACTCCCTCTTCATCGAGCACAATGATTTCCAGGCGATCTTTCTCTCTTTTCAGACGACGCTGCCTTTCCAGCTCCTCCTGCTGCTTTTGCTGCTGCTGCTGCTGGCCGATTCTCAAAAGCAGCGCCTTGATCTTCACATCATCGATAGATACAAAGTTCTCCTCCGGCTCGTGGTACTCGTATCGAATGGCATCCTGTGGCAGCATCTCGCAGCTGGCATCGCAACACGACGACGCACTGCAGCAAGAGAGGGGGCATTCAGAGCAGCATTCCATGCAGGACGCAGCGGGTGGTGCTCCAGCGGAGCACGTAGACTTACTCAAAGTCAGCTCCATGGCCTGCAAAACAAGTAAAAGAGAGATAGAAATAGTGACACACCAATTAACAGTTACTTAAAGTCAGTCGTGTATGTATGTATATGCATCCCCCTCACTCTTGCTTATCCTTACCCGCAGAGGATCAGCGTCAACAAAGGCTGAGAGCAGAAACAATTTCCAACTTTCTGTTTTTTGCGCTGCAAATTTTGCGAATAATATTATTGGCGCTCGCTCCCGGGTTGCCCGTCTGCCTCTGACGCCGTGCGAGTGAAGAAGAAACTGGATTCGCGGCTTCGGTGCTCGGGCTCAGCAACCTCTCGACAAAAGTCGAGTTTCAGCAGTCGACGCTGGCAGCGACGCCAACGTGCCCTGCCCCTGTCTGCCTGCCCCCTCCCCTGTTGGTGTCTGGTCCGTCTGCCTGGTCTGCGCTGTCTGTGAATCAGCGAAGCGCGAGAGCACGAGAGAAGGCAACTGCGCTGCAGGCTTTTTTCCAACACACGAGCGCAGCGTTGGCGTTGGCGTTGGTGCTCTGCCTCTCCTATCACCGCCCTATCCACTGTGTTTGCGTGCGTTGGTTGTTAACTTGATTTTTCTTTGGGGGGCGCTGCATGCCTGCCTGCTGCCTGGCCTGCCATACACACAAATCGAAAAAAACAAAGAAAATGCGCACAGGGCGGACCGAAAGCATGCCCCAAAGCTACAACAACACTGCAACTGCAACTGCTACAGCCGAAGCGGAGCAGCAACAGCAGCAACAAACTCACGATTTTCAAGATTACTCTGAGAGTGGAGCCCGAGCCAGAGGAGAGCCAAAGCAGCGCACCCAACAGACGGCAATCTCAGTGACGTCCGAGCGCCGTGCGCAATAATTTTGTTCTCTTCGTTTATTTGTTGTTCTTTTTCTTTTCCATCTCCTTCTTTGTGCTTCCTGCCTGTTGCCGGTCTTCACTCCTCCCCTCCCCTCCCCAACCACTAACACCTTACGCCTTAGTGATCGGCCTTTAAGTGGTGAATAACATCGCGGGGAACGAACCCTTTTCGGTGGAAACTTGCACGAGGTTTTGGAATAGCGTGAGGTGAGATGCAGCGGAGAGAAAGAAGTACTGTAATGGCGTGTGAAATGCTCATTTGTATGCCTCTAGCGTGGGGGCCCATTACCCATTTCATAGAGAGTTCTGGCTCGGATCTAGAGATCTCCTCCTCCAATGCTTGGCTAGGCTCTCGATCCGGGAACGGGGGCAATGGAAACGGGAATGAGAATTGGATTGGATTGGCGATCGTGACTACAAGTACGAGCAACACCGCGCACACTTATTTCTTGTTGCTCTTTCAGTTTTCGCTATAAAACTTGTTTATATCGTATCCCCACCGTCCACCATCAACATCCACACGCTGCAAACGCCCACTCGGCCCGGGCCTGGGGGATTGCCGCCGTCATGAACATCCGTGTCGGGGCCTGGCTGTACATGCGCATGCCGTGTGCGGGTGTATGTGTGTTCGTGTGAGGCTGCTGCATATGTGTATATCTGGAGTGCAATGCTCGGCACGATAGTGCCCCCAGGTGTTCGAACTTTTTCGCAATGTGTAAATGAAATGTATCTGTATATGGAATGGAATATACATACGCGTAGATACATATACATATGTACATATGTATAGGGTTTGGCAATCATCATGATATCACGATACTTGGGGGCAATCTGTTTTCGCAATTCCTTAATATTCAATTTTCATTGACTGCTAAATTTTTTCTCATATTTATTTATTATTTGCGCTTGTAAAACTGATGGGACCCTTTCTCAAGAGTCCTTTATTATGGACGACAGCTGGGCTTCTGTTTGACGAGAAAACTCTGCATCAGTGGTTTAATTTCGATATGATAATTAGTGGCAATCTGTTTTGGATTACATTTTCCTTGACATCGTACTCTTCTATTACTACTAGAAGGAATGTACATACATATGTACCTTTGACGAACATTCTCAGGGTTTTCTTAATATGTGTTTGTGATATTTACATATGTAATTCCGAAAATTCCTTGATCATAAACGACAATTGTATTTCTGGTTAGAAAGAAATGCTGGGAAGGTAACACCTCCCAGGTGCTACAACTTTCCGCAATTTTGTTCTGAAATAAATAAATACGCAAAAAAAACTTTGATATTCTTTTATTAAGCATCACGATAAACATTGGGAATTTGCTTTGAAAGTACATTTGTATTCACTTGTGTTTGACATGCCACTATTTTGTATACTAATTGCTCTACCTTTCTAATATTCAACAGAGATATACGATTTGCAATACGTTTGAATATTTGATAATCACCCTTATTTGGAAGACATACATATATCATCTTCTTCTTTTCTTCTTTATTGTAAATGTTAGATGGGGCATATCAATCGACTATCTCAGTACCTCCTTTAATATGCCTCTATCCTTCACAAGACTTTAATTTTTCATATCCACATATGCATACATATATCCAAATAAATTTATAGTATAGATAGTGCAATGTATGTACGAATATGTGCAAAGGACTGGTAAGAGCAACTATCTCGTTTCCCCAATCTTTTTGGAATCCTAGACTTCGTGATACTTTAATTTGTTTTCCCAGAGTGTTGCATGCATTCTTCAAATGTTATAAAAAGGGGAACAGAATACTTGTTTTTATATTATGATTATTCTGATTATTGTTAATTAATTGTTTAGTTTTTAATTACTGTTCAAGAAAATCTTCTTAGGGTTTGTTTTGCCTTTCTACAAAATAAATACAATGCGATTACCAGATTTCAGATAATATTTCAGGCACGACACCTTTTCGAACCATTCAATACATCCCATATCTTTATTATTGACCCAAGTGTTCGCTCAAGGAATCTTTGTATATCTGAGCTAATTTCGTGAGGATTAGTTCCTTTGATCTTTGAAGAATTCTGTAATCATATAGATACATATATGTATATTTTGTTAATAGGACCACAGGTCATCTATTCGATTGTATTCTGGATTGATATTTTAATTTACATTCTCCAAATAATTTTTTGCTATATCTCCCGCGATATATTCGATATGAAGCAATATTTCACTTTTAAATATCTCCTCCCATCTCTGTTTCAGCATTCCATTCGATTAGATCACCAAACCCGAAAGATACATTTAAAAGAATAATTTCCAAATCTGACCTCACTTTTCTTCTGTCAGAGATATATAGATGGATTATGTCTAGAAAAAAACCCAAAATATCTTTGCAATTCGTCTAACACAAAATCAATAAATATGAAGATCGAATACTATTGAAAAATGTTTAATATGCATTTCTTTCCATCTGTGGTTCCTTTCTAGGTATAACATTTCCTGAAACTACGTAAATTCGCTTACGATAAATACAAACGAATCGTAAAACTATAGTAATTGTATAAATCGATCAGTTTATGGCGGGGATTTTTGTATGTTTGTAGCCCCGCACTTAATTGGATCACATAATATGGATGTACGTATAATTTTCGATTACATAAATGAAAAATATTTGGCAAAATTGGGTTCTTGGTAGCTATCATCTAAGGGATTGAGGACTACTACTAACTAACAACTAAACTTCCATAACTATATGGATTATATATAAATATACAAAAAAAAAGTGGAAAATTTGTAAATTGGTAGAAGAAAACATATAGTAACATATAGAGGATTATGTTAAGTTAATAACTCTTTTGCCTATGCCTAAACCTTAGGCTAAACATATTAAAACCAATGTTTGCTAGGATAATGTGGGATTGCGTTTGGGGAACTGGATTGCTTGGGGAGAGGACATGATGATATGCTTCTAATCGAAGGCGATGTGACGACACAAACAACTAAACTATGTACAACAAAGCTATTAAATAATGTGGGATCAATGGTTTTAATCCTTAGTGGGCTTGGGGACTTCTTGGGGAGTGCTTTAGTATATAAATTATTTATAATCTTAATGTACATGTGGGACAATACAATCCGCCACTCGATTGCTTAAAGCTTTTGCTGCACATCCTTGCTGGGACCACCACCACCCTCGTGATGGTTAACAATATACTTTTTGGCCCCCGAGAGGCCCTGTTTGTTAATGTAGAAGCTCTTTTGGGCCAGCGGCGAGTTACCGTCGTCCACCACCAGACGATTGAGAAAGGTGGCCGCCGTCTTGGCCCCGCTGTCGCATGAGGAGGACTCTATGCTGATCGTGGAACAGCCCCCGATCGATGAGGTCTCGCTCTTGGCATCGTCCATTAGGGTGGCATCGTCGGCCAGATCGTTGACCAGCACTTGGGTGCTCGATGACGCCGTGGAGAGTATGGAGGAGGTGCGACTGCGGCAAGAATTGGGCTCGCTCTCCGGTATGGAGATGCCTTCATCGATGCTCTGGCTCTGACTGCTCCCAGAAAGAGCCAGACACATGGGCTCCGATGAGGAGCCAGCATCCATACCAGGCCCACTGCTACCACCAGCTCCGGGCGAAGCGGAACTGGGAGAGGGACAGTCAGAGCTGCTGCTGTTGTTGTTCTGGCCACCGGCTCCGACGGCATTATTTGTGCACAGCTTGGAGATGAACAGCTTAGGGGTGATGCGTCCATCGTAGGTGCCCGAGTCGGGGCTGGGACACACAGAGGAGGGGGATTGGCACACGGGCGAAGAGCCGCGACTATTTAAGGCGAGAGAAATTATCATTGGAAGATCTGTAAGTGGAATTTAGGCGGCATTTAGACGTACCTCTCTGTAAACATCTTTTTCATGGGCGACGGCGAGTAGACACTCCAGTTGCTGCCCCCGGGATTGTCGTCCAGCTCGAACTTGCGCTTCACCGGCCCCAGCTGGGAAGGGCGCATGGCAATCGGCGACATGGAGCGCCTGGTGGCAAAGGTGCGCCGCGTGGGCGATGGCGAGTAGGGCAGTCGCATGCCCGCCCGATTGCTGGTGGGACTGGGACTGGAGCAGCTGGTGCTGCCTGTCGGTGGCAGTGTGACCTGCAGCGGATTGGAGAGCTCGTCGGACTTGCACGACCAGTTCTCGGCCACCAGCGTAAGGTCCTCCCAGCTCTGGGAGATCTGTATCTCGCGATGCACCTCCCGCTCGTGGTTTACCTCGCGGCTGTTCAGATCGGCGCACTCCTCCTGTCGCAGCTGGGAGACGCGAGGCGTCAGGCACAGCGCGGCCCCGTTGGTCCCTCCGTTGGCGGTGGACATCGGACTGTAGCTGGCCGAGTAGCGTCGGGCACGTGGTGCAAATATATTGAACACCGGCGCCGGCGAGACCTCGCGGGAATTGGGCTGCGATCGGATGTGCATGCTCTTGCCAAAGTAATCGATGGTCGAGTTGCATTTGGAGGAGTAGTGCTCCATCTGCTGGTGCTGCGGTGGGTTCTTCTTTGGCGTCTGCTCATGCTCCTTGGCCGCGGCGGCAGCAGCTGCGGCTGCGCGTGTGGTCATGGGTGCGTGTGGCGAGGGTCGCCCTGAGGGCGTGCGGATGATTGGCACACTGAGGCAGCGTTTAAGGGTCTTCGAGCTGCTTGGCGGCGGCGGATCTAGGGTGTCCATGGCCACGGGCGTCGCCGTCTTGGCCTGCTCCTCGCTGCTGGCTTTCGTCTCCGTTTCCATTCCGTTGCACTCTTCGAAATCCAAGTCTAAAAATATAATAGAGCGGCAAATGTTTTATTTTCGACTTGTGGGTATTTCTGGGGCCAGCGGCCTGGGGCGAAGGTTTCGTTCGGGTTTCGTTGCTCTACCGATCGCTCGACAATTTGCTTTTTCGTCGGTTCTTATTCGCTTTTTTTGTTTTTTGTTTTTCTCTATATTTTTGCACACACTTTGTTCTCGCTGGCTCCACTTTGGCCACAGCTGATGCGAGAGTGCCCCCCTCCCCTCGTTCAGCGGGCAATATCCAAATTCCCAAAGAAATTTCTATTTCAGTTTCGCTCTGGCAGGATTTTTGAGTGCCCGCTGCCTGCAGCCCTCTGCCGGCGCCGCTGCCGTCGTTGGCGACTTCAGCTGCCTGGCGATTTTTTTCTACGACAAAATGCGTGCCCAGCGAGGCACTTTTTTGCTTCGTTTTTGGCGCCTTGTTCCTAGCGAGCGATGTCAAATGTGGCCAAAATTAGTTTGTCCAGAGTGTGTGGCACACTTTGATCTAAACTCTTGTGGTACTTAGCGGTATCTAGGGGGTTTAATTCACTTACAAAATTGTGTCCTGTGATTATAATTTTCAGCTACCCGTTTAGTTTTTTTCTAGTGTTGTATAGCGCCGGTGCTGCATTGATGAGAAACACGTTCAAGCTGACTGAAACTACCAAGCTTGGTAGCAAATATCTTTAAAAAAAGGTTGTATTTTCATCGGAAACTATTTGATAATAATGGTAAATGCTGGCAAAAATGTCTTTCTATTTTAGTTTATGTAGTCCCGCTTTTCAAACAATTCGTTTTGCTTTTCCACGCTGCTGCAACAGCTCGTCATTTTTTTGCCTGATACATTTATAATCATGCATCTCTGGGTTTTGCTGTTGCCCAACATTGTGCGCGCGCGCAATTTGAAATACACTCGCTGCTGCTGCTGCCGCCCCAAAATGAAAACTCTTTTTATAGAGACATGTTTTATTTATTATGCGAAACTTAAATGCAAAATGTCGTAAGAGAAAACAATCGTGTTTACAAGCTTCAGCTGTAGTTTTAGTTATGGTTTGTTTTTGTCGTTCAGCGACTATGGGATTGGCATTTGTTTTAGTTAACAAAAATCACATGAAATTATAATAACACAGTCGATCTCCATTATTCAGACTAATTGAATCAGTAAATCATTATACATTATATTCAGAATGTAAATTAATATTTAACGCTATGATCGTACCGAAGATCGTTATGGAAATTATAAATGTTTCTTTCAGAACTAATAATACTTAAGATTTGCAATAAATGTTCTTTCATTTTGTTTTGCATTTCTACTATAAGCTAAAATTACATTTTAAGCTAATTTTTGTTGCTTAATGCCCTCTTTTTCATTTTCTCTAGATCTCGTTAATCTTTCTTCATGGATGGCTTACAATTGAAATCGTTTAATTACTTGACAGATTTTGAATGTTAAATGAGGAATTTGGTTTTCAATGAGATTTTTTGTGTGTTGAATGTAATTTTTGTTGAGTTGGCAAACACATGGGCATCTGAGCGGACGTTCGACGTGGTACTTAACCATCGGCCAGGCTAGGCGTGACCCAGCCGTACTTCTCGTGTGTCTTCACCAGCGAACGGAACGACTCCTCTGCCTGACGGCTGTGAAAGCAAACGTAAGCAAACAATCGATTTTAGTTTTTTTAATCAACCATTCTGTAACACTCATTCTGTGCTGTAACACTCACCGACTAAACTCCTTTGTACATTTTGGTTTACGCATGATACGACCCTGACCCTTGACCACGCTGGCAGAGAACTGCATGATGACGGCCTCCACGGTGTAGGCACTGGCCCAGCCACGGGGCGTCAGCAGTTCCATGCATATGGCACCTCCCTCCATCACATAGCCCTTCTCGATGCGCGGCTCAACCACACGCATAAAGGGCGGCGCGAAGGGGAAGTTGTTGGGAAAGCTCAAGTGCAGCAGGATGTTTGGAACATTCAGCTCCATCATGTCACGGGCCAGCGGCGAGTCCGGATCAATTACATGGAGTCGCACATGCCACTCAAATAGGCTATCATTGACCAGTTCCACCTGCACAAAAAATAGAAAAAGAGTAGCTAAAATCCAATAAAAGAGCAAATAGATGTGTCCCTCTACCGTAAAAACAGCGTCGGACTTGAGCTGCAGTCGTTCCATCTCACGGTACTCTTTCATGAGGCGACGCGATCGAATACTCTGATCGGCTGGCACCAACTGACGCCCTGCCGTCGGCGTCACTCTAGAATCACAAGAACAAGTTGGTTTTATTTTAGGCATATTTCAAACAAAATTTTAAATAATTTTTAAATCCTCGACTGACTTATGATCCTGTCGTCGACGCTTGCCTGGTGAATCGCACAGAGCCTGCTCGCCTGCCATGCGAACTACAGGATTTTTTGAGTTTGTCGTTCCAGCTGCGGCTCCTCCGCCTCCAGCTGGTCCTGATCCAGATCCTCCCGCAGCTGCGGAGGTGGCTTCCTCATTATTGTTGTTAATATTGTTGCCGGTGGCTCCATCAACTTTATCATTGTTGTTCATATTGTTATTATTATTATTGTTGTTGTTGTTGTTGTTCGATTTATGGAAGATTTTACGAAATGCAGTGACAACTCTCTCCTTAGAACGCGATGACATTTTAGCAATGATTTTTGCTATTTTTGGTCTCTGTTTCTGTTTAAGTGCGTGGTTTTGGTTCTTGTTCAGCGGTGGCTTGAATTTCCAGCTAAATATTCCAGAAATATTGTGCGAGAGTGTGTGTGTGTGTGTCGTTTTTCAGTCTTTTTCCAACATTTGTCTTTGTGGTGTGTGCAATGATTATGGTTTGTGGGTGGCTTGGCGTTGAGTGAATGCTGAAATGGAGAGTAAAGTGAAGAGACCATGAGAAATTATTGTTAAACAAGTCAAGAATATCAGAAATTATATAAAAAGTACATATAGATTCCTAACATTTTCCTCCGGCTAGAACACATACGGAAAAACGTTGGAGAACGGCATAAAAGATTCCTATTTATTCGTATAGATAGCAAAATGTGCAATGATCTTCCATGACCTAACTTCTTCTAGATGGGACAGCACTTTTAGATGAAAAGTCAACATTATTCTAAGTAGAACTTATCTGTTTTCAACTTTATTTAGAACAAATCTCCATAGATTTACCCAATGTTAAACAGAAATTAGCATATTTTATTTTGTCAAGGGTGCCATCTACTTGGATTTTGATTCCTTCGAAGCTATTTTCATGTTTCATAGTGGTCTCCCTCCCTCGCCTGGCTCTAGGCATTTGTGACCTTGAAACATACGCATTTTCCCTACCAAAAAGACACCACAGCCACCAGATACTTTAGGATGTCTAGAGCAGCAGCGGCCATGAGCACAAGACACATCCTTGAAAACCATTTTCAAGCAACAAAATATGTTAAATACCACACTTCAACGACAACAAAAAACAGCTCGTAAGAACTCGTAAAGAAATTCTGGTAGAGGGACGACATAAAAAAACTTATTACGTCGCAGCCAGCCGCTGCCAGGCAGCCAGGAGGAGAAATTGAAAGAGGAGTAGGCGTCTCCGGATGAGCATGAGGATGAGGAGGAGCTGTGATGCGGCTAGAGCCAAAACACTCGAGGCGGCACACATACAGAACCGTTTTATGGCCAAAGTTTACACAGCCTCTGCCTCTGGAGGGGCGCTGCTGCTGATGCTGCTGCCAGAGATACAGAAATGAAGACCAAGAGGCCACCCACACCCACGCCTCTTTAGAGGTGTTTCGAGGTGTTGACCATGGTCTCCGCCAAATTGTTTGTCTTGCGCATAATTAGCTCTGGTCCCCCCGCACTGTGATTGGTTGGGGTCGAGTCTTTGGGTTGGACTAAGGCCAACCGCATTACAGCGGGTATGACTGAGGGACTATTATTATTATTATTGCTGTTGTTATAAAAGAAAGTAGATAATAGTGAGCCAAGTTTAGACCCAAAAATAGCAGATACAGAGAGACCAAGGGAAAGGAGTTGGTTGCCAAAGATGGGCAACAATTATATGATTTTGTAGCTATACATATTTTAAAAGTAGTTTTTGCATGTCTTACCTTATTATTTATCCTATTTACACGATATTTGGCTCTGATTTTGGATTGTTTTCTGCACAATTTGTATTCTCAATCACAGGATTCCCTATTCCCTATAAGGTACAGATTTTTAGACAGTGATTATTTTCTCATCTTTTATTCATATCACATCGTAATAGTAGTTCCCTCTTTGCGAGCTTGTTAGGCTACACAAATTATGAATGATTGATTGATTAATTGACCCTGGCAGATGTATTCTTTTGACCCCCTCTACCAACCTCATTAAGAGTTCATTAAAGTTCGAACTCGTGCTGCTATCCCATTTCTTGTTCTCTCTTTCGCTTAGTTGTGGTCCATTTCCGTGCAACTAAAAGTATTTTAAGACAAACTTTTTGCACTTTTGCTTTCAGCTCGAGGGAAAACTGGACTGCCACAGTGCTGTGGCACTGGTCCGAAACAAAAGGCGCCACAGGCAGAGTCAGAGCCAGAGCCAGATCAAAACAAGTTACAGCAGAAAATCAGACAAAGAGATAGAGAGAGAGAGAGAGAGAGAGAGAGAAAAAAGTAGTCTGGTCTCCAATTGAACAAAATAAATGTCAAGAATGGTTGACATATTTCCCCATCCACCCACCGAGGAGGAGCTGTTGACAGGCCCTTGAAATACGAGTATTTATATAGATTGGGCGACAAATTGACTGCGAGGGTTGCAAATTACAGTACAAACACACACACCAAATTCGAGAATATATCTTATCTGGCGCCAGTAAAATCGATAGAGTCCCCACGATTCCCGCACTGACCTACCCCGGACACAGATACAAATACAGATACATACGTATTTAATAATAGCCTTGCCTTCGGTACGCCAGCGTTGAATCAATGTTATTTGCAGATCCAAATATAGAGATATGTAGCTGCTGGCGGACCTCTGGCTCTGCCCCAAGCGCTCTCGACTCCAGAGTGTCGTTAAGTCAGGTGGCGGGGAGCGGCTATCTTAACTGCTTTTAGGGGGCGTGGGCTAAATGAGTTTTTAATTGAATTTCCCACTGCACAATCCATACTCGGAATGGTCTTCCACTTCAAGTCGATGCTTTATCTTGTCTCGCTTTAAGTGTAAAATATTTCCTGTCTATTGCTAACTTAACACCATTTGGTGAGCACTTTTTATCGTTAAACAGCACTGCCTTGTGCTTGGTGGTGACCAATCAAGTTCTAATAACTTTATCAGCTCTAAGTTGTAATAACATATTGTAATGAAACCTTCTCCTTCTTATTTCACTCAATCCCAAAACATAAAATTATTTGCAATATCAAAAGTAAGGGATCATGTTCATAAGAAAATAATAAGACCAATAATTACGGATGGCAACTTCTTCAACTAAAATTAAATCACTTCAATAGTTTAAACTCATTTGGTTTGCTTTGCCTCGCTGCCCGTAAGAAGCGTGGGAAATTTCACAGAGGTAAACAATTCATTTAACAATTTAAAAGTGCTGCATCGGTTAATGCATTACATTATACACACAATTCATAATTAAATATATGTATGTACATACATATGTACATATGTCCATATCCGAGAGACCGAGAGAGAGACGATATACCGCAAGACCGACATCTGCTTGTGTGCATGTCCGTTCATGTTTAAACGATTTAAGACGTGTTTATTGTTGTTTCTCCATGGCATGCAAATTTCCTTTTCCCCTCGTTCACCCCATGCAAATTTCCCAATGTAAACACGACAGTAAAAACGAAAAACAATACGAATACGGTATATCATGTGCAAACACGAGAGGAAAAAAAGAAGTAGAACTAAAACTGTGCCAGTTTTTGCAAAATAAATTTTTGTAAACTCTCGTTTCTTATGCGATTTATTGATTTTCATCACTGGTGAGTGACTTTTTAATTGCATTCTCCTCAAATGATATGCGGGAATTATTCAACAGTGAGAGCTTTGCTCATTAATCAACAGTGGTACTGGTGCTGGTTCTGGGGTGCTGCAGCAGAAATGCGGAAGTATTTGTCAAGCGGGTGAAAAGAGGGGTGGGGTACGTGGGATGCTGACTAATGGTCCCCCCAGCAACAGTTCTTTGTCCTGTCGGTTATTGCGTTGTGCTGCTCTCACACTCTCCTTCTCACTTTGGTTGTCATGGCATTCAGCCGCTGCCACGCGCCTGTCATCCAAACCCAACTTCTCCCACTCACACTCACGCACCTCCATTTTTTGATACCCTTTGCTGAGAGACTGCTGATTTTTAGGAGATATTTGCAAGGCAGACGGCATGGCATCTTCGTATATCCTCCTATCCATAAGACTTTTTTTCTTAAAGGGTATCAATGGCTGCGACTACGCTTCCCTTCTATGTTATTTCTCCCACCTTATGCACTTGTTGAGAGGAGGGGCTGGTTGCTGCTGCCTCTGCCCCTGGCCAGCATTGTTCTAATTGCGCTCCTGCCCATCGTCGTCGTCGTCCGAGTGAGTGAGGGTCAGTCATCGCTTGTTACAGCTCTCTGTTAATTTATTTATAAACAATTGCGCCTGAATGCCTGTCAGCCGCCACTCGGACTCTCGGGCGCATGCAAATTGAATCAAGCACGGATTGCATTCTGTTTGCCCCTCTTTGGAGAGCTTTTAAATATGCATTCAGTGTTAATCAAGGCCAGGCCATGCCAGGCGTTTCCTTTATTTCCTGGCTGGGCACGCCAACCCAATCGAATCATTTTGTTACTCCCCCTCCCACCAGAGAGTGTACAGATGAGATGCTCTGTCGTCGTGTGTCGTGTCTGGATGAGTCTGCGGTCTCTCTGGTTCATTGACTTATTCGGTGGAATTCCAGATAAACTAAACTGACTAACGGACTGTGACTGATTGATGCTTTAACCCCATTATAGCCGCCAGGGTAAAGAAACGAACAATAGATGTGCCTTTCCCTCTTTCTCCTTTGACCTTGATATGTCTCTGTTTTCTCAGAGCTTATCTTTTTGAAGTGAGTGGCGCCACAACGGAGGGACAACCGAGCAAAGCCAACAGAAAAGAAACACACATGCATACGTACTACTCGCACTCCTTTCGCACTCGCACTCGTTTGCCATTTGCTTATGTATTTATTAAGACTCTCTCAGGCATTGCCAGGCACGTAGAAAGCGTCTAGGAAATGGGAATATATGAGTTTGGAGAGGAGAGTGGTAAAAGGATAGCAGAGGAATAGGAGAAAAGTGAACCAGCATTGTGGAATAGGGGATTACGACTGCTAGATACCCTCTACTGACATAAACTTCCATACTCTGGCAATGTTTTTATTTTAATTTGTAGCAACGTGTGTATAAACACACATCCTGGAAACGGTACCTCGCGTGATATCTATTTCTATTGTTATTATCTCATGCGACAAGTCGTCCATGCTTCAACAGCTGTTCATAAAGCATGCCCGACACCCCTAAACAAATAAGGGGTATTTGGATGCAAAGCCTGCGTCCTAGTCCTAGTGCTTCAGATCCTCTTCTGCTTCTTTCAGTGCTGGCTGGCGCGTGTCTTGTTCAAACGGAAGCCATTTACAAAATTGCTTTCAACAGGCAACAAAAATAACAAAAAATTCCATGGGCGAGAAGTGGACTTTGACATGGAGCGTCATTTTAGCGCTTCAGTTGATGACGTTAGTGGTTCGATTGTGGCTGTGTAACCGTTGTCCTGGGTCTCTCTTCCCTCTCTCTCTCTCTCGCTCTCTCTGGTATGTGTGTCTGTTGAACCCGTCAATTTCGCTTTGGTCGGTTGTCACTGTTAAGCACGTTGGATATTACATGCACACGACGCGATAAGCTCTTACTTGCGGTCCAAGCATGTGACTAAATTTCTCTCTACTCTCATTAACCACTTGAAAGTATGCTATAGCATTTAATATATATTTAATGGTGTAGAAAAGATCCATTTAATGCGGTCGTCGCATTATGATTCCTCCTTCTTTGTGTCGTTCCATTTCTCCAAGGATTGGCTTAACCTTTCTGTACAAGCAAGCTGGATATTTTTCACACCTCCTCTGAAAGATTAACAATGCTGACGTCAATGGGGCCTGAGCCAGACAGGGACGAACAGACAGACTTCAGCACTCGTATCGCCACATGCCATATTGTTTATGCTGACTGAAATTGTTTATCACCTGCCACACACACAACACACCCACTCTCTCCCACTCATGTAAAATGCATAAATTCCAGCAATACCATGACCTGAACCCAAACTCTCTCCCTCTCTCTTCCTCTAATTGCTAGCGACCCTTTGGTCTGCTATTTATAGAGAGAGCGCCACCACACCAGGGAATACATGGGCCCGGGACTGACTTTCATGGCTATGCATAATCAATTTATGTATCGTACATGGGTTAAATCTATAAATTAATTCAGCCGTAAAAATAAAATGCCTACTGTGCCATAAAGGCACAAACACACACGAGTACTGCCTATAGAGAATAGGATATAGTAAGCTCCACTGATCAAGCGCGATTTAAATGCACAACATGTCCAAGTAATAGAGGAAGAAAGGAAGGATGGAAGGAAGGAAAGAAAGAAAGAGGATGCAAAGTGCTGTGTCCCATTGTGTTAAGTCAGCGGGAAAGGAAGAACGATAGAGCAGACAGGCAGAGGGCATATTATCTAGACTTTGGTGCTCCTCTCCTACGTGGGTCTGGCCTTCATTCATGAATGGCAAACAATGAGAGAGCCCTTTGCGCCCTTTCGACTTCTCATGCTTTTCTGAGTGTATGGTCCATATGTGTGTTTGTGTGTGTGTGTCTGTACCGTATGTGGGGGCGTGAAAATGTCAGCAGTAAATAAAACTTGAGCATTCGCCGTTGCTGGAGCTTCATTCATTCGTTCTTGGATTTATTCCGCTTTCTTCCTATGCTGGCATTCCTTCTCTGCTTAATACTATTTTCTGTGCTGATGCCTTTCATTCTTGACTGTCACAGGCATTTGCAGGCAATAAAAACCAAATATCCATGAACAACAAGAACAAAAGCAACTGAAACGAGCACTGGCAGCGAGATAGCATAGCGCCAAAAGCAAATCGAAATTTTTCAGCGGAGCTTTATCGCTATTTGGAAGCTCAAACTTCTACTGTTCGTTAAAGCAATATACATAGATGAAATAGGAAATCTGATAATCTGAAGGTAAACCTTTCCCAAGAACCACTGTTTCTAGCTTCTCTAAGTTCGAATTCCCTGTAACTGGAACCTACTATATTGCCTACAAGCACTTGTTTATTTTTTAAGCTCAATAAATCATTGGCTTAGACCCATTTTCCACAGAAAATATTTATCATGAATGCCTCCACCAAGAGTACGAATTGTTTTGTTGGCCTGTTTTTCAAAAGTAAAAGGTGCGAAAAATTCTAATCGATCTGCTTTCTTTAACGCCTTTGAAGGGCGTATAATATGCAAAAAAGATAGTGTATATAACTTGCACATTGTTTCCACAAGGCATGTTTGAACAAGGCATGCGAATGCGATATGAGTTATGGCTATAAAAATGTAAGTACTGCATATGTACTTACAAAATAGGGAATTCTTGAAAATAACCTTCTAAAGATAAGAAAACTGCACATTGCATTGTTCTTATCTCTCACTTATATGTATATGTATATATGTATCTATCAGCCAGGCTCCGTTTTTCACATTCACAAAAGTTTTCCGATTTAATTTTGAATACACATAAATTGGGGCCCGTTTTCACATTCCGCAAGATTCCGAAAATATTTTCGTTGACGAATTGAAAAGTAAACGGCTTCTTTTACAACGAAACGAAGATTAATTGCAAAAGGAAAAAATAGATGACTTATTGACTCATTAACATAAACTTGACACCTACATCAGGGTAATTAAACTTTTCTTTCTTTATAAATAATTTTATTTTAACCTAACCTCAAATTTGGCTCTGGAAAAATTTGCCAGAACCTTAAAACGGCTGAAAACGTAATCGGCAAAAGTAAGTAAAAAACGGAGCCTGCCTTTATATGTATAGAGGAAAACAGTTTCCTTGGAATTCTCAGTGTGGCCATGACTGTGGCCTTGCCACAAAGCAGAACAAAAACCACAAAAGTCAAGTTCAATGAAAAGCTGACATTGAAACGATGGACAGCATCCCCAGGACAGTCGATCCCTTTCGCTCTCATCTATTTTGCATTTTGCTTTTAAAAAAAGCACTCAAAATCTTGTCAATGTCAGAAAGCTAGAGTGCAATGGATAGGACAAACACAAATACATTACAGCCGCATCCACAAAACACACACGCACACGCATTGTGCTAGGTACATATATACATATGCATACATATGTATGTACATATATAAAATGGAAACGTAATACCTCCAAATCTGTGTTCCAGAGTGCAGAGGGCAGAACAATTTATTAAAATGCTCTTAAATTTGTAGAAATCAAACCAAGTTTGAGTTTTCAATATATCTTGGTAACAAACAACCATAGATTGGCACCGAGAGAGGGAGACAGCAAGAAGGCATCTCAAATAACAGCAATTTCTGTTTGTCAGGGAGCGAGGCTGTGGTGGAAATGTGGGGGGAGAGGTCAAAAGCTTTAAATTGGCGAATTGTTGTCGAATGCTGCGGCGCGTTACAGCGAGCGGGAAGGGCGCATCGCAGGCGCCAAACAAAGCGATAGAGGAGAGCAAAGGAAAGACGAAAAAGCAGAGATAACAGAAATTAGAACTCCCGTTACTTACCACAAGCGTAATGCGATTTTCTTCTTCGATCCAGCGTCCTATCAATGTTCAACTCTCACACATACACACACATGTGCACAGTCATGTACAAACAAATAAAAATCTCTTTCTTCTTTTGCGTTTGTGCAAAAATCAATCAAATGCAATTTTTCCCCTGCCCGTTGCAGAAGTTTCGTTTGTTTACTGCGTTCTTCTATAATATTATTACGCCGCTCCGTAGGTACACAATAGTTTGCGCCGCCCGCCGTCCGATACTGTTTTCTTGTTGTTGTCTCGTTTTCCTTTTGTGAGCCGCACTTTTTCTCCCTTTTTGTTTGCAAGTTTCTCGTTTTCCGTTTCTTGTCAGTAGCATGCGCGGAGCTTTTTTTTGGAATCGGCGGCGGCGGCGGTTGAAATAAATCAGTGGATTTTCAAAAATAGCGGAAAAATAGGGTATGGAGAACAGGCCAAATAGCCCAGAAAATACCACGCTTGCAAGGTAAAATGCACCCCTTTTGCACAACATACCATGATCATATGATATCACATGTGTAAAAACGCCGAGGTGACGTTGGTACTAGTCTTGCAATTTTCCATTGATTTTTTTACATGTTGTCCATACCTTTCCACAGTCCATCAAACCAAGGAGAGTGATTTTACTTATTTTTGCGTAGCAAGTATGAGTTTTGGAGCATGAAACAGTGTGACCGTCTGACTCTCAGGGATGTACCTGCGAAAACGAACTTAACCCACCTAGCCCGCCGCTATTTAAACAGACGAAATCTTTGAGCTAAACCGCGAAAAATAATTGTAAGTGTTCCTTATATATCCATCCTATCCTTTTTCTTCACTTAAAAAAAAACACCACGATATCTTTCACCTGAACTATGCTAAAATTATTCAAGTTTTATCATTACCTTGAAGTGTATTAGAATAAATTTCTAGGTAGCTAGGTAGCGGTGCTGTTTTTTATATGCTCATTTTAGTCTGTTTAAAAAGCTCGCCATTAAAATGTATGGGCGTAAGTCTTACATCGTAGTGCGTGATGAACCTTCAATCGAATTAGTTACATAAGACGTGAATCCTTTAAATATCGAAGCCTTGACTGGAGGAACAATGATGCCTGCGGACATCGCTTGAAATTAACCCATTAAGGGTATGAAGTGAATATGTTAAAAAACTTTTGTAATAATTTGTATATCAAAGCTCATCCTACACCTCAGATCTTCTCGCAAGGCGTTTAAAACCGGCCTTTAATGGGTTAAATTGTAAAGAAATAAAAACATGTATATACGTATTACGTACGTACCAAAAGTTTATATGTAGGTTACTTTTCCATATATTTATTTTATATAACTTTGTAATCTTTTTAAACAGTAAAATATGAAATTTATTAATTATGAATTCCCTTTCTACACTAGGTTGAGTTATGGAGCTAGGGGCATAGGAGCATAGTGCCCTCCTCTTCCGTCCTGCGCGACGCTTTACCTAATCGGCTTGGACCGGGTAAGTTGTCCTTGTTTCCCCCATATTTATCTTTTCCATTGACTATTTTTCCTTGGTTCTGCTTCTCTTATTCTTGTATTCCCTCCAGCTCTATTTGGTGACACGCTTTCTGGACACAAACTGATATTCCGCGATCCCTCCTCTAGCCCCACCCGGTAAAGTTATTAAGTTATTATTTATTCATTTTCTTTATTAAACTCTTTCATTTTAGCAGGTCGCACCCTCTGGTGGCTAGGAATTCCTCTTGCGTGCCCGCGGTCAGCGATATGTATACCATCGTTTACCAGGGGCTTCACGCTTCTGGTCTTCCGGTTCATATGATCGAGTGCAATTTGACTGCAGAAAATATTCTTGATTGGCCCATGATAAGGACCAAATCAAGTATTTTTGTCTTACGGTCACAGGAAGCTGTCGCACACCAAGGTCGGACCACAAATAACAAAGAAATAAAAATATGCATGCATTATGAAATTTGCCAAAAATCGGACTCATTTTCATAGTCGAGATTTTGATGCTGTTCGACAGTCTCACCCTCGACCCTCACGATCCTGGGAGAGTTGGTCCTTCAACAATCGTCCCATAAATAGTCGAGATATAGCCTTTTGAAGATTTAGATTTTGTATTTCATTAGAGTACTGGTTCTTTCTGAACGCTATATCTCTGCTATACGGCGGCCGATCGGAGTGCGGCATGTCTTTTCGTGATCGGGAGGGTCCTGCCAATCGACTGCCATCGGAAAAAGGGACATCCCTTTTTTCACGATTTTCGCAAAAACGAAATGAAGATTTCGTCGTTTTTTATGAGGGCGCTGGACTCGGACCGATCCAGCAAAGGTTCTGCCTTACCAAATAAGGTGCCCGAGGACTATGAGAAAATGTTCGAGACGATCGTGAAGGTCACCAAGGAAATGGTTGACTTTCGTAAGTAGTATACGTGATGCTGTATCCCACTCTGGCCATTGCTTACCTGCAAATGGTGTGGAGCGGAAAGTAGCAGAGGGCTATATCCTTCGTGGGTGGGAACAAACACGAGCTGGACGATTCGTACAAGAGGCGCATCGAAAAGCTGAAGCTGATCCGCAAGCCACTGGAAGTGCCACAAAGAGCCCTGGAACAGCTATCTGGTGCGGACAAAGTGAAGTTCTGCATGTTCAGAAGCACCTTCAACCTATTCAAGGTACCCCAATCGCAGCTTTGGTCGAATGGGCACCTGAATCGGCTTTTGGTCCACTTCGAAATCCTAACTTACACTGACGACAGGATGCCCCAGGAGCGGATTCTCTGCTGTCTAAAAATAAAATTGTTTTGTTTACAGAAAAAAACGAGGAAATACGAATATTCCAGTCTATAAAACTCGACTTCGACACGTGTAATTTTCTTTGGTTCTTTTTAGTCAAATTTCTTGAGGATCATCATCAGTCTTCTTGCACTTTGACTTGTTGGATTTGCGGGATTTGCGAGACTTGCGGGGTGGCTTTGAGCAGCTTTTCTTGGACCTCCTGCTTTTGCGCTTTTTGCAATCCGACTTCTTGCGTCTGCGCTTTTCACAACTCGCCTTCTTGGGCTTACTTTTAGCACAGCTGGGCTCGCTTTTACGCGTCCAGAAACATTCCTCCTCGTCCAGGGAGGAATCAGTCGACACTACTGCAGAAGCTGTTGTGCTGGCTATGGCATCCTGTTCAGTGCAGAGCAAGCTGCTGCTGTTGCCTTGCTTAATGCGTCCTATGGAGCTTGCAGGTCGATAGTCAGGCTGTAGGGTGCAAAAGGGAACTGCTGCACTCATTAGTGGATTTAAATGCGCAAAGAACTCACCCCACGGTACCGAGCTCTGTGGCCTGGGGACATCGCACGCCAACGCTGCGCTGCGACGTGTACCACCCTCTGTCCGTGGTATATGGATCCAAACCGGCGTTTGCAGTCCCGCAGGTAATTTAAATATGCGTTAACATAGCTCATCTTAGACATTTTTCATAAAACCAAAGAATAAACAACAAAAATTTGGAAAAATTACAATAAAAATACTAGTACTAATTATTTGAAATAAAAAAAAAAGGAAATTTGTAGCTACAGATGTTGCTCGTACAGAGAACAACCTTCAACTAAACTGAGTCCTGGGCGTGGCTTTGCTTTCGATCCGACATAACATTTCATTAGAATACTGGGTTTTTCTGAACGCTATATCTCTGCTATACGGCAGCCGATCGGAGTGCGGCATGTCTTTTCGTGATCGGGAGGGTCCTGCCAATCGACTGCCATCGGAAAAAGGGACATCCCTTTTTTCACGATTTTCGCAAAAAATCATGATGGTTACATCATTAAATTTGCCAAAAATCGGCCTCATTTTCATAGTCGAGATTTTGATGCTGTTCGACAGTCTGGACTCTCACGATCCTGAGAGAGTTGGTCCTTCAACAATCGTCCCATAAATAGTCGAGATATAGCCTTTTGAAGATTTAGATTTTATATTTCATTAGAGTACTGGTTTTTTCTGAACGCCATCGCCGGAGCCGATCGGAGTGCGGCATGTCTTTTCGTGATCGGGAGGGTCCCGCCAATCGACTGCCATCGGAACACCGATTCGCTTGTTTAGCAGGGGCATCACCTTTTTTGTCTTCCGGTCATATGAGCGAGTGGGTGCTCGATGACGGCTGTCCACTCCAGGAGTCTGACCGACTGACATCGTGAACCCCCGCTGGCTCCTGCGCACGTGGCCACGATGCCGTGCGAACCTCGGGACATGATTCTTGTCACGCGAGGCTGTGGCTTTCTGTCTGACATTTTGGTCCGGCCACTGCTACGGCCCTCTTCCTTGCATGCCACGCTGTTTTCTTCGTCTTTCCAGTTCGCTCGCTGTCGGTAACTCCTCGTCCTCTGTGGCAGCCACTGGCTGGCCTGTCCTGATGACGCTGCTATATATAATTGTGGATATATTTTTAATTCTATCTTCCTTCACAGAGAACTTACATATGTACCCTACGCTTTGCCACAAACCATGTCGTATCTGATTTGACCCAGCCAGACGGTCCTATCCAAGCATGAGCGAGGCGTTTTCGAGTCAGACCGAGTATCCCATTGCAAGATTCATACCTAACAAGCCATCGTCATCCTTCAACATGGTGATCGACAACAAGGACTTTGACTATGGCCACCAAGGGAGGCCCTACGCGGGACGCTAGATACACGCATCCATTCATTTAGATAGTACTTTAAAAATATTTTCCACTTGTTTATTTATTTATACTAAGCTAAGTTTTGATTAATAAAACTATTGAAAAATCATCCTTGCTGTATCCTTAATCGGGGAAACTATCTCGATTGCAAAAAGGCGCGGCACGCCGAAATCGGTTCGCAAATAGCGGAGAAAACTAAATATTTGTAGTTGGGGAAAATGTCCTTGATCCTTGATAAGGACTAGCAAATCAGGGACATTTTTCCGATCACAGGGAGCCATCGCAGGCTCAGATCGGTCCACAAATAGCCGAAAAAACTAAACATGTATGGCTGGGGTTTTTGGAGTCCTTATCAAAGGATCAAGGACATATATCTGATCAGGGGAAGCCAGGGCACGCCCCGATCGGGCCACAAATAAAGGAGAAAACAAGATTTATAGGTCTGGGGACAATATCCTTGATCCTTGGTCATTGATAAGGACTGCATTAGATCAAGGATGCTATTCCGAGCACAGAAATATGACGCCTGTCCCGATCTGGCCACAAAAAGCCGGGAAACTAGATATGTATGGTTGGGGCGGTTGATGTCCTTACCGAAGGATCAAGGATCAAGATCTGAGCACGTGGTTCCTTGGCACGACCCGATCGAACCTAAAATAATGGCAAAAACAATATATATACGTCTGGAGTAAATATCCTTTATCCATGGTCCTTGACGAGGACTCCATCAAATCAGGGACATTTTTCCGATCACAGGAAGTCGTCGCACGTCCCGATCGGGCCTCAAATAACGGAGAAAACAAATCTAGGCTGTAATTTGTTATTTTTGAAAATGTAGTTCAAGAATTCGCCGATAGCGGCGCCACCGTACAAAAGAGAAAAACTCGCGTCAAATGGCCAAAATCTGGATGGGATACCAGGCAAACAGAAATCAGCAGCAAGCAACTGTAGGAACTGCAAAAAATTTTCGCAGCATACCTTAGGGGGCTCGAAATTAAAAAAAATCATCGACCTTCTGCTGATTTCTGTTCGCCTGGTATCCCAGCCATTTGACGCGAGCTATTTTATTTGTACGGGGGTGCCCCTATCGGTGATTTCTTGAACTACATTTTCAAAAATAACAAATTACAGCCTATATTTGTTTTCTCCGTTATTTGAGGCCCGATCGGGACGTGCGACGACTTCCTGTGATCGGAAAAATGTCCCTGATTTGATGGAGTCCTCGTCAAGGACCATGGATAAAGGATATTTACTCCAGACGTATATATATTGTTTTTGCCATTATTTTAGGTTCGATCGGGACGTGCCAAGGAACCACGTGCTCAGATCTTGATCCTTGATCCTTCGGTAAGGACATCAACCGCCCCAACCATACACATCTAGTGTCCCGGCTTTTTGTGGCCCGATCGGGACATGCGTCATCTTTCTGTGTTCGGAATAGCATCCTTGATCTAATGCAGTCCTTATCAAGGACCAAGGATCAAGGATATTGTCCCCAGACCTATATATCTTGTTTTCTCCTTTATTTGTGGCCCGATCGGGGCGTGCCCTGGCTTCCTCTGATCAGATATATGTCCTTGATCCTTTGATAAGGACTCCAAAAACCCCAGCCATACATGTTTAGTTTTTTCGGCTATTTGTGGACCGCTCTGAGCCTGCGATGGCTCCCTGTGATCGGAAAAATGTCCCTGATTTGCTAGTCCTTATCAAGGATCAAGGACATTTTCCCCAACTACAAATATTTAGTTTTCTCCGCTATTTGCGAACCGATTTCGGCGTGCCGCGCCTTTTTGCAATCGAGATAGTTTCCCCGATTAAGGATACAGCAAGGATGATTTTTCAATAGTTTTATTCATCAAAACTTAGCTTAGTATAAATAAATAAACAAGTGGAAAACATTTTTTACGTACTATCTAAATGAATAGATGCGTGTATCTAGCGTCCCGCGTAGTGCCTCCCTTGGTGGCCATAGCCAAAGTCCTTGTTGTCGATCACCATGTTGAAGGATGACGATGGCTTGTTAGGTATGAATCTTGCAATGGGATACTCGGTCTGACTCGAAAACGCCTCGCTCATGCTTGGATAGGACCATCTGGCTGGGTCAAATCAGATACGACATGGTTTGTGGCAAAGCGTAGGGTACATATGTAAGTTCTCTGTGAAGGAAGATAGAATTAAAAATATATCCACAATTATATATAGCAGCGTCATCAGGACAGGCCAGCCAGTGGCTGCCACAGAGGACGAGGAGTTACCGACAGCGAGCGAACTGGAAAGACGAAGAAAACAGCGTGGCATGCAAGGAAGAGGGCCGTAGCAGTGGCCGGACCAAAATGTCAGACAGAAAGCCACAGCCTCGCGTGACAAGAATCATGTCCCGAGGTTCGCACGGCATCGTGGCCACGTGCGCAGGAGCCAGCGGGGGTTCACGATGTCAGTCGGTCAGACTCCTGGAGTGGACAGCCGTCATCGAGCACCCACTCGCTCATATGACCGGAAGACAAAAAAGGTGATGCCCCTGCTAAACAAGCGAATCGGTGTTCCGATGGCAGTCGATTGGCGGGACCCTCCCGATCACGAAAAGACATGCCGCACTCCGATCGGCTCCGGCGATGGCGTTCAGAAAAAACCAGTACTCTAATGAAATATAAAATCTAAATCTTCAAAAGGCTATATCTCGACTATTTATGGGACGATTGTTGAAGGACCAACTCTCTCAGGATCGTGAGAGTCCAGACTGTCGAACAGCATCAAAATCTCGACTATGAAAATGAGGCCGATTTTTGGCAAATTTAATGATGTAACCATCATGATTTTTTGCGAAAATCGTGAAAAAATGGATGTCCCTTTTTCCGATGGCAGTCGATTGGGAGGACTGGCCCGATCGCAAGAATACATACTGCACTCCGATCGGCTGCCGTATAGCAGAGATATAGCGTTCAGAAAGAACCAGTACTCTAATGAAATACAAAATCTAAATCTTCAAAAGGCTATATCTCGACTATTTATGGGACGATTGTTGAAGGACCAACTCTCCCAGGATCGTGAGGGTCTAGACTGTCGAACAGCATCAAAATCTCGACTATGAAAATGAGTCCGATTTTTGGCAAATTTAATGATGTAACCATCATGATTTTTTGCGAAAATCGTGAAAAAATGGATGTCCCTTTTTCCGATGGCAGTCGATTGGGAGGACTGGCCCGATCGCAAGAATACATACTGCACTCCGATCGGCTGCCGTATAGCAGAGATATAGCGTTCAGAAAAAACCAGTACTCTACTGAAATGCAAAATCTAAATCTTCAAAAGGCTATATCTCGACTATTTATGGGACGATTGTTGAAGGACCAACTCTCCCAGGATCGTGAGGGTCCAGACTGTCGAACAGCATCAAAATCTCGACTATGAAAATGAGGCCGATTTTTGGCAAATTTAATGATGTAACCATCATGATTTTTTGCGAAAATCGTGAAAAAAGGGATGTCCCTTTTTCCGATGGCAGTCGATTGGCAGGACCCTCCCGATCACGAAAAGACATGCCGCACTCCGATCGGCTGCCGTATAGCAGAGATATAGCGTTCAGAAAAACCCAGTATTCTAATGAAATGTTATGTCGGATCGAAAGCAAAGCCACGCCCAGGACTCAGTTTAGTTGAAGGTTGTTCTCTGTACGAGCAACATCTGTAGCTACAAATTTCCTTTTTTTTTATTTCAAATAATTAGTACTAGTATTTTTATTGTAATTTTTCCAAATTTTTGTTGTTTATTCTTTGGTTTTATGAAAAATGTCTAAGATGAGCTATGTTAACGCATATTTAAATTACCTGCGGGACTGCAAACGCCGGTTTGGATCCATATACCACGGACAGAGGGTGGTACACGTCGCAGCGCAGCGTTGGCGTGCGATGTCCCCAGGCCACAGAGCTCGGTACCGTGGGGTGAGTTCTTTGCGCATTTAAATCCACTAATGAGTGCAGCAGTTCCCTTTTGCACCCTACAGCCTGACTATCGACCTGCAAGCTCCATAGGACGCATTAAGCAAGGCAACAGCAGCAGCTTGCTCTGCACTGAACAGGATGCCATAGCCAGCACAACAGCTTCTGCAGTAGTGTCGACTGATTCCTCCCTGGACGAGGAGGAATGTTTCTGGACGCGTAAAAGCGAGCCCAGCTGTGCTAAAAGTAAGCCCAAGAAGGCGAGTTGTGAAAAGCGCAGACGCAAGAAGTCGGATTGCAAAAAGCGCAAAAGCAGGAGGTCCAAGAAAAGCTGCTCAAAGCCACCCCGCAAGTCTCGCAAATCCCGCAAATCCAACAAGTCAAAGTGCAAGAAGACTGATGATGATCCTCAAGAAATTTGACTAAAAAGAACCAAAGAAAATTACACGTGTCGAAGTCGAGTTTTATAGACTGGAATATTCGTATTTCCTCGTTTTTTTCTGTAAACAAAACAATTTTATTTTTAGACAGCAGAGAATCCGCTCCTGGGGCATCCTGTCGTCAGTGTAAGTTAGGATTTCGAAGTGGACCAAAAGCCGATTCAGGTGCCCATTCGACCAAAGCTGCGATTGGGGTACCTTGAATAGGTTGAAGGTGCTTCTGAACATGCAGAACTTCACTTTGTCCGCACCAGATAGCTGTTCCAGGGCTCTTTGTGGCACGTCCAGTGGCTTGCGGATCAGCTTCAGCTTTTCGATGCGCCTCTTGTACGAATCGTCCAGCTCGTGTTTGTTCCCACCCACGAAGGATATAGCCCTCTGCTACTTTCCGCTCCACACCATTTGCAGGTAAGCAATGGCCAGAGTGGGATACAGCATCACGTATACTACTTACGAAAGTCAACCATTTCCTTGGTGACCTTCACGATCGTCTCGAACATTTTCTCATAGTCCTCGGGCACCTTATTTGGTAAGGCAGAACCTTTGCTGGATCGGTCCGAGTCCAGCGCCCTCATAAAAAACGACGAAATCTTCGTTTCGTTTTTGCGAAAATCGTGAAAAAAGGGATGTCCCTTTTTCCGATGGCAGTCGATTGGCAGGACCCTCCCGATCACGAAAAGACATGCCGCACTCAGATCGGCTGCAGCATAGCAAAGAAATGGCGTTCAGAAAAAACCAGTACTCTAATGAAATGCAAAATCGAAATCTTCAAAAGGCTATATCTCGACTATTTATGGGACGATTGTTGAAGGACCAACTCTGTCAGGATCGAGAGGATCCATACTGTCGAACAGCCTATGAAAATGAGTCCGATTTTTGGCAAATTTCATGATGCAAACATATTTTGATTTCTTCATTATTTGTGGTCTGATCTAGGCGTGCGACAGCTTCCTGGGATCGTCAGAAAATCCTTGATTTGAAAAATAAGAGAAGATCCAAGAAAAAATTATCAATGGAAATTATGAAAATGGGGTAAACAAGGACAACTTACCCAAAGCCGATGAGGTAAAGCATCGTGCATGAGGGAAGACGATGTCGGTAATGCATGCACATGCGAAGCACATAGGTCGTACGTCGTAAAAAGAACAGGTAAATAAATAATGTACCAGCTGCTGGCGGGATGCATGCGATCGTGGATGCAGTATCAATCCAATCCGGCAACACTCAAACAGCTGAGTCCACCGTAGGGCGCCCAGTTAAAAAAAAGTTCGCGACCGCCAACTACTTTAAAGTGAGAAAATCACCAGAGCAGCGCAGGACATGGAAAAGTGATGAAAAACAACAGAAACCAAACTCTGAAAGCGAAAAAAGCGTTGCAAAGCGTGGCTGGCTCATGATGACAGTTACAAGTTAATCATGATCAAGTTGCATAAATCATAAGCTCACATATACATATACTGACTGAGTACCGGGTATAAAGTAGAGCCGTGGCAACATTTTGACAAAAACAGTACCAACGATTTTTTTTTTTGAAACGGCGGAACATGGGACAGTTTTTTCTACTGCTTTGTTGCGATCAACAGTTTAATCAATTCACCAACAACTTTAACGTTAATGCTGTTGCCGAGCAGCCGGTACTTTTGTCGATTTGTTGTTTCAGGGGGAAAGGCAAACTCCTCGGGAAAACTCATCAGCCGTGCCACTTCCCGGGGTGTGAAGTAACGTAGTTTTATTTGTCGCAGGAGATCCAAACGTCGCTGCCGCACATCCTCAGAGCTACTACTGGTATCCTGGTTATTATTGTCGATTTCTTTCACCAACTCAAATATACGATGGGACTCCTCCTTAGAAAGCGGTGTAAAGGCCGAGCCCGTGCCTTCAGTATAGTGCGTATAGCCTTTGGTAAAGCACATAGATCTATTTTGTGTTGGATGTATTATGTCCATGACCAACACCCGCTTGGTTAGAACGTCGTCGGGTACAAGGTATTCACAAGAGACATTGTCCTCAAGGATCGCGGAGATTTGGGAAACAGACTGTTCGGTTGAGGGACTTTCAGGCATTTCCTCCCAGATTTTACCTCCAGCAAAGGCAAAGTCTTTAGTCTTGCGAGCAATGCAGTAGTACCGATAGCGAGTATTGGGAACATTAAATTGTGTGGGCGTCAGTATAAACTCCCGCCAATAGAATCCAGCCTTCTCCAGGGCTTCAACGAATTGATTTCGAGCTTGAGAGCATTCGAATCCCTTAACGTTTTCCATCAAAATATACTGGAGAGTTTCGCACTGCGGAATGAGAGTGCACAAATGGGTGAGTGCATCCGATCGCTTGTCCTCCGTGTCCCTTTGTAATCCCTGGCGGGTGTGCGGCTGACACGGCGGCGACATAAGAAGCATGGTAGCTCCCAGCTTGCTGACCTCTTTCTCACTGAGGCTTTGAATGTTTCTCGTCTTCACATGGCAATTGAGCGCAAAATTATAAACAGCATTGGCCACTGTATTGACATCCATTGCGGCCACAATATTGCCATCTAGCTGGGCATCTGCAATGCAATACGAATGTCAATAGGATTTTCATTCCTACATAATATCTACTCACATTTAAAGGCATAATGCATGCCCCCGATGCCGCTGAATAGTTCCAAAACACGGAATCCCATTAAATTTAAATGCTTTATATCGAAGAAATTCTGTATTTCAGTGACTTTGTCAGCTGTCAGCTTTAACCCATTAAGGTTATTAATAAAAATTGTCGACGTACCAATGTGAATGAATTTTTCAAGAAGAAGAACAACATCAACACGTGCGGGGCTTGAATTTATTTTACAGAAAAATGATTAAAATAAAGAAAAAACTCCCGCTTCCGCCTCCAGTGGACGAGGACTCGGACAGCGATTCGAGCTTCGCAGAGGAGGAGACCGAGGACAAAGAAATAAACCCAGAGGACGATAGCACAGACGAAGAACCACATACTAGCAAACGCAAACAACAGCCAAAGGAAGATGATGACGGTGCTGTCGACGACGATGCCGAGGACACTGCCATCAAAGATGAAGATGAGGATGAGGATGACGATGACGATGACGACAACGAGGATGATGATGAAGATGAAAAGAAGGCACGCATTCCTCTTTTCAATCCACTAAGCTTGATGAGAAACAAGGAACAGCGCTTGGCTCTCTATCGCAAAATGAAGAAGGAGAAGCACAAGAAGAAGATGCAAGAAAGACGTGCCCGTCGCAAGGCTGGCGTGCCGGTCAATCCGGGCCACACAATTGAAAGCCTGCGTGAGAAGGATCAGACAGAGGTGGCCAATCTGAACGATTCGGACAACGAGGAACTGCAGAAAGAGCTGGAAATCGATGACTTCAGTTCGTACTTTGAACGCGTGTACGAGCCCAAAGTCCTGATTACCTTCGCCGACAATCCCGTGACCAAGACACGAAAATTTGGCCTGGAGCTGTCTCGCATATTCCCCAATGCCCTGGTTAAGATTCGGAATAAGGCATCAGTTAAGAAAATCTGCAAAAGCGCCGAACGCGAGGAATTCACAGATGTGGTCATCATCAATGAGGACAGAAGGAAACCGAATGGTTTGTTGGTCATCCACTTGCCTAACGGCCCCACGGCACATTTCAAGTTGTCGAACGTCAAGCTTACATCGGACATCAAGCGGGATCACAAGGAGATAACCAAGCATAGGCCCGAGGTGATTCTAACCAACTTCACAACGCGCTTGGGTCTCACAGTCGGCCGTATGCTTGGCGCCCTTTTCCATCACGATCCAGAGTTCAAGGGCCGGCGCGCGGCAACGTTTCACAATCAACGCGATTACATATTCTTCCGCCACCATCGCTACGAGTTCTCCAAAGAAGGAAAGCGCGTGAAGCTTCGCGAATTGGGGCCCAGGTTCACGCTCAAGCTGCGCTCGCTTCAGGAGGGAACATTTGACAGCAAAACTGGGGACTATGCCTGGATAATTAGTAACAAACGACATGCCATGGAGTCCCGACGACGCTTCTTCCTCTAAATGTATTTCGATTCTTTGTATTTAGCTTAGAGAACATAAAATAAAAACAATTTCTCAGCTCAAGAGAGATAACCATCTGAGGAGACCACCACATTGACATTTTGTTTTGTCCAGAAATACAGAAAATAATAAAAATACAAAGTTCTTATCCTAAAAATGTGCAACACTCAACAGTTAACCGAATTGGCACACTACGGGGAAAGTGTTCCAAAAGAAATTGCACCTTCTCTTCCACCTACATGGTGGGACACTGGGGATTTGGGCCATTGCCACCGGCGATAGCTGCTGTGGGATCGGTAAACGGCAGATCACCGCCCGTCTCGGCCAGAATCTCAGCTGGTGGCTGTCCATAGTCTTGAAGTTTTCGCATATCGTCCAGAACCACACGGAACTTCTCGCGCTTGACGGTGGCCGAATCGTCGGGCTTTTCCGACTGCAAGTGGCCCTCGATTACCTTGTAGAGCTCCATCTGTTTTTGGTACCTAGGGAGACACGGGACATGTAACCGTTTAGAAATGTATGACCATTTAAATCAATGTCTAGCCAACCTCTCTTTGTCCTCAGCCGATAGCTTGGCATCGTTCTCTTCGAGGTACTTGGGGTACTTTTCCAACAGCTCTTTAATGCTGGGCAGTAGAATTTCAGCCGAAAGCAGGCTCTGCATCATGCCTTCCATGAAGGGTAGGAACATGTTGCCATCAGGGGCGCCACTCTAAAAATTTGAATAATGATTGATTTCACGTGACTTAGGCTTCAGACCACACTTACACCATCCAGATTTAAGGAACCAAACATGCTGGCAATGTCATTCTCGGAGGCAGGTGCTGCCAGATTGTCAGTGCCTTCCTGAAGACCTTTCAGGGCCTGCGAAATGCTGTCTGAATACTTGGAGACGTCTTCATCGGTGGCCGAGTTCTCGCCACTCAAAGTCAATGCGGCTGCCTCGGCCATCTTCTTGAAGCCAGACATGATCTGATCTGGGTCCTGCGGCAACGGTGGGATATCCCCACTGGGCGTATCCGGACCACCGAACAATGTGTTCATGCGGTCGGCCAATACCTTGGCCTGCTCGCTGCAATTGGAGAATACAAAGTTCAAAAGTTGGCTCATGACATCGCGCAGCTGCTGCAGACTCCCGTGACTCACATGAAAAATGCATCAGGGTCTTCGGAACCTTCGGCGACCTCGGTGCTTGCCGCATCGGTGGCCTTGCCCTTCTCCTTCTTATTACCACTTTTGTCGAAATCCTGCAGAGCACCTGCCGAGGGAAAATTTTAATATGAAATCGAGCATTACATAATTTTGTCAAAATTCAATGAGGCTCCGAATGGGCCATCCACTCACTGTCCAGCAGGTCGTTTAAGTCATCTCCGTTTTGCTTTTCCTCAGACATTTTGTAAAAAATTAAAGAAAAATCTTTTAATTCTAATTTTCCGTGGGAAGGGGGTTGGGAGCAGTGTGACCGCGGACTTTTACCGTAAATATACTAACGAATTTATGTTCTACTATACATATTCCTCGTTTTTGATATTCCGTGGTTTATTACTAACTATATAGAACATTTAGCCATGCCCACATAATTTTTTCCCATTAATGAATAATTGACTGGCTTTATTTAAATACTTGCTTTTATTGCATTTCTATATTACGTTAAAAATGAAATTACCACCAACGTATTTGCAATAAAATACTTATCGATAAAATATACCGTCCGAGCCTGAGAAATATACCAAAATATACCGTTATGTCATGTTAAAAATATACCGTAAATATACTGACGATTTAAAGTTATATTTTACTTATTCCTCGTTTGTGATATTCCGTGGAATATTACTAGCTATATAGAACATTTAGCCCTGCCCACATAATTTTAGGCCGTTGAGGAATACATTTTCTTTAAGATTGGCTAGTTTTTAGGCCTTGCTTTTAGTGTATTTTGGCTAAAACAAACAACCGTAAATATACCGTCGGTTCAATTTACTGACAGAACGGCAGTTGAAAATTCAAATTTAAATGTGTAATTATTGGGAGCATTGAAATGGATAAATCCGTTTATGCGGGACAGAAATACAATCAACGTGTTTTTATATTTCCTTGTAAATTAATAAATGACGGGTATAATAATAATAATAATAATAAACAATTTTACAGAAAAATCAAACAAAAGAGTTGGGTCCTCTTAAATAAAGAAAACAGATTGCCCTCAAGTTTTATAGGTTTTTAAACATTTGAATTTATTCTGTGTTACTTAAGTTTCCAACATTGAACATTACGACTGTAGATATTTGTGCAAAACTCGGTAACAAAATGAAACAATCCAAGGACATTAGTCGAAGATTATCTAAAATAATCACCCAAAATATTTACGGTTCTTCTGCGAAACACAAACATGCTGGGACAAGCACCTTGCTGTGCGTCCATGAAGATCGGCGACCAAAACTGCGACCAGAAACCCAAACCGCACATACTCGTACTGCAGCTCAGCGTAGAGCATCGCAGCGTAGCGCATCGCAGCGGTGAGGGGAAAGCAATCACCAAGTCAACAAATCCATCAAGGTTACGCCTAGGCGCGACCAATTCTAAAACCAGAACGCTACACCCACACCCACACCCAGGACACAGGGGTTTTTGCAGTAGGGAGTCAAAGCCGGTCTGAGTGTTCTCTTCTGCACGAAGGTCATCTCTCCTGGCTAGTTTTTCGATTCATCTCATATGGTCAATTGGTTTGGTTTTGGGTTGGGTGTTTTTCTACCTTAACCGCACAGTTTAGTTTACCGAAAGAGCAAAACGAATTCACGATTCGGCACGCCCACGCAGCGAAGTACATATTGTGGTAAAATGTGTACTTCCATTCTTCCATTTGGGGCGGAGTTTTCGACGATATCGTATGAACTGAACTGCTGAGGGTTCCATGAACGTGCCCAGCATGGGCGGAGCTTCAGTTGAAATAATGCATAATTTAGTGTTTTATTTTTGGGCTACAGCACGCATTAAGGGTGTTATAGAAAACATTTAAGCTGTTTTATTTTATGAAAAAGGGGAAAACTTATTTTCTCACCATTTTTCAACGGCAAAATATACCATCTTTAAGATTTCCTGGAACTTAAACGGTTCGAAAAGTCAAGACAACCGTCAAAAAGTCAAAAACAAAAGTCGAAAACGTAAAAACCCTTTCGATAGAACACAATGCGGTATTGGCCCATACAGCTGATCACAATATACGAAACCTGGATGGTCCTTTGCTCTTTTTTGACATAATTTTTAATGAACAAGAGGTTTGTCATAAAATTATTTATTTGCATATAATCGGTTGTTTGGAGTTTAGCGAGTTTACCTGAGTCTCGGTCGGCACCAGCGCACGCTATGCTTCTCAGGAAGAGTGTTGAAACGGAACTCAGGACCCGGTCCTGGTCCTGGTCGCCTTTACCGTCATAAAATGCGCATCAGCATCTCCTTCTGTCTCTCTTTCTCTTTACAGAGTTTACTTCCTTCTTGCACATCTTTTTTTGGAAACTTTGTGTAGATATAACCTTTCCATATATTGGCTGCGATTTCACGGTCACTGATCGCAGCATTTATATATTTATTTTTTCCGACTTTTCCGCATCCTTCCAGCGAAAGAAGGTGGAAGAGACGCAATTTTATGAGCTATTGATCATGCCATAATAGACTTTCGCGATTGTTCAGTAATGGCAATGATTGCGGTTTTATAAGCACCACCATTCAGGTCGCGGTCGTGGCGTGTGTCTGCCCAGGATCACAGATCATCGTCAACGCTATCTTTTGATATATTTTCTATAGGCCATACAAATTGCGATTACAGGGCCTGCAATGTTTTCCTGGAAAACTCCCAGTTTTCCTTTGAAATTCAAGTCACCCCCTAAAGAACTTCTTTCTCATCCTCATCCTCATCACCATCCCCATTCCCAGCCGCATCTCCTTCGGTATTGCGCAATGAGGCACTGAGTTCTTCATGCTCTGACACCATCGCTCTCCATCAAAGCGCTTAACGCTCGCTCCCCACATGCAAATGAGCCCTTGCGTCTGTCGTGACTCCGGGCGTCGGCGGTGGCGGCGGCCGGGCCAGATTGGGCCGTCTGCTCCAGATGATGTGGGCTGCTATTTGCTGTTTGCTGCCCCTGGTTTTCTGTTCTGTTTGATTAAACGGAAATTAAGTGTGCGTTTCGGTTGCAGCCGCCCCATGCGATTCGCCATGGCTGCCTTTTTATTCCGGCCTGCACATATTTTTTATTTTTCATGTTTCTTGATCAATTTGGCATGTCAAGTTTTTTGAGTAAATTTTTTGTGTTTGTAGCTGATGGAGAGAACCATGGGCCTACATTTTATTTATTAGATTTATTAGATCTACTCAAAGATCGGAAGAATTTGATCATTGATCTTGGCAATACGACAGAGTTTAAATGCTTCATATTCTGGAAATCGAAATTGAATCAATTCTGGTAGTTTGTTAGGATTAACTTAATCTTAAATTACCATTTAAAATCATATTTAGAGCACGAAATATTCCATATTTATTTATATTTTTTAAATTGTTGACTAAAATAAATCCAATGCTCACTAATAGTTATAGACAAAGCATAAAGGCGATCAGTTGAATATGAATTTCTATTCGAACTTTTAAAAAATATGAATATGAAAAGTATATGAATATGACTGGAAAAAATATTACCACAGCTTAAATTATCTTAAGTTAAAATCTTAAGATCTCTGTTAACCTGTTTGTGCACTGCATTTTCTCGAAGCAACTAAAGAAAACGCAGCTCCAAGGCCTTTGATTAATGAAACAATTGAATAATATTATTTAAATTCGCATATATCCGATGCGAAGCGTGGCTAATGGACAAACGCCGCCGCAGATCCAAGACCAGGTCCAACAAACTACATAATCGAAACCCACGAAGATGTGAGAAAAGTGCCACCTACTTTTTGAAGTGCTGTGTGCTGTGATCTTCGACGGCTAGCTAATGATGTGTATATGGTGTGTGGACGGTGGATCCGTCCACGATCGATGATGATCCGATCCACAACAATCGGCTACAAAGCAGAGCAATTACAAATCAGAGAACGAACTCCCGAAAGCGGACGGACGGGCGCAAGCGAGCCAGCAAGAGTTCGGGACAACAGGTTGCTGGCTGATGGATGGCTGGTGGAAGCCCCTTGACGGCCGACAGGAAAACAAATTAATCTTGTTGACGTCTTGGCTTGATCGCCGCGCCTCATCACTTTCTTCAGAGCCCTGCTGCAGGCCAGACTCAGAGCCAGAGCCCAGCAGTTCAGTGCCTCCAGATGTTTGATCTCGACCTGATGCTGATCCCCTGATCTGCTGTTGGACAACGATGTGTTGCGCCTACCTTTGCGCCTTCTGTTTAATGATCAATTTGTTGGCCTCCGGGTCTCAGATGTGTGCCGACAGCGTTTAGCAGTCGATTGGATTGGATGGCTTTGTTTTTGTTTAGGCCCCAGGCTAATGAGTTTCTTAAAAGTGGGTGTATGTGTCAGGGGCTCCCCTTTGGCCCTTTGGCCCTCGGGAATCGGGAATCGGGAAACGGGAATCACCCTTCAAGAGTCAGCGAAAATTTCCGCCAGACAATGCGTCGTCTCAGCCATGACGAATCTGACCAAGACTCTGCGGCGAACCGACCACTGGATTGTGGGCAGAGTTCGAGGAGTTCCTTTCAATCGAAATGCGATGCGTTATACTCGTACGAAATATGCTAATTTGCAGACAATGCCATTTCTCGGGAACGCCAACCCAAGCTCGTGACCCACAAACAACTAATGCCTTCAATTAGCCCGGCTAAACTGTCATGGAGGACTTGAACATGGACCAGGTTCGCTCGGCTGCCACCAAGTGCAAGGGTTAATCGTATTCGCTTTGCTGCTGATCGCCGCCTGCAGATCGGGAAAGACCCTCACTCGCAGAAGCTGGATCGCCCCTGGCCCATCCTATCGATGGGCGTTGGCTGCGTTAAGCCGCAGCATTTTTGTTTTTCTTTTTTTTTTCGATGGGCTGGATGGACTACCTGGGGTGGCGATGCCCCGGTTTAACTTGTCCCCATGGAAAATCGTTTACAAATGTTGATCAATAAAACGTTGGACTGTAATGCGATTATCCGCTATAATCATGCCCAGCTACAGATCAACACTTGAGAACTTTTCCAAAATATTTGAAAAAGTCAACTGGCGATCTTTAGGGTCTCCCTCTCCTCTCCGGCACTAAGCTGATGCGACTTTCCCTCTAATCTCGCACTTTGGTGCTATTTGTTTGCATGCTTTAGCAGGGATTTCGTTTTACAATCGCTCCCTGGAACTATAAGGACACATAAGGATACTCGTAGAATATGTGTGTCTGCAGGGCCTAGGGCAGAGGCATGGGCTGTGACCAGGGGCAGCCTCTCTGCCTACATATCGAGACGCGTATTTACTAAAACTTACTAAGGATTACCCGAAAAGTCAATCGCCGCCTGCCTGGTCTGATCTGGTTGAGCCAACGGAAATATTTGAGGATCAGCAGCCAGCTTGAGGATCAGAGAGGCGGATCAATGTTTAAGTCAAGGTTGGAATAAAAAGATTAGCAGATTCCTTAAGATCATTTATAGAACTGCTGCAGCATTAAACTTGAGGATCGGAAAAAAAGTTTCCATATTTAAGGGATAGCTAAAAGTTTAAGAGAAAAGATAATTGAATAATTACTTTAACTGCTTGGTCAGTCTTATGTAGATTTTTAAACATATTAAAGGTATGTGACGATTATTACATAGAAAATTCATATATAATCTATAGAGAAACATCAACACTAAAAAATAATGGAAGATCACGCAGAGAATCTGGCACCTCTTGAAAAACAGATAGACTTGCACAGAAGTTCTGAGCATTATTCGGATCTGTCACAGAGATCACGTATGGGACAAGTTAAAAGGTCTGGCATGTTAAATTAAGTTCCCTAATTTCTACAAATTATGGCTCTAAATAGTTCATTATATAAGCATCCCAGACACCCGTTGAGTGGTCGGTTGGAAAAATCGCCTTCGCCTTCTGTGGTCTGCATGGAAATTCGTTGCACAGCAACAGGCAGGCATGGCAGGGCATCCACGACAGCAAACAAGACCGAGAGAAAAAAACAACAAAGCTAGAGACCCCTGATAAAGACATTAGAAGCAGTGGAACGTGGAAACAATCAAGGCCGTTCCAATGTGTGACAACAGAGCACATTACGTTTGCCCAAAGCGAATCGATTGCCAAACAGAAACAGCTACAGAAATCAAGAGGAAAAAGCAAAAACACAAAGTTGGAAAGAACTATGCAAGATTGATGATCAGATGAGATTTCAAGACTTGGGAGATACTTACTAAAAGCTCTCTTAAAGCAAAAATTAAGTTTAGTTCAAGTTGTTTATGATCTGACCGATCATATGATCATGCGGAGAATCATTGCATTTGAAGGATGTTAAATTTGAATGAAGAAAGAAGCAAAAGATCTTGTGAGTAATCTACCCATCGAACCCACATATGTATGTTAGAAGGTTTGAAAGTTTGCCAAGAAATGGAATTTGTTATTCCATCTTTTAAGTTATGAGGGCGAAGCTAAACAATTATCAACAGATTGCAGGTGGAAATGTGGAGAGTTGATAACAAAGAGGGAGGAGTTAAGAGCTCCCCCATTCCCCTGGCTAATAGGATCGTTAGTTTGCACAGATTGATTGATCACACGATCCTTTCAAAGACGATATACCAGGTACGGATATGGGCCTGGACGAAACTTGGCTTTGAGGACTGAGACAACGATCACGAGGATGATTTTCATTCATAGCACCCTAGGTGGCATCATAAAAAGTCTCTTAGCATCTTTATTCATTGCATGGACGTGTTTTCATTTTTCCGCTTGTCGTCCAGTCCGTTCGTGGAAATGCGATTGAAGCTGGCTCGCAGCGTTTATGGCACCGTTGCCTCCTACTGTTTTCTGCATTTTCATACCGCGCTCGCAGCCCTCTCCCTGTTCCACTCGGCCTGTTCCTGTGCTGCGGAGCCGATCCCTATGATGATGCTGGATATTTTGCGCGTTGATAGCGCAAAATTAGCGTTATATGAGTGGCCTTTTCAGTGCTCATTGTTTGGCCAAATCGAGAAATCAACGCCGTATCGGAATCGGAATAGGATTGATCGGCAGTTGCGGCGCCGCGTACCCCAATTCTTCTTCCTGTTTTGGCCAAGATCAGTGGCTCAAGGTCGTCCTGGGTCTCCTGCTAGGCGTAAATGTTTGCACACCCTGCACATCCGTACTCCGTACTGGGTACTCCTCCCGTTGGGTTTGCTTAACCAAAAACCCACCGGGCAGCCGTACCGAGCAGTAGAAACCCAAATCTTTTGTTGATTTGCGGCCTCCGTTGTCCTTGATCCTCGCTCACTGGCTCTCAGGAGGATGCGGAATTCGTCACGTCTCTGTGGGCCAATTTCCTCGCTGGCGTTTCAGCTGGGGCCCGGCCCGGGCCCTGGCCCATCATTAATTCTTCAAACTCTTGGCGCTCCTCCATTGTTCCATGGTTTTTGTGTGTTTCAGTGGTTGCAACAGCCATCGGTTCGCTTTCTTTTCCAGCGGTTTTACTTAACCTTTTCGAGGGGTCTCTGTTGCGTGAAATTTCATAATTAATCAAACCCACACGAAGCCCAAAGACTGGCCACCAGAAGCAGCTTGAATCAGCCGTCAGCTTGGGCCCACTGGTGCATAATAGTACGGAGAGAAAAGCGTGACAAGGATATGGTTAGGATACGACTAGGGTAAGGCCTATGCATGGGAACAGTTTTCGCTTCAAAGAAGAACCTGTCTAGATCATCACTTTGAGTTCGATTCCTTTTCGAATATGAACTGAAAGCTAATTGATTGACTTTATATTTCTAGTAACCGTTTTAGTGTTCGTACTGTTGAATAATTCCATGATTTTTCGAATCAAATCTAAGCTCAATCTTTTACAAATAGATTGTCCATTTCTTCATTCTTATATTTTCTTATGGAATATCTCGACTTTAAGCTATAAGGATTATTGCATGATCAAAACCCACTCTATAAACTTTCGGAATCCTTCATATCCTAACAAAAAAAACCGGACTAAAAAGATCAACACAGCAATATATCCATGCTAAGAATATCCACGTCGTCATTTAAATATTCTAATGGAAGTACTATCTCGTCTCACCTTTCATCTATGTATCCATTGCTTCCCCCTAGAATGTCTCTGCAATAGCATTCTAAAAGCATTTCGTTCCTTCGTATCCGAAAAGAAGCTTCCTTGAGTAGTTCGATCCAAGTCCGATGGGTCTTTGTTCGGTTCCGGAAGCCGTGGCCAACTGTCGGACAGGTAGAGGCCTGGAAGCATATAAATTGAGGGCGCTAATGAGGTATCAATAAAGGATATATTACGCTTGTAAACTGTTTAATGCATACTCGATTGCATTATGCGTTCCATTGAATATCTAATTTGATTTCCAGGGGTAAAAGTGGGACCCGGAACCCCTCTTCATGAAAAACTATGCCCAGGACTGGTGCCATGACCAACAGAAGACCAGGCTGGAATATGACAATATGGTACACCCCCCCAATTTCTGCTACTCATTCCCGTCTTTACAATTGCTTTTGCTGAGACGCCCCCAAAGAGCGGGATGGCGTGCTGGCTGGTCTGAGATCTAAGCACTAGTGCGAGGGAGAAGCCAGGGCTGAGCGAGCGGCGATTGGTCCGCGTATTGCTTTACCTGCCAGATGGCTGACATCTTGGCTGCCGCTGTCGTCGTCGCCGTCGCCGTCGCCTTCTTCACAGAAAGGCAACGATCTTGGCCGCCGTTCGTCTGGTGAAGTCAGTTAGGCCCAGACTGCGCAACGAGTCAGACCACATCTCGTCTTCGTCTTGCGTTTCGTTTCGCCCCGTTGCCGTTGCCTCCGTCACCAGCCAGTGTCGTGGCTATGCTTATCGAAATAGTGAAACAAATCGCCAATTATAATTTTGCTACACTCACTTAATGCTCTGATCGATTGTCAAGTGTCGAAAATCGAAAGAAAGTGCGATAACAATCGGAACAGAGCACGCCGGTTAGTTCCGGGAAAATATTTTGTGGTCTTGCCACTGGGAGCCACTGAAACTATGACTGTAACCGCCTTTGCCGCCGCAATGCACAGACCCTTCTTCAATGGATATTCCACTATGCAAGGTAAGTGTCTTGGATCATCCGAAAGGCATCTTGGGGGATTGAGAGACCGAACAGTCCATTAAAGCTTTGGGATGTCCAGTCCTTCTCTTCTCCGAAGATTGAGAGATGAAACAGTCGTTCAACAGTCCCTCGGTATTGAGGGGTCGAGTTCGGACATTCCTTTAACGGTTCGAAAATTGAGCGATCAACAGATCGTACAGTCCATCTTCTCTCCAAGGACTCACTAATGGCCATTAGTTGCTCTCGGCGGGAGAGTCGCGCGTCGTTGAGACGGAATGACCTTCGCTCCGACTGCCGAATGCCGACTGTCTCTTCCCCTTCCCTGGAAGTCAATTGTGCGAGAGGTGTCGTAAATCAAGTGGCTACGGTCGTGACACGCGCAGCCTCCTACCTGGCAAATTGGAAACTATCTTTGAAAAATTGTCTAACTTTCCCTCCCGTCTCTCCCTTTGCAGACATGAACAGCGGCCAAGGACGAGTCAATCAATTGGGCGGAGTATTCATCAACGGACGTCCACTGCCAAATAATATACGTCTAAAGATCGTCGAGATGGCCGCCGATGGCATCCGTCCATGCGTGATCTCACGCCAGTTGCGCGTCTCCCATGGATGCGTGTCCAAGATTCTGAACCGCTACCAGGAGACCGGCTCGATACGCCCGGGAGTGATTGGGGGATCCAAGCCGAGGATCGCCACGCCCGAGATCGAGAACCGCATCGAGGACTACAAGCGCACCAACCCGGGCATGTTCTCCTGGGAGATACGCGAGAAGCTCATTCGCGAGGGCATCTGTGACCGCAGCACGGCCCCATCCGTGTCCGCCATATCGCGCCTGGTGCGCGGCCGCGATGCCCCACTGGACAGCGAGCTGTCGCCGTCCTCCTCCTCCGCCGGCCACCACAAGGCCCCGTCCAGCTCCTGCGGCTCCGACCTCTCGTCGGGCCACCACAACAACAACAACAGCAACAACAACAAGCCCTCCGACGACGACCTCTCCGACTGCGAGAGCGAGCCCGGGATCGCCCTCAAGCGCAAGCAGCGTCGCTGCCGCACCACCTTCTCCGCAGCCCAGCTGGACGAGCTTGAGCGCGCCTTTGAGCGCACCCAGTACCCGGACATCTATACCCGCGAAGAGCTCGCACAGCGCACCAATCTGACCGAGGCCCGCATCCAGGTGTGGTTCAGCAATCGCCGGGCACGCCTTCGCAAGCAGCACAACTCCGTCTCGGGCGGCCCCGGATCCGGAGTAGGTTCCTCTATGCCGTCCGTCTCCATACCCTCCAGCGTGCCCAGCATGGCGCCCCTGGCAATGATGCCTAGCATGGAAGCGGCAGCCGTATACCAGCAACAGTACGACTTCTACAGCACCGCAGCCCCAACGGCCACGGCGGTGGGGAGCAACCTCTCGCCCGGCTCCAGCCTGACCCTATCCTCGCTGAACTCGGCCACAACACCACCGCATCACCACCAGTTCTACAATCCGAGTGCCGTCAGCACGGCCAGCTACATCATGCCATCGAGCGCCAACTCTGGTTCCGTTCCCGGTTCCGGTTCAGGCTCCGGCAATATCATCGTCTCTGGAGTCACTCCCAGCTATGAGACACAACTGGGCTTGGGAGTGGGCATTGGAGTGGGTTCCTCCGTCTACAGCACTGAATCTGAGCCGCATCAGACAATGCCACGTAACGAGAGTCCCAACGAGTCCGTCTCCTCCGGTTTTGGTCAGCTGCCGCCAACACCCAACAGCCTCTCTGCGGTTGTGGGTGGAGCCGGTCCCACCGGCGAGTCCTCGCAGTCGTTGATCAATGCCAGCGGTGGCAGTGAGGAACTGTCGGCCGCACTGAAAGTGGAGGCCGCTGATCTGGTAGCCGCCGCCGCAGCTGCTGGACAGCCTCAGCTCTACAGCAGCTGGAGCTCGATGCAGAGCCTGCGCCCGAACGCCCCGCTCTCCCCGGAAGACTCTTTGAATTCGACCAGCTCCACCAGCCAGGCCCTGGAGATGTCGGCAGCCGCCCATCAAATGTTTCATCCGTATCAGCACACGCCGCAATATGCCCCATATCCCACGGCCACGGGGCATTCGCATTCCCATTCGCATCATGCTCACGGCCATCCCCATTCGCACGGATCGCATCATGGGCACGCTCCACATCCGCATCCGCATGCGCACCATCCACAGTATGCCGGAGCGGGACATCCTCACTATCCGCCCACCTCTTCGACTCATTTCATGCCGCAGAACTTCAATGCCGCCGCCTTCGCATCGCCCTCGAAGGTCAACTACGCGACGATGCCCCCGCAGCCGTTCTATCACCACTCCTGGTATTAGAAGTGGAGCTGGGGATCGCAGGAGTATAGGATCGGGAGCAGGTGTCACCTGATCCGTGATTGATGTCGCCAAAGATGTACATACATACACAGGGGAGAAGATGTGGGGAGGGGGAAGTAGAGACATTTTCCATATGGAAAACATCTTCAGGACTTCCCCGAGTAGCACCAATTTTCTATAGCCAAGTCTAGATCATAGTCCATCCTATAATAAGTATACGTATAAGTACTATATATGTCCATCCTAAGATCTCTATGATAAGTAGCAAGTGCCTTGAAAATAAATACTTATTCTAATTTATCTAAAAATAATAGCAGTCCTTCCTTACACTCGAAATCCCTTAGTGTTCCATTCAGCAGCCTTGACACGCTTCTGTTCACAGCAGGAAATCGGAAATGGAAATCCTGCCGGCATTGCTGTGGCACATTAGAGCCTTTAAGTAGCTGCACATTCCCCGGACCTGGCTGGAGATTTCAACAAACTCTACGGGGAGCAGGGACATCATTGCAGAGAACTCTCGGAACTCCTATTTCGGATGTCAAGCTGTGCCAATGCCAAATGTTTTTCCGAAAAAAAAAACAAGACATCCAAAAGTGGAATCGGGAAAATTGCAGTGTTCCCTGAGTTTTCACCGCTTATCAGAATTGAGGCAAACTCCAACCAAGGTGTTAATTGCCCTTCCGATTCCTCCGAATTGAATCCCTCGTAATTGCCCTATTTCAGACTTACCTCAAATTCACACCTCATCCAAGAACTCGAGCACTGGCCATCCTACGTGTCTGGGTGATGGCAATTAATGAAGTCATTACCCCAAAAACGATCCCAAACTATTCCAAATGATCCTTGAACGATACAATCCGAAGCAGCTCAGACAGTCTTAGGTCGTGGCTCTATTATTTTAATCCAGAAAAATCGGATAATCGTTGTTTGTTTACCCCTAACCCAACCAGCCAGCAAAACAAATATTGACTTTGCAATCAGCTTAGGTCCTACTATACCTAGGGGGTTTTCCAGGTAAACAAAGAGCCAAGGCAGTGCGAAAGATTAGCAGAGAAAATTGCACAAAATCCATTGAGATCCATTTGATTTATATCAGGGATCTTGGTGTGTCTCGGCTAAATATTTCCTCACTTAGATAAAATCTTGAATCTTGAATGTTGGGCTCATACATTCATACATTGGGATTGTTTACATTAAAGGGAAGAATAAGTTTGATAATCGGTAAAAACCAAAGTGACGAGCGAAAAGATCAGCCAAAATTCAGATGTTTATAGAGACAGCGAGAAAAGATAATACTGATTCCGAACACGAATCTAGATATACTCGTAGTACAATATGATCCTTTATGTATTATAAATATTCCTGTTCATCTATAAGAATAACATATACCTATTTACTCTCCCGATAGCAGGTATAATCATAATGATATTTAACTTAAAGCGGACAAATATATTGGTGGTGCTGGAAGTGGACTCTCATGCAAATTCATATTTTGCATATTTCTTTCTCTCCTTAATGTGTAATTTGTGTTACATATATATATGCGTAAGCATACGCTTTGATGACGCTAGCATAGATCAGTGTTCCGCACACTTTTCGTGTTCAAGGTATACACATATCAAATCAATAAATCTTAGAGGTGCACCAAAGTACAAGAAGCAATGTCCACACCATGTAGGAAAAGACCGTTTCATTTTTTCTGCTAATAGCCTACACTTCTCTTTTCCTAAATCCTAAATTTCCTAATTTCCAAATATTGGGTTCCTGCCTTGCATTTTTCGGTTGAATATCTCCACCATATATGCAATTTTTTTGCTATCTCATTTTTCAGCTGGTAAATCCGAGATACCAATACATTTGTGCCTTCTTTGCTTAAGTTTCTAAATATCTGAAAACAGGATTTGAAATCATTATTCTACTTGGAGTTTCTCTTCTCAGTGTGGGAATCTTCTGCGCCTTGAATGCCCCATTTCCTAGCCATCTTCTAATGCCAATTTAATAGCACCCCGCACCATATTTTCAGGTTAATAAACCAATTACGTTTTTAATTCGCTACCTACTGAGCGGGACGACTCAGGGAAAACTCGATGCCATGAGAGAGCTACTGTAGAAAGCCTCGATTGAGAATGGATTAAATCTAAAATATAACGCATTAATTTTCGGTAGCGATACAAAATTACTAAGCAAAGTGTCTGCAAAAGAAAAGCTCCGATGGTAACCTCTTTCTGGGGCTTCTCTGGGTAGAAAATGGAAGTCGTGGAGCTCAACTCTCAACTCTGTGCTGTCCAGAGATCAGGGACAGAGCAGGCTGTGGCTGTGGCTATGGCTGTGGCCTCGCTCTCGCTCCCTCGCTGCGACTACTGCCTTCTCCGGGTGATTAATGAGCCGACAATGTGTTGAACATCAAAGGCAGGGAAAACAGTAATTTACAACGAATCTCAAGATGAAATTTAATTTAATATTTTTATTAATTGTTGCTGGACTGGACGTCGGATCGGTTCAGATCGGATCTATCTACCTGCGCTGCCACATGATGGACCAATAAAATTCCTGGCCAGAGATCGTCAGGCGGTGCCTGGGACATAAGCAGCGCAAAACCTCAAAATATTTACTCGACAGCAAGGTGGACTAACCCCGAGATGGATTTGCGAATCAAAAATTCCAATTCCAGGAGGGCAGCGAGGTCCTAAGGTTGCGAAAGGATTTGTAGCGCTCTCTCTCTCTGCTGCTTTCTAAGGGATTAGGATATTTCGGAAATAATCCTTTGCTGCCAGGAAGAATGCAGTAAACGGCGCACAGCCCTTAAACCATAACCCTCTGGACCTCTGGGCCTCTGGACCAGGTCAACTCGTTTCTGGCACTTTTACGATCGACATCATAAACTTTTATTTGCTGTCATTCTTCGTCCTCGCGCGCAGCACTCAGCCGGGACACAAACCCCTTTCCCAGTCCCAGTCGGCCGTCCTGGCAAGAGTTAAGCCAAGAAAGGCTTAGCTTTCAGTCAGCCAGGCGGAGTCAAAGTCAGGTAGGATTTGAGGATCGATAGAGGGTTAGGTAGTTCTCAAACTGCAGCGATAATCCTTGCTAATGAGGTGTTCTGTCCGAAGAGAGAGATCTCGCTCGAAAGAAGAGATTGTGCGAAGTCTGTAAGTCAAGGATAATAGGGAATAAGGAGGATTAGAGGAAGCAAAATGAGATCCGATCCCATCCCATCCCAGCCAAATGAATGAAGTTGATGGAACCATCACCATCTCTATCCGACTACGATCCGACTAGATCTAGATGTAGTATACCCATTTATGCGACAGACACCCCACGACACATCCAAACAGTTGCCATCCAGTGTATTGGCAAACATTTCGGTTTGGTCTGTCGGTCCAACTACTCGTACTGTGATCCCTCTCTCTTCTCCCCGATCTGCCGTTGTGCTGTGTGTCCTCGTCCAAGTCAGTGGGACAGCTCGGGACAGCCGTGTCCTGGCCGTAGAGCGCATGCTGTTAGCGCACAAATTGATTTGTCAAATTGAGGCGCACAAGGACATTGCCATCATTAACGATGATTGCCCGTACCGGGCCGAAGGCCGTTGCGCAGTCGGTGCCAACGACTCGGACACGGACACAGACACGGACTCTGACATGGTACTTCTCTGAGATCTGGGTATTGTCAACACTTTGTTTACCACCAACTGTTTCTGTTTCGCGACGACGTCTCTCTTTCTCCATCTTCTGTCTATGAGTGTCCTGTATATCCATCTCTGTTTCTTTTGGATAGTTGGAGTTTTATTAATAAACACCTTGCTGTTGTGAGAGTGGAAAAGATATATGTATAGTTTGCTCTCTCTGTTTGATCTTCTCAAAATAGTCGTAATCGATTTGGAATGCTTGGCGGGACTTTAGTTTCTGCTGCTTCTCTTGCTGCTCCTTTTATGGCCAATGGCCAATGGACTATGGCTGATGTTAGCAACTTGTCAGCTTCCTTTTGGCATCTTGGCCCAGCAAGTGTCCTCTGTCTGCCATCCACCGCACTACGGACTCCGGGGTGCCAAAAACTTCAGTTGGCCGGAACCGATATGCAACTTTCCGCCAATTAACTGAAGCTGCAAGTCGAATATGCTGGCTAATGAAACTTGTATTGCGATATGGGCCACACAAAAAGATAACAAAGAAGTTATTGAAAACGAATTATTTAGTTAGATTTACATTTAGATTGATTCAGATAGAAAAAGTGTTTTTTCTACATAGTAATTAGTAAAAAAAAAAAAGGATGCAATAAACATGACTCTCTGAGAAACTTCAAGAAAGAATGACCTTCATTGTGAGATTGAAAAGTATAGAGTTAAGACGATATCATGACATATCTTTGAATTCTTAGGGGGTAGCATGTGAAGTAGTCATTCAAATATAGATTTTCTGAAATATGAACCTTTTCTTTATTCCATCAAGACATTTTGTAACTCTCTAAAGTGTTTATTAATCATACAGTAAAGTGTCTTTCTGTTGCTGTGGCTGCTGTTTGTCCAGGCGGATGAATCCCTGAACTATTAAATCTTTTCTGTATGTTTATAAGAGAACAAGTTACTGAAATACATATCAGTTTACTTATCTCCATTCCCCGCAATCTACAGCAGATACTACCACGTGGAAATCCCTTGTTGCAGCAAACAGGTGCCGTCCTTCACTTTTGTTTTACTCCCTCCCCTTGCTATACCGCAACATACAGCAAAGCAATTCCTCAATCCCCTGAGCCCAACTCAAAGCCATCTAATTCAACATTTGGCCAAAATGGTAATGTGCTCGCTCGCCTCCATGCCGACATTATAATTAATGACAAGCACAGGTCGGGCCGCACAGACCAGACCAGAAGGGGCAATCAATGTGAAAACACAATGGAGAGCAATATTATACACAAAGTTCGTAGTTCGATTTTCGATAAAAGAAAAGCGTTTGGGTTCTTATCGTCCAATTTTGAGGGGAACTTGCATATTAATGGTTCGTTATGGTGACCTGCTGCCTCAGTGGCAGTCACACAGGGCAGAGGGCTGGATGGGGTCTCATTCTGGACATGTGTGCTGCAACTTCAGCTTCAGTGGCAGCTCCTTTGGGCTCGGTTGTGGTACGGTTTTGGGTGCTTTGTTTTCTGCCGCTCTGCCTCTGCCTCTGACGCCTGGCGTGACGGTTTTAATTTTATTTTATTATTATGTATATTGTGGCGCACGGGGCTTGCATCCACGCCCCCTCGTCTCCCCACCGTCATACTTTCAGACAGTAGTTGTAGTTTTATCATGAACTTGTTGTTTTTTATGGTCAAACGTCGGGGCCTCTTGCAATTAGTTGTAGAACTACGCGGCAGAGAAATCCAGCGGCCATACCGGGGAGTAACGAACGACATTGCCCGACTTTTTGCAGGCGCGAAGCTAATGAAGCACCCCCCTACCTCCTCAGAGCACCATACACTCCATCAACGCTTCACGGACGCGTGCAAATTCCATTGAAAAAAGGAGTCAAAGTTTTGCTTTTTTTCTCTCTCATTTCTGCTTCACTTTATCTGCAGTGGATTGGCCCCAGCAATTTACGTAGTTTGCATTTTGTTGCCTTCTTGGTAGTGCTTTTTCCTTCCTTTTGGAGTTATTGTAAGGCTCTCCACAATGTGGCTAAAGTTTGTGTGTTTGTGGCAGGCACTAATTTTGCATGCGGAAATTGAAGTTTGACATGTGCTCTCGAAGGGTTCGACGTGGTCCGTCCTCCACAGACTATAATTATCCTTAAGCTTGAATTAATGTACAAAGCGTTTTCTATAACATTTTCATGTCATCCTTCCTTCATGATCAAAATTTATACTTGCAAAACTTAAACTCTTTATAAAATGAGTAACTATTTCACTGCATACTTTTTATATACACTTGTACCTCTCAGGATCCGTACAACGATAATGATATGATCCATATTAAATCTCTATAAATTCCTACTTATCCTTAAGTCTTTAATCTTAAGTCTTAATCCTTGATCTTTAAAATCTAGACAAAATTCGAATGATTTCTTGAAAAATTAAAACCCATAAACCCATTTTTTATAATAAATAAATAAATGTAAAGAAATCAAGAACCCATCGAATTAATGCGATCTTTTACATGAGGAAATGTATTGTAAAGCTCTAGAAATATATTGCATAACCTCTAATGCTCTCACGAGTATTTATGCTCTCTTATATTGAGCGTGAGATTGAGCTCAGGATCTCATTGGATCCCCTTTGTACATAATTTCAAATATCGATAATTATTATAATTAATTATTTTTTTTTGTTCAAAATTATAACTTAAACCATTTAAGCTCTTTAAGAAGAAAATTACTGGACCCTTAACAAAGTAATCTTTAAAAATATATCTTATCTTTATCTGATGATTGATTCGCTCAGAAGACTGCCGAACGACAGCGCCGCAGACCCATCTTATGCTCCTTCTCGCCTCTGTCCACGCCGTAGCCCTGCCAGATGGTGTCCGGGGGTTTGCTCCAGCGCACAAAGTACGTCTTATGAACGGCGGCCAGCGGGGGCTTGGACTTGGGTCTGGAGTGGAGCCGTCGCCGGAAGAGCCACAGAAACCAATGGATTGGAGCGCGGCTAAGAAGAGGCGTCTCGACGACTGGGGCTGATGCTGCTGGATGAATCGCTTCCAGCTGCAGAAGAGCAGGGATTGGAGGAGGCTGCGGATGCGGCTGCAGATGTGGCTGCTCTACTATCACAGATTCAGGAGGAGCACGAACAAAACTCTTACGTGGAAATGTTATTTTAGTGATGGATTCGAAGGTCTCAATATCGTCTAGGCCGTTCCTGCTGGCCTCACTTGGGATGGTTGTTATGGTCGTGGTGGAATCAAAAACTTCAACTTCATCCATGTCCCTGCTGGCCCAGGGCTTCAGGCAGCTCCTCTGAGGACGCTTCTCCTCCATCTCCTCCAGAATGGGCGAGACGCGACTGCTACGACTGCATTTGAAGCAACGCGGCAGCTTCGATTTCGTCTGGGGAGGCGATTGTGTTGTTGGTGCCTTTACTGCTGGGCTGTTGGGCTGCTGTAACTGGGGCATCTTCACCAGTATGAAGTGATCGTTGAGCAGGCAGACATCCGAAACTTTGTCATACTTTGGCTCCTCTCCGAAGAAGGAGTCCAGATCGATGTTCTGCTGATAAATGCGGTAATCCTCTCCGAACCGAACTTGACTCCGCTGCATGGCCATCAAGCCGGGTGTCGCCTTCAGAGGGATGAAGGCTTGACGCTGGCATAGTTCCTGGGGCGGGAACTGGTCAAAGGCTGCACGGACAAGGGACGTCCTTCGGTGCTGGCTCATCTGGTTCAGCTGCCTGGAGATGATCCTAGCAATGAAGGACAGGATGCGCTGGCATGTCTGGTTAGACGGTGACAGGAGCATGCTGAGAAGCGTGCCTGTCAAGGTGATTTGTTGGAGTAGTTATGTGATCAGATATAGTACGAGTTTGTAAATTTATTTGAACTTAAAAGAAAAGTCAACTGAATATACAACTAAGTGAGGCCAAAACTGTTGCATACTGTAAGGCAAACGAGAAATGTCTAGGAATTCAATTTTTCTCTTCGAATTTTTCTGGCAAGTGTCGGGGGCATTTTTCATGTCAGTCTTGGCTCTGGGCCATTATCCTTCGCCTGACTTTTGACACTGCACTTGGCACAGCACAGGACATGCCAGACAAGCGCCCCAAAGTCCTTCGCCCTGGTTGGCTTCGCTGCTGTTTGGATCCAATTCCAATGCCAACCGTATTTTACGCCCCACGAAAACAAAAGTTATATTTATTATTTTGACAGGTAAACAAATCACGAGCTCACACACACACACCCAAACATATAGAGGCACAGACACTAACACAGACAGGAAGTATAAAAAAACAATATGCAGGTCCTTGCCATGTTGCCTATCTCCTTAGACACTCACATATTTTGGCTTTCCTTTTTCCCGTTCCCCTTCATCGGGTATCCCCGTTCCACTGACTACCGCATGTTTTTTCCTGACGTTGTTTGCCGCCTGGCTTTCCAACGACAACTGAAGCCGCCTTTCGGGCTGCCACATTGCATTGCCGCCACATGCGTGGACAATGAAAATACCCTAGCCCCTGGGGAAGCCCCAACGAATTTATCAGGACGTATGCGTAACTGTTTGAATGGCGTATTAGCTCAAAGTTCACAGATAACTTTGACTTGAAATAAAGAGTCTTTTTTTTTAAGAGAGTAACATATCTCATTTTTATCAGGGTATTGTGATTATGATTATGATTATGATCTTATCATCGTTTGAATATGAACACAATGGGTTTTTATTCTACGATTTTTCTAAGATACCATACGATCAAACAGAATCTATCATCAGAAAAACCATCATTGGGATGGAATGACAGAAAAAGGTGTTGTAGAATCCGAAAAAGTCCACTGATCTTTCAGCTCATTTCGAATCTAAGCTTAAATATATAAATATTGCAGATCTTATTAGTGATCAATTAACTTATAATTATGTATCTCTGTACAAGAAAGGGTATTCAATCTGCGGCATTTTCATCTGATTCTGTATTGCATGTTAATGGCAGGACGAGTAGACGGATTGATAGTTGACAATTAGCAGAACATACCAAGTGTAATGTTTTTATAAATATTCAAATTAAAGATGAGGTAAGCTAATGGAACATCTACTAGTATATGCATTGCAGTGTATATATGTATATATATGTATGTACATATTCAGTGATGTACGTCGAGTACTACATGCATTAATATGAGGGCAATATCTCAATGTCAAGGTTGGCTAAATCGGTTGAAACTTCTTAATTGGTTTTTGACCGTCAACGGAAATATATTTAGGCACATAAATATTGAAGTAAGCATTATTGTTCCAAGCTTTGACAGTACAGAGCCTCCTTAATTAACTCAGAAATAGAAACATAAAAATTGTATGCATTGCACATTAGTAACCCGTTTCAGAAATCAGATCAAATCAGATCTGATACGAATGAATGTACTCCGAGTCCCCTGCCTTAGCTTTACCTGCTGTTATTCCCCCCCTCCGTCACCCTGTGACTGACATGTCATATTGATTGCTAATGCACGCCATATCGATAAGGAGAAAATACTTGTACTAGAAGACTGGCATGGGCATGGGGGGAGCGGGAGGGTGCCATAAAGCCCGAACATTAAGCAACAAGCTAGACCCCAGACCACAGACCACAAACACAGCCATTAACCAAAGGGAATGCGATGGTTTTTGGGAAGAAGGGAGGACATAATAACCAGAAACTTTGTTTATTTGGATTTGTGTGGAAGTCGATGATTATTTTAATGGCACTCAGGGAACTCAAATTTCGAAATTTGATTAGGGTTGGGTGCTATATGCTTTATGCTCTACAGACCTTTATATGCGATGACATTTGACGAACAGTCCGGAAAGTGTAAGTACAGTGGTATTTCTCTAGGAGGGAGGGCTCTAGCATAATTAAGGTGTCCTCCTATGAGATTGGATCGACAAGGAACAACTATTTTTAAGCAACTGGGAGCAAGAAAATGTAGGGCCCCTGTCCACTAAGACAGCTTTTTACTGTGCTATGTACTACATGTGCTGCTATGTACATACTTACTGTCCCGACACCAAATTGACACCAATTAGGTGAACGGGTCGTCGATTGCACAGAATTGAACGGAAAATGCGGGCAACCCTTCAATGACCTTCCCCACAGCAACGAGGGTTATCTACAGACAACATCAGAAGATAAATCAAAATGTATGCAGAATCTGGAGCCGAAGCTTATGATGCCCTTGCACACTGATCGTTCCAATGGAAGCTAGCGATTTTTATAGCAGAAAGCAACAGCAATATCATCTTGCCAATATGTGACGTTTCGGTCGATGGTAATATGCAAATTTTTTGCACAAAGAATTGTTTATCAATCGTTCCTATCGCAGCTCCTAGCTATCCGATTGTGGAGGATATGTATGTGCAACGTATAGGAAAAAATGAACGAACAGTCAGTCTGTCGGATGTACTGACATGGTTACTCATATTTTGTTTCTGATGTCGATGCTTATTATCATGAAAATAGAAGCGGAAACATTTTCTGCTGTGCAGTGAAAAATATATTATGCCCTCTTCAAGGGTATGCCAAAACACCAAAATAATAATAAGCATAGTAAAGTAATGCAGATCAAAGTAAAAGTCACTTTCTGAACAAAATACTGGTTATCGCCTCAAGGACAAGAGCTGGAAAAGAGTTTATATCCAGAAACGGAGTTCATATTGTGCTCTCGCGCACTCTCCTCTCTTTTATCTTTTATCTCATGACTGCAACACTCTTTCTCTTTCTCTGTGTCTCGGCTTTGATTGCTGAACTTGAACTTGGCTCCGACGGCAGATCAATTTTTGCTTGCTCATCCAACAAAACCGCAACAACACAAAAACAAAAAGAAAACATTAAGCAAAGAAACGGTAAATCATGCTTAGCTTCGTTTACTTATGTTGGAGCTGTTGCTTCCCGGTCTTTTGTTTCAGTATGGACCCTACCCCACCCTGAATGAAGGTCACATCTGCCTGGAGTTGGAGACGTGTAAACAAAGACGGCCATATACACATATGATCATTTATCACATTTACCGACTAGATCTCAAGGATCTGTGGGCTGTGGCCGGTCTCTCGCTCTCTGATGTCCCAAAGTGATTCTCTCTTGGAGCCGTCGCTCAGCTCGGCTCAGCCAGATGGAATTGAAGGCTTTGTATGCTCCCAGCACCCGCCGCTGAAATCAGTTTGCTGCGAGCAACGAGACTTAACGGGTCGCTCAGGCTTTGACTTGGAAAACAATCTGTGTTTCGGATCTTTGGGATATTGTGTAAATATTGCGAAAGCTTGGTTTTCATTCCAGTTTTCGGAATATGTGCAAAGGAATCTTGGGATTTCGAGTCTTGTAATTGGAGTGGTGCAATGTTTTAGTGGAAAATTGGCAATGTACAAGTGTGAACAACATTAAAACAGTGTCCAACGATATCAAAATAGTCATTGAAATATTTAATTGAACTTTTTGTCCAGAGTTTTTGTGTAATATTATCATAAGGCATCATTTTGAAAGAGCATCATTCTCTACTGAAACAGCTTATTTTAACTCAAAAAAAAAAATAAACATCCATAACTCAATCACTTTTGACTAAAGTTCAGTTTGCAAACCCAATAGATTCCCAACCCCAAAATATCACAACAAACCAAGCAACCCTCGGTGCATTGTACGGTTATGGCTTTTGGTTGTTGCAACAAACACTTGGCTTCCCCATTGCAACAAGCCATGTGAGAGTCCCAGCCAGCCGCAGCGCAGTCCGAATCGACTCGAAGAGAATACGCCAAGAGCACCTCCAAGTGGCCCGTTTGGCTAGTTGCACATTTTGGCATGGGCATAGGCCAATGCATAGGCGTAATCGAGTCGTCCTCTCTCTCGCTCTGTGTGTGCCACATTGGAGTGTACGTAATTTTCATTTTTAGGGGCAAAACGAAACGAAAACGAAAGTGGAAATGTTGCATTTGCTTTTCGCGCTCGCCTACGCCGCCAGCTGTATAAAGTATAGGAAAAATACAATAAACTGCACAATGCTGAAGCTAACCAAAAATTGTGCAAAGCAGAAACCAGCAAATACGGAAGAGATAATAAATAATAAAGGGCAAATCAAGCTAGCAGTGACTGATAATCATTATAATTTTTTCATTATAGAAATTACAAATATCACTAGGCGCTCTGCTTGACTTTGCTTCGCATTCAAAGGGCTGTCAGAGCAAAAGATAAAAAAGGAACAAACCCAAATACCATACCATTCTTATCCAACTGTCGCCATGATTGAGCGTGAAATTATCCAGTAAGTGTTTGTCGCAATATGTATGTATTGTATGTGGGAGCAGAGCATGATTGCGCTGACATCCCCAGCGAAACGTTCAACTCAGAGAACCGAACCCCAAGCGCTCTACAAAAGGGGCCAAGACCCAGAGTCAACACTTGAATCAGTCTCAACATTTTCCATTATCTTATTATGCTTGCTGCGATGTGCTATGTGCTGTGCTCTGGGTGATACTATGGCAAAGTCCGGCGAATGCAATCTATTCGACCGTTTGAACATTGCACATGCAGCAACCGCATACAAATAGACAAATTATATTATTTCGGGGCTTGCCAAGCCTCGACTTTTGGCAAATATTTGCTTCTACTTGAGCTAGTAGTTGACCCAACTAATTGTTGAGCTATTGGCCATGGAATACACAATGAGTGTTGAGTCTGATGTTTGTTCTATAATTTGTAGCACCACAACTGCATCGAAGAGAATATTTGATGTTCTGCAGGATTTTGTACAGTTTCTGCTGCTTTTTTTGCGCATCTTCCTGGAAATGTTTGTCATGCTCATCCAGAAAGTATTACCCAAAAGAAGTCTTAAGGATATCAGCGGTGAAGTTGTTCTGGTATGTAACGAATTTTCTATTGCATATTTAATTAAAAGTATAAAATGCTTCGTTCTAGATTACCGGCACTGGCCACGGAATTGGTCGGGAGCTTGCCCTGCACTACGCCTCATTGGGCAGCACTGTGGTATGTGTGGACATTAATGAGAAGAACAACCTTCAGACCGTCCAAAAGGCCAAGCGCCTTAATCTGGGCGATGTTCACAGCTTCATGTTGGTATTCCAAAACTCAAGCAGAGGAATCAGCATTTTGATATTGATATAATCTTCCAGTTGCGATGTCTCGAAGCGTGAGGAGGTACTGGCACTGGCGGATCGCGTCAAGACAGATCCCCATATCGGACCCATATCGGTGCTGGTCAATAATGTGGGCATCATGCCCACGCACCCCATTTTACAGCAATCGGCTGAAGAGATCCAACGTGTCTTCGATGTGAATGTGTTCTCGCAGTTTTGGACAATACAGGCCTTCCTTTCCCACATGGAGGAGAAGAATCGCGGCCACATTATCGCTCTGTCCTCGATTGCTGGTGTGGTGGGACTTTCAAATCTGGTCCCGTACTGTGCCACCAAATTCGCAGTGCGCGGTCTGATGGAGGCACTCCATGAAGAACTACGCGAAGGACCACATAAAAATATGGTAGGACTATTAATTGGACATAGAGATTCGGTTCAGAAATAACCCGCTTTTTGTCCACAGATAAAAACCACGACCATCTTCCCGTACATGACCAATACGGGCCTGTGCAAGCATCCAAAGGTAAAGTTCCCATCCATTCTGGGTCTGCTGGATCCCAAGGAGGTGGCAAGGCGCATCGTGGAGGCGCATCGCTCCGACACGCTAGAGGCAACTATTCCTAGCTGTCTGCTGCACATCAACAACTGGACGAGGCTTCTTCCCGATCATTGTGGTCTGATGCTGAAGGACTACATTGACAGTGGTGTGGAGTCGGACTTAATTTAGATTTACCTTGACTATGCTGCAGTAAAATAAAATAAACGGAATATGTATTGAAATAAACTACCTTATACACACACACGTGCATACACACATACAAAAGCACTGCACTTCAAAACATTGCGCCCAAATCTCGTTGTGAATGTCAAAAACAGTGCTATCGATACCTGTTGCATCGATAGCGCCGTTTATATTACTTCGAAAACTATCATCATCTAACAGCTGTGCGATGACAACAAAAGAAAATGGCCTGTGAAGTGAAAACATTTGGGGAAATACGCGATTTTAGAAAAGTTCAGGAATATTTTGGCCTGGGGCATGGTGAGACGCTGAAAGCTAAGCCTAGCACTACCGTAGTTAATCAAAAAATCTTCCCATGGAGCAGACGATAACTGGCTAAACGGCATTAACTCTGCCATATCCCCAACGGGGGAGCTGATCGCCCTGGCCCAGGGGGAGAAGCTAGCCTTCCTATCGACCTGCTGGAGCAGCAATGGGCATGCCAACACCTACGCCATGGGGTGGTGCGGCGAGCTGGAGGATCCCAATCAGATTGTGACCAGCCTGACGTGTCTGCCCATGACTCAGAGCCGGAACACTGATGGAGCTATAGAATGGACCTGCGTGGCAGTGGGCTTGGTATCTGGACTGGTCGTCTTTTACACAGACGCCGGCCAAAAGCTATTCTCTCAATGGTTAGTCATTAAACCCTTCCCACACTCAGGTATTAATCAGTATATGTTGCAGTTGTCAGGAGGATCCTGTGATTGGCGTCAAATTGCAATCGCCTCCACGCCATTCAGACGGAGATGCTTTGCTCTACATTGTGTACACGCGCTGTTTGTGCTTCATAAAGGGCCAGGATATATTACCCACGCTGACCAACTGTCGGCATAATGTCCAGCGTGGCGCTCTTGAGAGAGGTTCCTATCCCATAGCGGATGTGGTGCCGTTCCAGAAGTTCAAATTCAAGCAGGAGCGCGAGGGCATCATTAACGACGCAGCCATATCGAGCACACAACGGCCCCCGACCTACGATTACATTGTCCAGCAGAGCATTGGTCACGGCTACTACGCCAAGGTGCATGCCACACCGCCGCGAAGCTCCCAAGTGCTGGCAGCCGGAGCGGAACCCTATTTGGGGTTCTTTCATGCTGAGGAGGGCTACAAGACCGTGTCACTGGGTGAGGTGGCCAAGGGTGTAATAGGCTTAGCCTATAATAATCTACTGGGCGGATTGTTCAAGCGTGCCCCGGGACCGCCGCCAACCCCCGAAGATGCCCCTCTGCCATTGCCTACCAAGGAGGCGCCCATGAGGATACGATGCCGCCTGTATGACGGCAAAAGGGATGGTCTAACCCTGGCCATAGCCCCGGGCGGCCGCTTGGCTGTCGTCACGGATAATCTAGATCGGGTGATGATGATCGACACCCAACAGGCAATCATTCTGCGCGTGTGGAAGGGCTATCGCGATGCCCAATGCGCCTTTGTGCCCGTCAAGGAGAAGTCTGTGCGTGGCATAAAGACACACAAGAGAAAGGCCCTGTTTTTGGTGATCTATGCGCCGCGTATGGGCTGTCTGGACATCTGGGCTCTGCAGAATGGTCCAAAAGTGGCCGCCTTTACTGTGTCAAAGAGCGGCCAATTGATTTACAGCAACCACAGTGCACTTGGTGTTGCACCAGCAACGGGCGGAGGAGGAGGGCATTCAAGGAAATCGGCTGTCATAAACCATTGTCTGTTCCTGGATCCGAGCGACAGCAGCTTGAAAGAGATCCACATACCATTTCACTACGCTTTGAGCGAGACCAACTCGCAAACATCGCGCGATATCCATATTCTGAGGCGTCTAAGGAACCAAATGCGAGCTCTAAGCCACGATGAGGCCAATGACCAAAAGCTAGAGGAGATTGCAGAGCTGGCCAGCGAACTGCAGACGCTGGAGGTGCGACAGCAGTGTCTGGAAATGTTACTTAAGAGCAAGAAACTGCAGCCCTTTGTATTCCAATGCATTATTAATGCATTCATTAAGAAGACGCTACCCGAACCTACATCTGGCGAAGATTTTCACGAGTTTGTACATCAAATCGAGAACTACAAGCGCCTCACCGACCTTTACTTGGCCCTCAGCCAAGTCAGCCATAGAAATGATAACGAACCCCCAGTCGAGCACTTGGAGCTCTCGGACGCCGATCTGGTGACGATCAATAAGTTGGTTCTGCTCCTGGACGATGGCAGTGCGAAGGATAAACCATCTACCACTCGAGAAGTCAGCTTCCAGCTAAGGGATGGCCACAAGTCCGAAGAGTTTATCGATTACCTGAGCATCTTCAATATCGAGAGCCCAGACGGCATCAGTCTGCTCCCAGAGAAGGCCGAAAAATTTGGTGCCGTCAGCATTGATCTCTTCAGTCAGTTCTTTGGCCAAGGCTTGTGCTTTGGTCAGTTCAAGGAGTGGATCGGTCAGGCCTGCCTGCCCAGCAAGGATCTGCTGACATTAATAATTTGGTTCTGGCTGGAAAAGCCTTTCAAGTACAACAACTGGTAGGAGCAAACGAAACCCCCTTTTAAGCTCATCTATTCTTAAATTTAAATTTGTTTTTCTTTGCTTTGTTTTTCCCAGTGATGAAGTCGTGGAGGACATGTCGCGTATTGCGGCAATGGTACAGACCATCTGCGAGCTGGCTGGCGATCATATCCATGACTATGCATACAATGCCATTTCCCCCTGGTGGCAGGAGGTGCGCGAGCAGCTCTTGGAAAGCAAACAGTTCTCTGGTCTTCTGGTGGCAATTGTCTGCAAAACGGTCGCCACGAATCTCTGGCGCAATCGAAAGGAGGTGCGGTCTGTCGTATCTTTTATATATTCGTTCCCCTTGGTTACTATTCCATGTTCCAGGGCTCGTGCGACGAATCATCCCAGAACGAGGAGGAAGAACGCTGGGAACGCATATCCCATGACGAGGCACAGTGGGGTCTGCTCACCGGAAAACTGGAAGATGTGTCTGTCCTAGGAGCCATTTTAGGAAAGCCACTTACCTGCCGGGATCCAGTGGGTCCGGAAATGCCATACGAGACACCAGACTGCAGCCTCAAGAGCATCGTAAACGGTGGCAAAGGCATCGTCACAGAGCTGGCTGCCAAATGGTTGGTCAGTGCGCAGCTTCATCCCAGCAAGATCGTGGAGATTACGGCACCAGAAAACGAGCAGGATGAAGAAAGTCGAGTGTTCACCAGAGCCAAAGTAAAGGAGGAAGAAGCGGCGGCAGTTGCCGCGGCAGCAGCAGCAGCAGAGAAACAAGAAAACGATGAAACCGAATCCGAGCTAGAACTGGCCAAGGAAGTGCAAGTGCCTGCACCTGAACCGGTACTGGAGCGACTGGCCCTGTTACGAGCCCACTTTCCCTTTAGCCTGGAGTCCGGAGTGCTGCTGAGCCTCATGTCCTGGCAGTATATGGTGCAGTGGAGCAAACAGCTCACATCGCTGGATCACATGAGGTCAGCTCTGCTCTGTCTGGCCGAGTTCCGTACCCCTGATTGGGCCTTGAAGCATGGAATCTGCTGCATGCTGTGGAATGCCACCCTGAAGTTCCCGCTGCAGGCAGCGGCCAAACTGATGCAAAAGGTGGGACGCCTGCCCGTCGACAAGATGTGCCAGCAGGATCTGGAAATGTCGGCCGGCAAAGTGCCCGAGTTTCTCGAGCTAAGCCTAGAGTTTCTGCAGCACTTTTCCACCTCCCTGGAGCACGAAAAGCGAGAGCTACATTTCGAGCAGTCGCTCAGCGAGGGAGCACTCCCCCTTCAGTTTCTGGCCCTGCAGCAGCACCATGCCATGCCCAAGCTTCTCCAGCTGCAGACAGAACTCTGCAGTGTTCTGCATTTTATTGCCTTTTTCCAGCTACGCGTGACCAAGCCGCTTACGCTGCTCTTCGATGCCATGGGCAACAAAGCCCTGCTGGCGGAGATCAACAAAGAGCTGCCCTACATTCTGCCAGGCCCTGACTTAGTCCTGCAGCAGCATCGCACAGATTTCCTCTGCCGCGTCGTGTCTGTCACCATGGATCTGATCAGGGAGGATCTCCAGCAGCTGTACATACTGGATCATGTCTACTACATGGCCAAGATTTGCACGCTGGCCGACAGCTGGGAGTTGGATAAGCTACCGATATTGAGGCGACAGGTGAGCCTTGAATCATCTCTGTCTGCACCCACATACCGAACACCTTCTTGAACAGATTGTGGAACTTTATGCATTTGGCTATGATGCCGAAGCCCAGACGCTGCTCCAGGATATCAGCGAGGACGAGGAACTGGGAAGACTACTGTTAGAAATAGCCGGCAGACGGCTCAATCTGTATGCCGAGAGCTCCCAGTCCACCTTTCTCAAGATAGCCTCTGTGGGACATCAACTGCTGGGCTACTTGGATAACCTGGTAAGTGCTGCCAGCGTTTACCACCCACAGAACTGATCCGTCCCCGTTCTCACCGTCCCGCAGAAGGAACCCCTAACCGAGCATAGCATACCGATTACTGCCACCAAGCCGGAAGACATCGATGTGGTAGCGTTGGACAAGCTGCTGGGCCACACTTACAAGTGCCTGTGTCGACGCGAGTGCAAGCAGCTGCCCATCATCGGCCAGATGTACAATGCTGTACGCATCTTGCAGAATTAAATGCTTAAGGCAACAGAAAGGAACACTTTAATTTAACCATCAAATCATTGAGCAGCAATACCCCCAAAAATATATATGATTTTATCCATTGACAGAGACACGAGACGAGACTACTCAGATTGCTGGCTGGGACTGGGACCAGGACCCATGTCGCCGCGAGTCTTGGCCATGCGCATATTTCGTGGGTCGTTGGGCCTCACATTGCGACGCGGCGGCTGCTTGATATTCAGAGCCGATCCACTCAAGTCCACCTTGCCCTCGACGGGCACATAATGATCCATGTAGTTCTCGCCCGCAACGCGACTTATCACAGCTGGCGTGGGCAGACGTTCGAGCATTTCAGTGTGATGGACCTTAAGATGCGTGTAGACAGCAATGTAGCTCTGAGTGGTGTCCACATCGATGCGCTGATCCATGACACTTTTACCGGGCAGCGTGAAGTGCTTGCCCAGAATGGGTTCTTTGAGGGGCTTATCGAAGATTTTCTTTAAATCATAGCCATCGTCCGTCTGGGCGGTCTCCTCATCGCGATCCTCGGGTGCCTTGACCTCGGCTCGCTTAGCGGGTCGATCCATCTGGACGCCGGAGATCACCTTAAGTGTAGTTGAGCTGGCCACCTTTTTGATGTCCGGTGGCAGGCGATAGACCTGATTCTCACTCCCAGCACGCTCGAAGGGTGAAAGCTTGGACCAAGGCAGAACTGTGCCAAGGGTGCCCAAGTAGCGGCCTCCCTGTGTCCACAGGCGACAGGAGTAATCGTGGCTGCCCCTGAAAGTGGAAGATTAATGGCGGATTTCGCCACACACAATCTTTATTGCTACAAAACTTACGAAAACACAATCTTTGGCAGATTAATAAAGGCTATCGAATTGATTGCCTTGAGATGAGCCTTGTAGGAGCTGACCAGCAGCGGTTCACGCTGATGGCGCACCACCCTCTTGGCCCGTGTGACCCAGAACTCCTTTCTCATGAATATAAACTCCAGCCGCAGCCTGGGCATGCACACGTGCACCTTCTCCGCTTCCGGCACGCTAGAATGAGAGATGTTACGAGACAGGTTGTACTAGGTTAGTGGTTCGTCGGGCTTCGACTAATCAGGCAAACATCGTTCATGGCAACAAGTGATCCTCACTAGGTAGTCGCGAGTGCCTTCTCCGACCAGTTATGAGTTATTTATTATTTTTACAGAAGAAACTTTGCTTTTGGCAATTGGGGGAACTTTGTTGAGACACGCAAGACACAAGACAGGCCAACCGAGGAGGAAGTTGGTTTGTTGTGGGTGGAATTCGTTTTGATGAACGTGCAGGATAATGAGGAATGTCGTTAGAGGCAGTTTCGTGTGGTTTCTTAATGGCCTGAGGATTGCTTTTATGGCGGATACAGTAGGTGCTCTGATAAGGAGACGCGAGTGGGAAAAGTAATGGAGTATTATCAATTCTAAATCATCGGGGGGGAATCTTTTGGAATTTGGGATGCAGCCCAACATCAAAAGGCCTAATCAGAGTAAGACTCGGGTCGAGCACACGACAGGTATGATATTTTTTTAATTCTCGGGAATTCTCCTGTCAAGTATCTACATATGCATGTTTGTGTTGCGATGTGTGAGAACAGGGCCCCTGTTGGGACGCGTCAAATCTTGGTCCCGTCAAAGGGGTTTAGCTTGAAATATACCCGAAGTCTTTTAATCCAACACTCACCAGTAGTTGACTATATGCCAGACCTTGATATAGCCAAAGGCTGTGCCCGTGTAGATGTAACGATTCTTGCGATCAGTGCACATGGTAAGGACACAGTCTCCGGTCTTGTGGACGGACAAAAACTGACTCATGTAGCCACCGCGGGAATGATGGGAATATACCTGAATATAGCCAGTGTCCAGGGAGATAAACACACTGCCTGGATGAAATAAAAGGAAGTTCCAGCAATAAAAATAATTGCGATATGGTGTGCACTTTACCATGTTGTATTGTCTGGGGTCGAGTCTGCAGGAATAGAACGGCCTGAACGGAGATGGGTACGTTCTGGCCATAGTCTCGGCCATCGTCTGCCTTGGGCATAGTAATGGCGGTCGCTCGACTCATGCGACTGGAGCCCAAACGAGACATCAATCGCTTGCTTCGGCGCATTAACTTCTCTTCTTCGGGCGTGAGTTTCAGCTCAATGAAGCGTGTGGGATCCATGACGCTATACCTTCGGTAGGGCTGGCCAGTCTCCAGCTTCCAGAATATAACCTCGCCAGAGTAGGTGGCAGTGACCACGCCCTCCCCCAGCTTGACATCGGCACAGGTGATGTCGTCGGTGTGGAACTTGGACCACTTCTTGGGATCCCCGTACTCGCGGCCCTCCACATCATTGAATTCGGTTACCTGACGATCCCAACCCATGGCCAGAATACTACGGGTCCGAGACATTTGAGAAGTAAGTATGTATGTATGCCTGCCAGAGTCAAACACCTACCGATCCACCACCCAAATGACTGAAGTCACCTCCTGGTCCGGCATGATGCTCATGTTTCGCACCACCACCGCGTTATTGTAGTTCCAGATCTTCAGGGTACCGTCGCGAGCGCCCGTGAGGAGGAACTGCTCGAGTGGATCGAAGGTGGCGGCCGTAATCTCAATGTCAATTATTTCGCCGTAGATCATTTTCGTGTGGCAGTTCTTCATGATGATCTTGCGCCGTCCACTCCAAGGATCCCACACAATGATGTAGCTGTCGAGGCCACAGGTGACGATATTCCGAAACAGACGATTGTACAGGACCACGGACACGGGTGCCGCATGGGTATTGCCATCAGTTAGATCTACTCTCACGCGTGGACAGCACTTGATGGAGATTAGCTTGCGTCCAGCCACAATGAGCTCGCGCAAATGCGAGTGATAGAAGTAGGTCATATCCGTCTCGCTGGGATGTATGAGGCGCACCAGCTCGCCGTAGGTCTGGAGCAGTGTGTGCTCTTGGAGATCCCACACTTTAATGATCTTCTGGTAGTCCACGCTGTACACCTTGTTCTCCTCCGGCTGCACAAATACCATGACAATGCCACCATTGTGGCCGGTGAGGATTGCCGACGGCTCTGTGGGTATATAGACATCCCAGATCCTAACGAACGTATCGGGTCCCCCAGTGACGACAATGTTATGGCTCTCTGCCACAAAGAAGGTGGAAACACCCAAAGGTACACGAAAATTGCTCCGCTCATCGTATGTGACCATGATCATGCCCGGACACCGTCCGCGATACTTTTTTGTGTTCCTGTACTCCGCAGTGGCGAACAAGGCGTTCATGTGCAGGGAATAGTGGACACAGCTGATCATCTCGTTGTGCAGATTGATGTACTCCTTGGGTATCATCTGGGGTATCTTGCCCTTTAGCACGTCCGCCCAGACCACCTCGATCAGGGCAGCTCCCGGCTTGGCCTGGAACGGACCACGCAGGTTCGGCGAGTATGAGAGAATCCTCACGTTGCCAGCATAATCCCCGAGTACCAGCTTCGAGTGTACCTTGCCGTTGTTGTAGAAGGCATAACTCATGCAGTAGACTGCGTGGGGCATGCTACGGATGACCATTCGGAGTGTGAAGGTCGAGGCGATGGTCTCGTGGAAGCGCAGCTCCCGCTCTGTGGAAGAAGTGCAGACTATGCTGACATCCGAGAGAGCCTGTACAGCCAGTATCCAAGTGGGCATCTTCAGGTGGACTGAGACAAGAGAGGGTTACGGTACCCCTGGATCGAGAACCAAGGCTTACTGCTCTACTTACTGCTCTCCGAGGTTGCTGTTCGAATGGGCTCCATGTGGGAGGTCCAAAAGCGCAGCATGCCCTCGTGACTGGCCGTCACCCACATGCCAGAGGCTTCGGGGGAGTCTTCACCGCCAAAGGAGAAGTTTACCGTCTCGGTGACCTCCTCGATGGGCACCTGATCGGACTTGGCCTTGAGCAGGGCCACACAGCACACAGTCGATCGGTGCTCCGTTTTCCGCACAGAAGGTGCCACCGAAATGGGCAGGATCAACGACTCCTTTTGGCTGCTGGGATCCTCCTCTTGGAAGCCGAAGATCAGATACGAGACGAACTCGTTCCAATCGACCATAAAGTCCCTATTCTGATTGATCTTCAAAAAGAGCCGGTTGTACACCGCATCGTTGAAGGTGATATCCTGTTCCAGCAAAAGGCTTCGTAGGTCATCGAAGCCGACCTGTGAATCAGGACGTTCATTGAAGGCCTGATTCAGCTTCTCGAGCTGCTCCTTGGATATCAGATTATGTAGACGCTCTGACTGCTCTTCCGCCAGATAGGTCTGAGTCGAGGAGATCGTCTGGTATTCGATCTCCGTTTTGCTATCCTGACTGGCATTGAAGATCATCGACATTTTGCTCACAAAACTATATATAGTTGTTCAATTGATTGAAAAATGTGTATTATCGGACTTAGATATAGAATATAGTATTATAGACTGAACAATCACTTAAAAGTCTACTAGATTGGGGGCTTCTAGAGGCAGCGGGCAACCAGTTCGTTGATGGCATTTCCACGATAGCCATACTCCCCGCCGCGTTTGTATGAAACCGAGACCTTTTTTTGCCAGCCATTGCGGGGACTTGACATCTGCGAAGAGAATCGGAATCGTGGAATAAGGAAATTGTTAAGAATTCGCATACGAAACCCACCGTAAAGGCACACAGGAATTGTGTAACAGCAGCAAAATTGGGTCCAACTGTGCAAATTTCATGGATGATATCCTCCAGGCATATGACACCCTTCTCGCCCAGATGCTCCTCCACCATGGTGTTCGACTGTATGGCCGTCTTCTTGCCGTCGATGCGGGCAAAGCCCTTTTTGAACACCAGCTCGCGTATTGTGCTCAATGATGGATTACCGTACGCCACAAAGGGTTCGATCACGCGCAGCAACAGTTGGTTCTCCTTGGTGTTCTCCAGGAATACGGCATTGTGACGTTGGCCCATGCGCAGCGTTTTGAATATGTCCGTTGTGGTCTTGTCGAAGATTTTCTTGCCCGCATGGCGCATCACAAACAGCAGTTTGGGGTTTGAATCATCGGCGGCCGCCGCACTCTGTTCGGTTACGTTCGTCTTTAGGATTGTTTGCCTGATCCGGTTTGAGGTACGTTCCGCCTTCAGATAGCCCATGACAAAGGATTCGGCGCGACGGAATTTGTGATGCGTCTTGGTCTTCTGTCTGCGTTTAATGCGATCATTTTTCTTCTGTTCAATGACAGCCTGATCTTGCAGAATACGTCGCTTACGATGCTTCAGCACGGAGACGGTTTTTCCGGGTAATTTGTTGGGCACGGCGTATCTAGTTAGTGTAATTATATTGTGTTGGATTGAATAAGCAATTTAATATAGTTTTCATTAGCCTTACTTGTCCGACATCTTTGTACTTTTTATTTTAATAAACGAAATCAGAAAAAACACGTGCAGCGCAATCAAAACAATAACTAAAAGGAATCTAATCGTTATCGAATCAGCTGTGTCTACGTTACGTGGGGAATGACAAAACGAAATTACATTTTATTTTTCAAAATAGTTTAACTAATAACAGAAAACACATCCAATTTCTTAGCCATTTCGTTTTGATAAATACAGATAGTTTTTAAATTTATTGAACTCGTAATTTAGTCGTTTAACTTGAATCAGCTGTGTCTACGTTGCACAGAGAATGCCACTTAAGCGGGAATTCAATTTTCATTTCGCAAACAAATATTTTTGATTATAACAAATACTTAAACCAATAAAATAACTAAAGATTTTGGTGAATATATTGCATTTTCTGAATGTATTTTATCTTAATAAAAATATCCGACTGACCCCAGCTGATTGAAAAAAGTGTAAACATGTGGCATACATATTCCGGTTTCGAGCACTCTCTGTTTTTGGCCCCCAAAACATGCTACCCACGTTCTCTCAAATGACGCTCACATTCATTCTCTGGGCTCTCTATATACATATGTACTATAATTTACGCTGGGGTGGAAATGCGTCAACATTAATATGAAAATGCCGGTCTCGATGCCAACGCACAGTCTCAACCCGCACTTGGAGCCGATTTGTGTGTCCGCACCACGCAGTGTTTGCTTTTCGTGAGGTATAAAATTGCAATTTATGGTAGAGCCGACACTAAACCCCGCGACGCGAGAGATAAAACCAAATAATCAACTAAACTGCATTCCAAACGTTGACACACAAAAATAGAAGAAAAAGGTGTACAAGTGCGCAGAAATATTGCAATAATTTTCACTGCCACGCGACTGTGTTTATGGCGGAGGGAACGATTTGTTTGTATTGCACTGGAATGGGTATGACGAAACCGTGAAAATTAGCACGAGGTACGAGGCGGCGCCACCTCGAAAAGAACTCCTCTGACGTACCAAAGTGCCGACGCTCGCCTTGCGACACTTTCAACTTTAAATCATAATTGTGTGTCTGTCGAGTGATAATGGAGTGATGTGGAAACATCGCTGTACTTATAGAGAGATTAGTTTGGGTGCCAACGCAGCAGAGATCTACTTGAGGTTCAATGTGTCTGCGATTGACGGGGGGAGCAACGACCAACAGGTTGTAGTATCTCTGTGCAATAGATTGTTTACAATTGGCTAGGTTTCGCTTTCGCCCAGCACGTGACGTGTCTCCCCTTGATAATAATAGATTCCCCTAAATAGATTTGCATCTTTTAAACACACACTTCCTCTTGTGCATTCCTTTCCTTTCCAGTGGCAATGCCAACTATTGCGCATTAAAGACAAACTATATCCGTACACATAATGACTGAACGATATGCGAATGGTGTGACCACCAGCTTGGTGGACTCCTCCGAAGGTGCACCCAAGGAAACCCCCGAATCGGATGGAAAGATCGTACTGAAACGGAAGCTAACTCTGCTCAATGGAGTGGCCATCATTGTGGGCACCATTATAGGATCTGGCATATTCATCGCACCCACTGGAGTCTTTCTCTATACAGAGTGAGTAAGCTGCCAGGGCATCATCCCATCTGCATATTTACATATGCATCTCTTTATGCATATACATAGTATCATCCTTAATTTAATTTATTCACAAAAAGGTCAATTAATGCTATAATAAATTCTTTTTGGCACCAATTAAGTGGAATTTATTAGTACCCGATTTTCCCTTGAGTTGATTGTTAAAGCCCGCCCTCCCTTCGTTTGTGAAGAAATTCTTTCAAAATATTGCGTCAGCTTTCAAGTCGATTTCTCTCCAATTACAAGATTGCCAACAACGAATCGCTCCTATGCCAAAAACTATGGATATCATGTATGCATAAGGTGCTTGACGAAACTATAAAGAAGTTCGTTGGAATCATGAAAATTAAAATAATAAAAGCCAAGTGTAATAATATTATCTTTGAATTTCTTATTACTGACTAAATAGTAGTTGTATGCCATTTTATCAGCTTTATCTGTCGCGATAATAAAGTGTTTTTATTAGGCGTTATTCAAGATAAGACTGTTTAATCCAGTTGTTTTAGTCACCGCAGAGATACATACCAGTCGTCTTCTTGGGAAAATCGAATGCTTTTGTCTAGTCTATAAAAATCCACTTCGAAAGTAATCAAAAAGCTCCATGTACTGCCAGTTAACCCAACTTAATCTATTGGTACACGATTATCTTTCAAGTTATATCATCTATGGCTGGTCGTACTCTTAAATTAAACAATCTAATTTTATGTTTAAGGTTTGGCACGAAAATCTAACAGATTTAGACAGATTTTAACTAAAGAAGGCATTCAACAACAAAAAGTAATATTAGAGGCCAAGACTCCTACTATCCGAGGTTCTTTAAAAACTAGGATATCTTAACATTTTATAACTCTAACCTCTTCCGTCTCAAAAACTCCTGAAAAGACCCCCTGTTCTAGTAGATAAAATCATAAAGAACATTGCCAGTTAGTGCAGAAAAACAAATGCTGGCTCAAATTTAAGGGGAACATTTAAATTGCTGAATGAACATAAACTCTGTTAGATATGAACGGCATGTGTGTGTAGGAGGAAAGTCATAGACAAAAGGTGTTTGATGTGGATTTATTTGTGGGAGTTCTCCATCTCGAAATGGGGGTTGCGTATCTGTTCGTTGTGATGGGGCAGATTCAAGTAGTCCTCGAAACCGAAAGTGTGAATGCGGCCAGTCAGTATGTCGTCCATTAAGTAGCTGGGCGACATATGGGAGGGATGACCCACACGGTTAGCTATGGTGCGATCCATCTGCATCGTAAGTGCCATACCAGTGCCATAGGTATTCAACACATCACACAACTCGGCCTTGTACTGATTCTGACGAAAGTTCTCCTCACTACGACGCAAATTATCCAGTTTGGGAACCGCTGGGAAGAAGCTACCAATCGAATTGACTTTATTAACATCCTCTTGGTTGAGGTGACCAGATATGTTTTGTTTCTTCGACATGGCTAAGAAGGATACAATTATTACGAAAATTTTCGTAATAGTAGCTTGTAGACAATTCCAAGGGTTGGAAGGAATTAAGTTATTCAAAGGGTGTTATTGAATGAGAAACAAAAAATTCAATGATAGATCGATTTCATTAGTAATAGTTTGATGATTTTCAAACTGCATTCGATTCTTTCTTCATTCTTTAGTTGAGAGAGAATATCTTTACATACATTTCCATTTCCGTGGTATATTCTAGATGAAGGAACTACTTATAGTACTTTTATCTCTCCTTCTGATGGTCTATTTTCACATTTTATACATTTATTTATTGCGTTCTCAGATCCGTTGGAACTTCCCTGTTGATTTGGTCGGCCTGTGGAATTTTGTCCACAATTGGAGCCCTCTGTTATGCGGAGTTGGGTACAAGCATTATGAGATCTGGTGGAGACTATGCATATTTGCTGGTTTGCTTTGGTCCTTTGGTTGGATTCCTACGCCTCTGGATAGCTTTGCTGATCATCCGGCCAACGACGCAGGTCAGTAAGGGCTGCCTGGTGGGCGGGGGCCAATCAATTGAATTATAGAATGTTTACTATTTCTCTTAATTGATGGATTGCCATTTGAATTGGTTGTTGATGCACAACAAATATATAAATTTATTAAGTGGCGGCAACCTTCGACCAGAATTGAATTCAATTAAGTAAATAACTTTCTCCAATGAAACAAAAGTGGAAAGCTGGATTAAACATGTATTTTTGGGATAATGTTCTTCTTACATTATTGATTTTCCTTTACAGACCATTGTAGCTCTTACTTTTGCCCATTATGCCGCCAAACCCTTCTTTGAGGACTGCGATCCACCTCAGAACTCGGTCAAGCTTCTGGCAGCGGTGTGCCTGAGTGAGTAAAGTCCTTCAATGACATAAAAAATTACATTAAAGATACATATTCTCCCCCTTTACAGCTTTGCTCACTGCCATTAATTGTTTGTCCGTCAAGGTCTCAATGAAAGTCCAGGATGTCTTTACAGTGGGCAAGCTGCTGGCTCTCATCATGATAATAATTGCTGGTATCTACTACATGGCCATCGGCAAGCTGGAGAATTTTAGTAATCCTTGGGAGGGCACTTATAGTGCTCGGAATATTGGCTATGCCTTCTACTCTGGCTTATTTGCCTTTGGCGGATGGAATTACTTGAACTTTGTAACAGAGGAGCTGCAGGATCCATACAAGTGAGTAGGGTAGGGACCGGGCCTGTCAGCAAGACAAATGGAAGCGGCGATGGCTGGGGGATGCCTTTTGCGTCATGCGCAAGCCCGCAACAAGTGGTAACTTGTTGAGTGTCCTTGATGTCATGAATAGATATGGGGTTGTAACTGGGGTGGGGTAGGATGCTGCTGGCTGGCTCCCTAATGAATTCAATTTACGCTTGAAACACTTCCAATCAATTTAAGTGCTGGGGTTGCTTGCTTCTCCCTTCGCTAAAAGCACGTTTCTGACATTCCTGTCCGTGTATTTTCAGAAATCTTCCACGGGCCATTTGGATAGCCATGCCCCTGGTCACGGCCATCTATGTTCTCGTGAATTTGGCCTATTTTGTTGTGGTTAACAAGCCGGAAATGCTCAGTTCTTTGGCCGTAGCGGTGACTTTTGGCAACAAGGTCTTTGGACCCCTGGCCTTTATGGTACCAATCTTTGTGGCACTCAGCACCTTTGGCGGCGTCAATGGCGTGCTGTTCACATCGGCACGACTCTTTGCAACTGGTGCCCAGGAGGGACATTTACCAAAGTTTTTCCAGCTCTTCCATGTGAAGCAACAGACACCAATACCGTCGTTAATTTTCACCGTAGGCTGTGTTGAATATTTGTTAATGTAATTATTAAAACTTAAGCATTATTTCGCCTTCTGTTTAGTGCCTGATGTCGCTGCTTATGCTCTTGACGGATAATGTCTACCAGTTGATCAACTATTTCAGCTCTGTGCTCTGGCTATCTGTCGTCGCCAGCATAGCAGGCATGTTGTGGCTGCGGCACAAGAAGTTTGTATTCCTTACATATGTATCATACATACCCTTATAAATGCTGAATATTTGTGTATCTTTCAGGCCGGATTTGCCACGACCAATTAAAGTACATCTGGTCTTGCCCATAACCTTTATGGTCTGCTGTGTGACATTGGTGCTACTGCCCAATTTCGAGGAGCCCGGGAATCTGCTCATTGGCATTGCCATCACTCTCGCCGGCATTCCGTTTTATTATGTATTTATAGCCTGGAAGCAGAAGCCCAAGTGCTATGGCCGCCTGTCCAGTGCTGTGGTGGAGCTCTGTCGCGGCATGTTCAACACGACCATCATAGAATCGAATGAGGCCATAAACTAGGACCAATTTTCCCCCAACAAAAAAAAAAAACTCATGTATCGGCTAAAACCTAATGATGCTTTTAGTTTAAAAAGACAAATGATATTCAGAGTAGCTATCCGAGCTGTTTGCCTTTAGCCTGCATTCTCTTTGTGATCGGCCAACCCCCATGTGTATGATATTTGTGCTTAGAAACTGGCATTCCTCACATCGAAATCGGTATCGTTTATAATTGTTTAGTTTATACACACATACATTTAGTTTCCCCATAATACGTATATTTATTTTAGCAAGCTCCACAGTTAACATATTTTTTCTCCGTATATGTTATACAAGTATAGCCCCGAAGGCCTTCCTCTGTAGAACGCATTTTATAATTTCTTCCTGATGCCACATTCCTTTTTTGAATATACGTCAGGAAGTACTGCTTTTGATGGGAGCAAACTGCATGCATACTCGTATTGTGACATGTTTAGGGAACAAAACAACGGGCACTTTCTGGCCACAAATTTGTAAACGTTTTTGCTGATAAATGTTGCTATTTTAAATGCTAAATGTCTCCTTAATGAACTCCATCTAATGTGCAATCTTGCGACGATTCCAATCAATGGCTGTCTCTACAATGGTGGTGCCTCGTATGAAGTCAACCGCCACAATGTTGGAATTTTCGCCCAGCTCATCCCGATACAGCTGCGATATACGCCAATTGATAGAGTCGGCCATTTTACGGAGTCCGCCGTGCTTATCGAGTATGACATCCCAGGTTTCCGGCGTCAACTCGGCCATATCTGCCACCAGGCGACTCGAGAAGCGTCTGCTCAAGAGAAGAACAATCCATAAGTAATTGGTAATTATCAATTTTCTCTTACACTTACGACACATCAAAGTCATTGATGTTGCGCAAATAGGTCTCGAGACGCGGCCAGGTCTGTACGTTGCCCCAACGCTGTTCCACGGCTCCAAACAGCAGCTGGGGAAACTCCTCCACAATGGCATGCTTGTCGTAGGCCAGGATCACATTCTGTTGCCTGGACCAAATGTCGAGCAGGGAGGCGCGCCACGTCAGTGAGGGATGTGCAATCAGATCCTGGAACTGTTCGCGCAGATAGCTGACCAGCAGCCGATGGACGCCCAAGCTCTTGCCGAAGCCTAAAAAACAATACGGGACTCTAAGCAAAAATTAAGAGGGGGAAAGATGATGCCACATTACCCACTGGAAACTCCTTGAGTCCGAAAATGACAATCTCATTGGTTTCATGGACAAAATCCTTGACCTGATTGATGACTTCCTGCAGCGGACGCTGCTTGGTGATGCCATGATAGATGAAGAACTTCTCCTGGGATGCTCGATAGTAGCCGACGCGTATATCCAGATATCGAACTCCATGCATTAGCTGTCCCATTATGTCATCGTCCTGGGTGAGGGCATATTTGGTCACTAGACTCTCGCGTATCAGTGGATCGAAATTGGGGCGATACGAGCCGGAATCATGGGTGCCCGGTATGAAGAGATCCCGCAGCCGCAGCTCACCCACCACCGAACGCAGCTCGTTCATCCAGCGGGGGTAGGCCCTCACACAGGTCTTGGCTAGAATGCGTCCCTCCGCATTGATGTAACTGGCCCAGTAGCCATAGCAGAAGGTCTGGGCGGTCACATTACGCGACAGCGCATAGTCGAAGGGCACTCCCGTGGTGAACCACTGGGTGGAGAGGCTTGGCTGAATGGCGGCCACAATTTCGGCAGTACCCTCGTTGGCCACCCAGTACTGGCGCGACGACGGCGGCTTGGTCGACTTAGCCAGCGAAGTAAGCGGCTTCCTTGTGAATCCCTGGACAGGAACATAGTCGGCAGCCCCATCGCCGGATCCACTGCCTTCGTCAGAGGCAAAGGAAGCCAAAGGCGTTCCCGTTGGCAGTGTACGCAGTTCGAAGCTGTGCGGATCCTGGACTGTCAGCAGGACATTGTCTCCCATTCTGGCGGGGGCATTCTTCCAGGAGATCTCCAGAAAACGCTTGCGCGCATTGATTGTCAGCCAGAGCTTCAGTCTATTACCATCGTCATCGGTCCGGGCCGCTTTGATTGTCTGCACCTCTGGCAGACCGGCAGTGGCAGGCCCTGTCAGGGCCAGGATGAATATAATCGTTTGAAGGAACATCTTCTGTGCACAGCTGACGATCCCTGTCAGTCTTAATCTTTGATTGAATTAATGCTGATTTGCTCTGATTGCGTTCCGCGTTAATCAGCGGGCGACGGCAGTGGGAATCTGAATCGTGACGCGATACGAGAGATCAACTGCTCGCAACACCAGACTTAAGCGTTATGATCGGAATCAGCCAGCCCCATCATCATCATCAGCCTCTTCTTGCTTGCTTGGGTGTTGGGTGCCCCTATAAGTACATGTGCAAGCAAGTCGTCCGTCCGGTATACAAACAATTGGAATCCAACGCGATACGATAGCTTAGTGAGAAGCGTAAATAGACTTCCTCTACGAGTATGTTTATGTTGGGATTTCCAGTAATTAAAGGTTAGACTTTCTATACGATATGATCACATCCAATTAGTCTAATCCGACAATCAATATAGAATCTGCATGCAATTTGAGTTGAAATCGCAACGAGACTGTTTTTTATTGTTTGCGTAAATGGAACAACAATTGACTACAATCTGATAAAACTCCCGACAATGGCTGCGAGAAATTCTCAAGAATGTATCACCTTATTTATTCGTGCTCGTTTTTAATTGGCAGTGTAAGATTTGTTTATAAAAATGGAAACCAAAACAATAGAAACGTTGCCCTCTAATAAACTTTTTTTAAATAAACACCGCACATAAGCGGGATCCGTGGAGAGGTCTTTCAAAGACCAGTTTGGCTTTTCAACTGAAACCCATGCCTCGAGATGTCCAAGAGCTTATTTAACCGGGTTCTTTTGATGAAAAACTTTCTGTTTGTGTGTTTTATTTAAAATGCTAATTTTAAATGCATCTTTTAAGGTGTAAAAACTGGAATTTTTAATTTGTAATGGTTCATTTCCATTTATGAAACCGAAAGATAAACCAGTTTAATTTAACGGACACCTAAATAATGCGTTACTACGTATTACATGGTATTTTTGATCTTCCGAGCCCCTGGTCACATTGCGCTGATCAGCTGTTGCGATACAAACAAAACAAACAATTTTTATTGCGAAAACATCTAAATTTTTGTTTTATAAAATGCTACTGGCACCAGCTGTCCAATCTCTGCCCACCCTACACCAGCCGCTCCACTCGAAGGTATCCAATTACCTCAACAATCAGCGACGCACGGGCCAGTTCTGTGATTTGCTGCTGGAATTGGATTCGGACGAGGCGTTGAGCCTCAGCGTGCACTTTTGTGTCCTGGCCGCTCAGAGTAAGCTCATTGGCACCAACCAAAAGCAGCAGCAGTTCTCCATACACAATCCGCTGAAGATAACCATTCGCAATTTCGCCTGCACTCAATGCCTGCACACAATTGTGGACTTTTTTTACGAGGACATTGTGTCCGTTTCCAAGGAGCATGAGGAGCATTTCCGGGAGCTGGCTAAGATATTGGCCGTGACGGAGCTCTTAAACTTGTACCAGATGCAGCCCGTGGACGAGGTTAGAGACACATGCGAGGCGACGACCTCCGGAGAGGCTGAGGTAAACCTGGAAACCACAAAGAAACCCGAAGATCTATTTGAGAATCAACAGAGCTTCTTCAAGGTATGCTGTGGAGCTTGTTGTTATTATCTTTTATTCATTAAATTTCTCTGGTTTTGTAGCTGAAGAATCCCCGGGCAGTAAAATCCAGCAGCAAGGTTAACTATTGTATTGGCTGTGACTTCAAATGCTACCAAGTGCAGAAGATGATTGAGCACATGAGCAGCTGTGAGCCCTCGCATCTAACCTGTTCCCTGTGCGAGGTCGGCTTCCTGGACTGGCGAGAGCATGACAAGCATCTTCGCCGCCACTCTGGAGATCTGCGCAAGCCCTTCTTTTGCCTAGAATGCGGGATTCACTTTACCACCAGAGCTGCTCTCCTGGTACACCAGCCCAAGCACTCTACGGAAACGCCGCACATCTGTCCGCACTGTGGGAAGGGCTTCAAGTGGAAACAGGGCCTTAGTAATCACATTTTAGTCCACAATCCGGAGAAGCAAATGCTCTGCGATGTGTGCGGCTATAGCACCACCCATATGAAGGCACTCAAGTCGCACAAATTGCTCCACACGGGCGAATTCTTCGCCTGCACCGTGTCGGGCTGTAAGCATCGGGCCAATCGCAAGGAGAACTTGAAGCTGCACATAGAGACGCATAAGCAGGGACGGGACTTTATTTGCGAAATATGCGGATGCAAGTTTAGCCAGAGCAAGAACCTCAAGCGACATGCTCTCAAGCACACGGAAAACGGTCTGAATCGCTACAAATGCCAGCTGTGTGGCTTTAGTAGTCATCGATCCGACAAGATGAAAGAGCATGTGCAGCGTGTGCACACCGAGAAGGCGGTGCAGCTGGAACTGTCCGAATCAGTGGATAGTTCATTTGAGAACAAAATGCCAGATGATTTCGACCTCCCCATGATCGAAGACACTCTGCCGCCGGGCAAAAAGAAGCAAAGAGAACCCAAAGGTTCCCGCAAGCAGACGGAAGAAAACACTTCATCAAGCCAGAAGCGCCTGAAAACGCTGCTCCCCAAAGAAAGTTTCAAATAGGATAGCGCTTAAATTGAAAAGTCAAACTGATTGATGATATTCTGTGAAAGGTTATATACTCTACAATGTAGACTCAATACTATGTAAGGGGAATGCTTTCTTATCGAGGAATGCGATAACGATTCCGTTCTATTGCGTTGTTTCTCTCAAAGCAGGTGGAACTCCACGGCATCTGCTACCTCAAGTGACTAATGAACCATAACCAGAGCAATAGTTGACAGCACTATCTTATCAGACCGAAGGAGGGATCCGTACGTAACCAGTGTTGTTCATAAAAAACAATTAGAGCAAAACCAATTAAAAGCTTTATATCAAAATAAACAAAAATGGATTGGAGTGAGAGAGAACTGGGTCAGCGGATCGGGTTCTGACAAGCCCACTTCTATATGTAGATATGTGCGTACGATCACGTTTCCCGATCAAAGTCAAAAATAGTATTTGAAATGTAACGGAACGTTTCCGACGATGATGCAATTTGAATGCACCCTCGGGGTCACATGAGGGCGGACCAAGGTGGGTGGCAAGCGAAAAGTTTATATAACAACCGCTTGCTCGGCCCTACCTGCCCCTCCAGCTGTTTGAAAACGTGTATATTATGAGAATATTCTGAAATAATTTAAATAAATGGACAAGGCAAAAAAAATATGTTTGGCGTTGTGTGTTTTTTTGTTTACCGCGCACTTTGTAAATAAAGCAACAACAATTTAATTGCGCAGCAAAAATTGTGAAAAGCTTTGCTCGTTACTCTCTTTGGCTGAGAGAGTGAGAGAGAGTGTTGTGATAGTGCTGCCATACTGTTGAAGAATATTTTTCAGATTTGAAAAAGCTGAAATGTGCATTTTATCACCAAATATAATAAATATCTTAAGACATCTTTTATGTAGACTGTCTTTTCAATCGAAACTATTCCATTAAATGTATTATATTGCTTTTTTGAGACCACAAAACTCATTTTTCGCAGACAGTCTGGCAACTTCACGTGAGAACATTTGACAAAACTCTCTGACCGTTTAAAAGTTTCTTGGAGCCTTTGACATATCGCTCTCTGTCAGCTCGAAAAGCTTCTTGGTGTATATAAAGGTCCGCCAAAGCACTAAAAAGTTCAATATCTGTATCGAGGGGAAAGTTTCACGGTGAAAAATTCGTCCAGAGTTGCAGCCAAAAGGCCACAGCAAAGAAAAACAACAAAAAAGCGCAATATATTGCAATTGTTTTAGTCAAATTTAAAGAAAAAGCAAACAACCATGTCCGAGTCGCATTTTGATGAGTACGAGCACTACAACTTCGACTATGATAAGCACATTTTCTCTGGCCACGGCGGCAAGCAGCGCTCCAAGAAGGAGGCCAGTGTGCACACCAACCACTTCGACCCCTCCGGTCACTCCAGAAAAATCCTAACCAAACTGATGAACACCAACACCAACAACATTAAGAAGGCCTGCAAAAACTGATGCAGGGCTGCCGCTAACGCGGAATCAAAGAAAGGAAAGGAGTTGAAGAGAGTAGAAAACGAAGAAATAATCGAATTTAAGTTACTAAAAGGCAAACGAGAAGAAAAGGCAACAAGAAGAAATTGAAAATCAAAGCAGCGCAGCGGGCTGTGTCGCAGTTGCGTTTGGTGAAAGAAAAGAGAGTGGAACGCAACAGCCACTGGAAATAAAAGCATTGCATTTCCATGAAGCAGGCGAAGCAGCGGAAAAAAATTTTGTGAAAATTATAATAATTTTATTTGCTTATAACTTCACAAACAAAAAAAGATTATTCTTAGCTTAAACTATTTGCTAAACTTAATTCAGACTTACAATTTCTAGTTAATAAGCTATAGTGAGTTTCACATTATGAAGTTTGATTTAGATATTACATTTACAATAAAGAGAAACACAATACTGAATTTATTGCATTTTTGCTAAAGAAGTTTCCAGAAACCCACACAACATCGATTCGCCCAGGTGTTGCATTTGTATTGTGTGTTTGTTTGCCGAGAACTTTCCAGAATTTGGAATCAACGCTCTCCCAGGTGGTGTTTGTATTCATGCTAATACACACATGTATGAATACATACATGTACATATGCAGAAGGTGTATTAACCAAATATGGAGGCATCACCTTGTATTTGGTTTCCCACTCTCGCATCGCATATTACATATAGACACACAAAAACAACATGAGCTAAAAAGTTACAGGCGACCCACCAACTACAATGCTCACCTTATATGAATGCACCTTGTCGACGAATATGTTTGTGTATGTGGCGGTGTGTAGTTGCGTCCCACCACGTCCCCCTCCGTGTAGTCGTGAGCGAATGCGTACGATCTGAGTGCATATTTATAGCCTTTTAGTTGAACTCATTTGCACTCAGCTCAGCCGTCTCGTCGATCTTCAAGTATCAGCGACGACCGCCAATGCAATTGTTACACCAAGTGATCTCTTTGTTTTCACTTATCAACGCAACCACTTGCAGTATCACACATACGTAATACATCTGTGCATACGTATGTATGTATTTAGAAATTGCCTTCAAAACGGAAATATTCCCCTGACCTTCCATTAAAGTTCATGCTTACACGCGTATGTATGTAATTCTTCCGCCTGAAGCTTACATACGGTAGTAAGAAAGCAACAAAATATGAATGTATGATACTTTATAATGTCTTTATTTACTAAAATGCTTATAAATAAAGCATATAGATTTGTTGTATTTTTTGTTCATAAACCTTTGTATCCCAAAGCCACTTTTCGAGACAGGTCCACTCTAATGGAATTCTCTCCCTCTCTTTGCACAATTTGCCGGCTTTTTATTGCGTTGTTTCTGTTTATATTCGGTATTTGGTAAACAATAAAACAGGCGGCATATCAGGTGGTTTCTCTACATATGTACGTATGTACATATATGTACATATGATGTGCTGAATATTAATATTAATCATCATGAGATACTACCAAGCAATATACTTCAATTACTTGAATTTCACGATGCATCGCTTTGTTTCAAACAACACCGTATTCACGCATTATTTCCAGAAATCGCTTTTTCTCTGACAGTACGTTTTAGTTTGAATTAGAGATGCTTGCGTGACCACGACATGACAATATATGTACATATATGTAAATATATGGTCATACATATGTACATATGTATGTATAGTGTTTTTTTTATAAATGTTTGTACTTAGCTTACTTTATTTATTTGTTGAAAAAGACCATAAGTGTATTTGTCCCATCTTCTAACGGATGCACTTCGGGTCATGTCCAATATCGTAACCTAGGCGCTCGTGAGAAAGAGAAACCAAGATCACGCTGCCATCACCACGTTGTAGTTTTCAAACAAACAATAAATACAAAAAGTGATAGAGCTTTTTTTAGAGGAGAGCCATCTGGATATTATCTCGAGAATTATATATAAACAATTTTGGGGGTAATGAAACTAGTTTGTCGCGTTGCGTTTTCTGCGGTAAAAAAATGACGCATTAGAAATTCAGCACAATCTAGAAGAAAACATTAGAATTGAAATGGCAAACACTACAGTAAAAGCTTTGTTGATTACTTCACACACACAACATTTTCAAGTATAGAAAGATTTCTAAATAATAATTTGTTATATTATGAAACCTTTTATCAATAAAATAAATCTCATTGTATTCGAAGGGTTTCAGATCCCCCAAAGAGTTCAAATAAAAGACAATCAATGCCAGATACCAGATACCAGAGGCCTGTCTGGAAGCAGCTTCTAGAAAATACTAGATTTCGGGGGATACTATACTCACTTAAAAGCTAGAATGCCTGTATCAGGTCTTCCAAGCCGAAATCAATACCTGCCGCATTCCTTACACTCGGATCAGCCACTTTTGTGGTACCCAAAGACATCTTGATTGTAGACATGTATCTTTGCCTTAATCAAAGACACACGCTCGTCTTGTAATTATGTTTATGTACATATATGTATGTATACTCTGTTATGCTCTGTTCGTCAATATGTAAACTCCACAAATCGTGCGTGTGCGCGTGCCACACGTCAGACAATGCACCACGACGCGTCATTGGGCGAGAGGCCAAGATCTACTACTCCCATATTCTGTGTCCCATAGAATCCTACGAGTATTGCACACTTTCACCGCGAAAAAAAACGAATTTCTGGTCAACAACAATGTCGGGAATTATGCATCAAAATGAATGGAGATGGACCAAAGACATACTGGATGTTGGGGACATGTTAATTGGTGTGGCACTCGATGGCGAATGAACCGTTAAACGGAAACTGGAGCACTGGCCCAATAACGATGATGCACGCGGCACACGGATTAGCACCTTTCAACGAGATGAAGATGGGGCCCAGCGAAGATGTTCTAGATAGTAAATGTGGATACATTTCCGTTGTATTAACACCATCGCACTGGCCATCGATGGTACAAGGCTTTTCTGGAGCATCGCTGGAGATTCTTCGTTTAGTTGACGACTTAACCGCAAGCCGACTGGCCGTGCCGCGCCTCGAAATCCAAAATTAAGGATTCCAGAAAAATAAAAACCTTAGTTCAGGAAGAAAACAATAGAGTACGGACAATGTCAGCTTACGAAGATATGTCACAGAAGCAGCCACAGCAGCGTCTCTCGTCCATATGGCTCCTTCTGCTCACCCTGCTGCTCTTCGTGTCGACCCTCACGGTGGTGGCTTTGATCGAGGCTGAACGGGCACAGTCTGGTGATGCTGACGTGTTAATACTGAATCGCATGTGGAGCCATTTTCAAACGGCAACTCGAAACGACACGAAAGAAGAAACTGCCACTGTGGAGCGCATAGCGAGGGAGGCCAGTAATTCGAGTGTTCCCAACCAGCCTTTGGAAACAACCAGGCAGAGTAAGGACTTCTATGAGGAGCAGCGGGCGGTGGTGGTGAATGCAGAGAGCATGGATCCCATTGTGGCACAGCGTCAAGATTCATTTGGTCCACCCCAGAGCAGAGAAGATTCCAACGAACAGGATCCCTATTATGATGCTGCCGATGATTACGGGCCAGGACATTATCCATATCAGCAGGAGGAGCCACAGCAGTCGGAGGAGAATTTCTATGGAGATGGAGATGGCTCCTCTGAGGGCAGAGCGGCTCAGCCTCGTCCCTACGATGGCTTTTACGCGCCCTGGAAAGCATCGCCCGTGGCATCACGTCCTACGGCTGATGGAAACAACAGGAAGCTCCAAGCTCCTCCAAATCGGTAAGAATACAATTTATTTCTTAAAGCTAGAGCCAACCCGAACTTTTATCATTTACAGAGCACCTTACCCTGCCTACGATGAGGTGTACGACTATCCCATGGGTTTCCAACGTCGCCCACAGGCAGAGACACCGCTGGCCAAGCAGGCCCAAACCCAACCCCAACCTACACAACATACCGCTATTGTTCCCGTTCAGGAGGAATCTACTTTGGTAACAGTTCTCAAGAGTCTAAAGCAACTCTGGGATCTCTACCAGGCCTTAATGAGCGCCTGGAATTCCATGGCTGAGCGTCATCAAAAGAGCACCGAGAAATTCCGGAAGGAGCAGGCGGAAAAACAGGCCGATAAGGATCGCCTGCGTCAGCAGCAGCAACAAAAACTGAGGATTAATTCCAAGAAGCCACCGCGTATCGAAGGAGACAAAAAGAATCAAAACAAGAAGAGCACCACAACGAAAAGGCCGACATCCACTTCGAGTACGACTCCGGCTGCGGATAGCTCTGAGGAGGAGGAGAAGCAGGAGAAAGAAGCGACATTATCAACCCCATCAGCCCAGCCAGAGCCTCAGAAGGGGGAGAAGGCTGATGTGAGCTCCGTTCGCGGCCTCCGCCAGAGACGTGAAGCGGCGGAAGGGGACAGGGCTGACACGGATGTGGGTGAGGGTCGTTACATCAAGGGTGATCCCCTCAAGGGTTACTACGATTTCGTCATTACGGAGGGCTCCTACAAATTCTGGGCTGCCTTTCAGGTTAGTTGACATCTCCTCAGCTGAATCCTACCCGCTACTTACTAAATCCTCTAACCAATAGGTGGGCACAGCTCTTTTGATTATCTATTCGACATTCGCTGCCATTTACTATTCCAAAGTAAATCCCTTGACCAGCGACTACGATTATACAGATTACCTGGGTGGTGTGCGCTCGCTATCTGGCGGTGATGCTGATTTCGTTGATGATGCCGATGCGCCGCCACCGGTATCAACCACATCCCGCATCATGGAGTGGCTACCACGCACAGCGCATTCCGTAAAATTCATTTTAGACGCCATTGAAAAGATGCCACTGGATCATGGGGAGACGAAAGAACCAGGCTGGGGGAGCACGGAAACAGCGACGGCAGAGGAAACGACTTAGGGTACCCACTATATTTGCTTATGAAAATAAAAAAAAAATAAAAATGAACATAACCGTTTTTAACTTATGGCGGCTACAATGGATTATTTTTTAATTCACAGTGCCACGTAACCATTTGTGACGTCTTCTTCTTTCTGATCAAACATTCACAGACCTGAGGCTTTATCAAACAGCTGTTCAACATTTTTTGAAGAAAACAACACGTATTTATTTATATTTTGCCCTTGCATTTGACATGAAAATACTCAAAGTAGGCAACCTTTAAACTGTTAACATGAATGACGTTCAAGTAAATGCAATAAAAATAGCACTGCTGCTGGGCCTACTGTCTGTTGCGGCGTGCCACGAAGCCAAAGATTTTGACGATTCAATCTTGTACAGAATTGACTGGGCCGTGCCAGATTTAATTGGTGGTTCACCAGTAAGTCTATGGATAATACATATAAGACCCAGGTATATAGCTAATATTTTTTGTATGTTTATAAGGACTTGGGCAACGAAGGATTGACATCTTTCATTACGACCGACAAAGAGAAATACGAGTGTCTTATACCCGCCCTGGAGAAACCGAAGGAGGAGGAGAAGTCCGACAAGACGGAGTTGTGTAAGCGATATTAATTTGACAAATCGGATTTCTCCAAATGTACGTTTCCTGCAGCTCCAATCAGTTTGCTGAAACCGACTTTCTCTGGGCAAACCTGTTCGTACCGCATCGAAGCTTATTGGTCCTACGAGATTTGCCATGGCCATCATGTGCGCCAGTATCACGAAGAGCGCGAGGGCAAGTCCGTCAAGTTTCAAGAGTACTATCTGGGCAAATGGAGCGAGGAGAAGACGGAACTGCTGTCAAGGGCGTGGGAGTCGGAACAGAAGGATGGGGGAAAGCACAAGTACAAGACTATCAAGATTGACAACACTCGCTATCCGTATTTTGAAATGGAGTTTAGCGATGGAACTATGTGTGACATTATCGAAGGTACTCGCACCACATTGGTTCGTTATGTGTGCTACCCCCATGGCAAGGACGATATTTACTCCTTCAAAGAGACTTCCTCGTGCAACTATGAGGCCATTATACTCACTTCTGCATTGTGTGTCATTCCTGCCTTCCATGCGGAGGAGACCAAGGAGACCACCATCAAGTGTTTTAATTCGGAAACAGAGCCCCATAAGCCACTGAGCATGCTGCGCTCAGAGCTAAGCGAATGGGCTGAAAATGAGTCCGATCTGATTCTCTCAAAGGGGACCGAAAATAAGCCCGTTTCTAAGGCGTGGCCAAAGGAAGGGGAGGTAGTAACCTTCAAGCATAGCGGAGATGTGGACAAAATCATAATGGAGCTGATGAACAAAGGTGGCGTCGACTCCGAAAAAGAATACCAACAGCTATTGCTCGCCAAAGCAGGGGCTACTCTTGGAACACAACCAACCCCCATCGATGAGCTTACGCCCATCAGAGAGTTCATATCTGGCGCCAACTGTCTAACTGGGGTGAGAATTCTCGCCAAAGCATTTCGGTGAAATCAATTTACGCAATGTTATCTTTTTTGCAGGGCAACGGTTGGTGGAGGTATGAGTTCTGCTATGGCAAGCATGTGCGACAATTCCACAAGGATAAGAATAGTGAAATTGAGCTGTTTCTTGGCTACTTCTCAGAGGAGTCACACCGCCAGTGGGCCATCGCCAATCCCGATAAAGGAGCCCGGCGCACCGGCTTCTCCTCATCCATTTGGCACCATTATGTGAAGGGAACACATTGTGATCGCACCAAACAGCCGCGGGAGGTGGATGTCAAGTTGACGTGCACCCCCGTGGCCACTAGTGGAACAGCAGTGTCTATGTACTTGCTGGAGCCAAAGACATGCCAGTATATCCTGGTCGTGGAATCGCCCATCGTTTGTGATCTCCTGCGTTATGCAGACTCCCACGGTCTGGTCAAACCCGAAAACCTTTACAAGGTCTTCACTAGTGACGAACGCCAGCCAGAGAGTCCCGCACCTGCCACGGATGGGACCACTGATGACTCTGAAGAGAAAATACGCTCATAGGCTGTTGTAGTGAATTAATTTTAAATACATGTAAATGTAAATGAAACGGCATTTTTTTTGCCAAATTTACGTTACAGTGTGAGTGGCACGCAACAGCTGCCAGCGCACATGTACCGTCGGCGCAAGTATCAAATCGAAGAACGATTAACCCATTGTAGACCATTGTAATAAATCTTGAAGTAATAGAGGGAAGTCCAGGTGAAAGATTTTGTGGGGTTTTTTAATTCAGGAGGAAGGATAGGATGGATCTACAAAAATAATTATTATTGGTGTTATTTTCCGAGGCTTAACTCACGTTGTTCACCTGTTTGAAAAGAAGGGGGCTTAAGAGGGTTAAGCATATCTCACCGATAAGTCTGTTTTCCATTTCTCAGCAGGCCCTGAAATACAATTTTAACGTATAATCCACAATCCTAAAAGGAAAATAGGACAAATAACAACTCTTATTTGCTAAATTGACTTTAGTGTAAAGTTCGTGAAAGAGTAAGTACTGTGCCGTGGCGTTGAGTGGCGTAAATGAGTGTGTGAAAAAATCAATGGGGTTGAGGGTTAGGGAGACGTGCACGGTGCGCCCCGGCATTTAGCGGAGCTCAGCCCGACCCGCGCTCATTGATAAGCAAACGGACTATTACACAATTTGTTGTATTATTTATTTGCAGCCCAACAGTAGACACACTCTATAGCATCGGAATGGCCTATAACTTTCACTCAGTAAATTTGAGCAAATGGCATATTGCGTTCATTATCGGCACACCCCTGGCCATCGGCCTGGGAACTTATGTGGTCAGAAGGATGTGCGCGCCCGGTGGCGAGTCTAAGGGTGAGGAAAAGAAGCGGTCCAAGGGGAAAATCGACAAGCAAGCGACATCCATTGACGGAACAGCGCCGGACAAGGAACTGGAGCTAAAGCAGAAATCTGCCGAGCTGGGGGAGAAATTGTCTCCCGTTAAGGAGGCCAATAGCTACAAGAACGAGGGCAACAATTGCTATCGCAATGGCAAATACGACGAGGCAATTACCTTCTACGACAAGGCCATTGACAAGTGCCCCCCCGAGAACGGTACCGACATGGCAATCTTTTACCAGAACCGCGCCGCCTCCTATGAGAAGCTACAAAAGTGGAGTAAAGTGAAGGAAGACTGCACCAGCTCCTTGGCATACAATCATCGCTATGCAAAGGCCTACTTCCGTCGTGCTCGGGCCCACGAGGCAACAAAAGACATGCTGGAGTGCTTGAACGATGTCACTGCCACCTGTATATTGGAAATGTTCCAGAACAACCAGAGCATAATATATGCGGATCGCGTGCTCAAGGAGACGGGACGCACGGATGCCGAAAAGCATATGCTCAACCGGGTTCCTGTAGTGCCCTCCACTTCCTTTATAAGGACATATTTGCAATCATTTGTAGCAGATCCCCTGCAGACTATAAACCTGCCGCCATCGACTGAGGCGGACACACCGGCGCGCGGCTTCTTGCGTGCCCATAGCGCTTTCCGAAAAGAGAAGTTTGAAGACATTATACCTGCCTGCACAGAGGAAATTGAATCCTCTGAATCCGAGTCCCAGTACAAGGTGGAGGCCCTGCTATTGCGCGGCACAGTCCATCTTCTTTGTGGCACCTACACAGAGAGCAAACTAGACTTTGATGCCATAATAGGCAATGGTAAGAATTTCTGTTTTAAATATGGTCTCTATCCATAACAGGATTCTCTTTCCAGTCGATGCGGATGACACAATCCGCGCCTATGCCTATATGAAGCGTGCTTCCCTCTACATGCAGGTGAATAAGCGCGACGAAGCACTGGCCGATTTCGATGCAGCAGAGAAGCTTAAGCCCGACAGTCCCGATGTATACCATCAGCGTGCCCAGATCCTGCTCCTATTGGACAGCATTAATCCTGCTCTGGAACAGTTCGAAAAGGCAGTACGCTTGGCCCCCAACCATGCGATCGCTTACGTCCAGAAATGCTATACAAAGTACCGTCTGGCACTCATGACCAACAACCAGCAAGGTCTGGAGAGTGTCGTCCGCCAATTGGAGCAGGCAATCGATCAGTTCCCCAAGTGTGTAGAGTGCTACAGCATGTTGGCCCAGGTGATGGCCGACCAGCAGAATTTCGACCAGGCACAGCAATACTATGATAAGGCCATGAAATTGGCGCCCACAAATGCGGCACTGTTTGTGCACCAGGCCGTCATGACTCTGCAGTGGCGTGGCGATGTTGAGTCGGCTGTTGATACGCTCAACAAGGCCATTGAGCTGGATCCCAGATGTGAGCAGGCTTACGAGACTCTGGGAACCGTCGAAGTGCAGCGGGCGAACCTGAAGCGAGCTGTTGAACTTTTTGAGCAGGCCATTCGCTATTCCAAAAGCTTTGAAGAGGTCGTTCATGCCTACTCGCTGCGCAATGCGGCCATTGCTCAAATCAATGTCACCAAGAACCTGGGCATTGACATGAACGCCATCTCGGCCATGAGTCAAATGTGCGGCACGGGCATGTAGAGTAGCGTATTCATCGGCAGAGATGTGCATTTAGCATTTGGCATGCCGGACACCACCACCACCACCGGGAAGCAGACCCAATTATTTGTAGTTAAGTTTATGCTGTTATTTATATATATAAAAACGAATGCTTTTTTGTGCGCCCTTCTTAGTTCTAGCATAAAATTTAACGACGATGACGATATCTCGCCGTTGAAGCGTTTAGATTCATTTGTATGTAAAATCTTTGTTGCCTAAGGAAACCACTAAACAAACAAACACATAGCCTATGCTTAAGCGTAAGATTAAAATAAGTACAAGCTGTATCGCCGTTATTTAAGACCCACTCACTTAGCCTGCCGGTTGGTTGTAAGACTGCACTTCGGCAGATATATATGCGGAACAGATTAGCAAGAGGGCGGACCGCACGCTCCCCACAATGGCATGGTCCGCCTCGAACTCCCGGAGGTAGGGCAGCAGTAGGCCAGGTAGCGCACCCATACCATTTGAGATACCCATCAGAGTGCCAGCGTAATTGGGACTCATATCCAGAGGCAGCAGCTTGATGCCCGCGTAGTAGGCACCCACGGCCAGGACTCTCCAGATACGCGCGCCAGCCGATTTCAAGGAGACCATGTACATGGAGCCGCAGAAAAACACCAGCCAGGACATGAGTCGACGCGTCTCCGTGCGACTGAGGATTCGCTCGGCTATGAGAAAATCGCTCAGGGTGCCCGTGGTTAGAGAGACCAGCCAATTGCCGACATGGGGAGCCGTCACCTTTATACTGGCCTCCAGCTCATCCCACAGAGTGCTGCCCTTAGATCTGAGATCCTCCAGCACCTTCTGCAGCTCCTGAGCGAACTGCTGCTCACTCCAATCGTGCTGCATGGAGGCGGAAATCAGCGCCCACAGCGGGGTACTCATCAGCATTCTCTTCCAGGGCGCATTCGACGGTGGTTGGAGCTCATCACGGTCCTCTCCCGCGGAGCTGGATGTTACCAGCAGTGTGGCACTGACATGGCTCCTAATGTACTCCCGCTCTTCGCTCTGAATGTACGGACAGTTGTCGGGTTTGCTATAGCAGATCAGGGTCTATGGAACAACAGGAAAAAGTTAGAGATCCACTGCTCAAGCTGTCGTACACGTAACTCACGAATCCCAGGAACCAGGCAACGGCGCCACCACCGACCACGTAGAAGGCCACCGGCCAATCCTCTTCCGCCATTACCAGCCCACTGAGGAGCTGCACCAGGGTAATGCCAATCTCTCCACCACTCAGAACACCGCTGGCCAGCAGTCCGCGTTCTCCCTCTGGGACCCACTGGGCCAACATGGCAGACACCGCCGGAAAGGTGGGGCCTTCGCAAAGTCCGATGCCGAGGCGGATGGCCATCAGGGCATACGGACCACCATGACGCACTGCAACCGGAGTCAGGAGCGTGAGAATGGCCGAGGACATGATGGCTGTTCCAAGGATCCATTTGCCGCCACAACACTCCGACAGACGACCGCCGGGGACGTGGGTGAGCATGTAGCCGGCATAGAAGGCCGCCGTGACCAGGGTTTGGGTCTGTCTCGACCACATCTCGGAGCAGCTAATGCGCTGGCGAGATGATACGGAAACCGGCTCAATAGATGGCACTTTTACCGGTTGCTTGATTGCTGCAAAACGCCCTTTCCACTCCGATGGGCGGTACTCCGGTGGGCGGTACTCCGGTGGGTGGTAAAAATGTTCCCTGCCAGCCCGGAGTCTGGCTCTTATTAGGTTTTCAGTCTGATTCAATCGGACGCCCAGTTCTGTTAACCAATTGTGTGGCTTGACCTTTGCAACTGCATGCGAAGAATGCGCACAACCTTCCAGGACAATTCGATTTAGGGAAAGGTCCAGGCACAGTCTCATCGTGTATGCATTGATGATGGCCAGGAGGCTGAAGCAGCAAAGGACCACACGCTGCTGCACCCTCAAATCTTCCTTGATGATGGAAACATATCAAAAACGATACCTCGAGATGGATTATCCTTCAGAATACTCACAGCTAAACAGAACGCGTAGCATACGCTGAATGGAGAACATTTGTAAATCACTTATGTAAAATGCACAAAGAAAAAATAGTTTTGTTTGAATCAACTCAAATATTTGACAAAAAACTGGACAATTGATTGATCAACATAATGGTATCTCTGTAATTTCGAAAATCTCTTTCGAAAAAATACTTAGCCCCGTAACCCATAAAACATAAGTGTACAAAATTTGTCCGCTTAATGTGACAACGGTCAAAACTAATTTTCGTTTAAAAATCAGCCGTAAACTGCAGTGCAAAACTGCCCCAAACAATAATCGAGGGATTATTGAAACTCAAAGACTCGGGTTTTTGCAGACCTACAACCCTCCCAGCATCCCATCTTCATGCCGCCTCGAAATGGCGACCCGAAAATGCAGTTCGTACCAAAACATCAAAAACACCAAAGCAATTGAGCGGTGCTGTATGATAAACTCGGCTAAAAGTATATGTATCGGGTCAATATGTTGTTTAGCTACTCTGACAGATCAGATCCACCAGATTCAAGATATGAAAGCTTTTTGAATTTGGGAGCAGCAATAACAGCATCGAAATAGAACCCTTAAAGGCGGCGAGCGGCCATGAGTCGAGCATCAATATTCCTCGTCAGGCACGCGACATGTATTTTCTTTCTTGGAGAATTTAAACAAATTCCATCAATAGATGTAGTTTGGGAACATGGTCATAGACGTGCCCACCGCTGAGTTTATGAATCAAAAAGGCATCTAACAAGAGAGCACTGATATGGCAGCTCCCATGTCATTTAGCGTTGAGTTTGTCCTGGAAGGCCTTTAGAGGTGTTCCGCAGCAAGAACAGAAGAAAGCCAGATGCTTAATGGTAATCCTTTAAGTTGTAATCCTTTTAAGTAAAGAAAGCGTGGGTACCGAAAGATAAACTCAAAGTCAAGGCAAACACCTGGCCAGAAAGGTCTTTCAGGGAGGTGTGTCACTTTGGGCCAGGTCTCTCGATTTCATTGCTCATTTTTTTCTTTATGCACTTTATTTTGCTAACATCATAAAAACAGTTATGTCTTAACGGAGTTTGTTAAAAACACGTTTTGGCGTTACACATTGATCAACAATTTAAAACTCAGGGAAGGTGTTTTACAGCACGGTACGGAAATACGAACTCGGTATACACTTGCTCTATCTAATCTTAAACGTTGAAATCGGGTTCAGCTGCTGCTTCAGGTTTCGATTAAATACTAAATAATAATTAAGAGAGTACGTTGCATGTACGGGGACATGAGCGGGGGACAGGACAGTATTAATTAGGGATTATCCTACCTACAACGGGAATATTGTACATATAGAAGTACGCACTGCCATGCGCGTTCTTTTACTTCTTTCTTTTTTTGGTGAGTAAGTAAATTCTTTGCTTAAAGTTAATTAGTTGGTGGCCCTGTGCCCCCCTGGGCCGGGTATCTCGGCCAGATCGGAAATACTATAAAACTAGCTATCTGAACAGCAGTAAGGGCGTATACGTATATCTACATTGTATATAAATGGAACCTCGACTCGTGAACGGGGACAGCATTTTGAACTAGAGTACAATATGGCACATTCTTAAGGCGATGCCGATTTAGGAGCTTCGCTCCATTCGCTTCTGTACTCCTGTACTGCTGTCGTTGTACTCGGGTTCTTTGAAGGCTGTGGTCTTGCGCTCCTCGGCCTCAAAGTCCATGGATCGGGGCTGAATGGGTGCATTGTTGAACGGCTGTACCTCTCCCGAGGCCCACAGGCAGTAGACAACTGCGGTGACACACAGCACGCCAAAGGCCACCCAGAACACAGTGCGCCATTCGAGCAGCGAGGCCTAAATCAGAGGGAAAATCAGTTTAGATTGGATATCCGTGACTAAAAACGAGCTATTGCACTCACATTTGGTGTCATCACTCCCACCAGATACGGCGTTATCACGCCCGTGATCGCTCCAATGCCGTTTGTAATGGCCATCAGGGTGCCAGCATAGTTTGGACTCATGTCCAAGGGACTGAGCTTCATACCTGCGTAGTAGGCGCCCATCAGGCCCATGCAAATGGTGAAAAGGATCACAACCAAGACGCGATCACAGCCGGCGTACGAGGCGGATACCATGAAGATGGCAGGCCCAAAGGCGGCCAGACCCGTCATCACCTTCCGGGTATTTGTCGTGCTCATGATGCCCTTGCGGATCATCCAATCGGCGACGAAGCCGCTGCCCACGGACACAATCCACATCATCACATACGGCAGGGAAGAGTACAGGCCGTTGGCCTTGATTGAGAACTGCAGCACATCGGCCATGTACTTGGGCAGATCCGTCACCATGATGTAGAAGCCCCAATCGTGGCCAATCTGGGCAGAGACCAGGGCAAACATGGGCAAATTAGTAAGGATGGCCTTCCAGGGCGTGGGCGGCAGGCTCTCGTTTCGGCCAATTGTCCCGATCTCCTTCGCAAGATACTCCTTTTCGCTCGGCTTGATGAAAGGATGGCTGGCGGGATCGCTGTAGCAGAGGAAAACCTGTTGAAAAGTAAGGGAAATTGTTAGCGCCCGACAGAGTAGAGGATGAGGTGAGTGATACTTACAAAGATGACGAACCAAACGACACCCAGGCCGCCAAAGAAGTAGAACACAAATGGCCAATCGTATGAATCCAGGAAGACGCCCGATAACATATTACCCATGATAGTTCCCACCTGTCCGCCACCCAAGACCAAAGCACCCAATTTTCCACGTTCGTTTGCGGGGACCCAAGCAGCGAGGAGCACACTGAGTGCGGGGAAGGTTGTGCCCTCCCCCAGACCCATTAGCACACGGGAAACGATTAGCCAGTCGGAGCCTCCCTGCTGAATAGCTAAAGGTGTGAGCATAGTGAACGCGGCTGTGGAGAGGATTCCCAAGCCCAGGGTCCATTTGCCACCAAACTTCTCGGCCAGCAGACCCCCAGGAATGTGCGTGACAATGTAACCAATGTAGAAGGAGGACAAGATCAGGCCCTGCAGCTCCTCGGACCAATCGTATTCGCCGCCACTCTGCAGAGATATTAGGATTAAAATGGGTTTCTTTTACGGCAAGTGATGACCCTTACGCTGACGCCATCATCCAGCTCATCCGGCTCGCAGATGGCCACATCACTATCCTCATCCGTGACGTTCTTCTTTATGACCAGCACTGTGATGGCCTGGGAGAGGCACACACGCATTGTGTAGGCGTTGAGGATCGCCAGAAACCCCATGATGGCCAATATAACACGTTGCGGTATTATAAAATCTGCAACACAGAAAAGAAGCGTCCAAATGGACAGATGAGAGAGTGAATCGAACATTTGTATTGTGTATTAATTGTCTGCGTCAAACGTTTCCATCTCAGGGTATCATCGCATATTGTTTTAAACAATTTTAGACAATTTAATTTGGTTAGCGTGCGAATAAATAGTTTGACGAGTTGCTCTTCATGGCGGGGCTGGTCAATTGGGTACAAATCAATTTGCGCTGATAAACTTCAAATTGCAGTTGATTGCCCTACAGCGTTATGCGAGTATCAATTTCATACGAGTAGTTGAGCGTACACCAGAACGTACACATGTACATACACATGTGGTGATCATCACATCATTTATCTCGCACGACCTAACTTTCACAAGATTGCACCTAAAGAATAGTGATTGATTATTCCCCCTGATTTAAAATATTCTACAATCTATTCCTTCACACGGTTATAACTTTAAAAACTTTATCCACTGTTGGTTTCTAGACCACATGGATAAAATATTCTACAAATATTCTGATAGCATCATCGCATTCACAGGCTATATGATAGAATCTTCCTTATTCTTCATAGGAAATACCTATAATTAGGGGTAGAAGATTTATTGTTGCATCTTTTATCATACATTGCGACTGCTAAATGAATCCTAATACGTAAAGTTTAAAAATATATATAAGTAAAAATATCCAGAGATCTTTTCCGTTGCATTAAAAAAAAAAATGCAAGGAACATACATTTCGCAAGCACGATCATTCGTCATATAATTATCTACAGCCTCTCGGAAAAGTGGTTGCCTTGACAACACATATTATATTATAGCCATATATTCATTTAAATCATTTAATACAAACCATTTAAATAATATATGAGTATTATGTACCGTCTCTAAAGTCAAGTGTTCTTTTAAATTCGTTGAAATTTATTGGCCATCATGTATAGATTATTTTATTGTACTATATTGTTACTCAATGGAATTTAAGGAATTTTTTGTGAATATTATGGCCCTATACGTGTGCTTCCTGTGCTGTTTATGACCCATGGAAAACATTCGGCACGCGATTAGGCGCTATATGAACGGCGCTATGCACTTGTTTTTTGGGCCATTATCAATCACCAAGCGCCTTCGAGCAAGTGAACCATCGATGAAGCGAGCGGGTTATACGACCCTCATATCATAATCAAATTGTTAAGCGGAATTATGCCTTGATAAGGTTCCAAGTGTGATAGATCTGCGATAAAATACTTTGAGTGTGTATGGCACAATCTCGAGTATTTCAAGCGGAGTACCACAATGACCATAAAACAACGGACTGAGGGCACTGCCAATTAATTGGTCTTCAGTGTACATTTATAGGGCTCCCATTTTGGGACAGAGGAACCTCCTTAATTGGGCGATTCGGATCCGGATCAAGTTCATCAGTTTTGAAGGTTAAATTGATCAATTAATTGATAGAGTTTGCTAAGAATAAGGGTCAACATTGACCTACATATATGAAGAGATCCGCTCTAACCAGAAGAGCAAACAAACAATATTGCTGACGATACAGAGGGTCTGCATCGTTCTAAGGCAAATATAATCGCAGTCCAATTCATGAGTATTATTAGATCATCTATTGGCATTTCCCCATCCATTTTACCTACGTAAAATCCAAAAAGCGCGCTGTTTGATTTTATAATGAAACCACTCTTTTATTTTGATAGCCCGGTGGGTGTCACAGACGTCACTGGCTAGCATCTTATTTTGTTTATAAATTAACATTGTTATTAAATATTTTGCATGAGTGCTGCTGGTTGAAAAAGCGAAACTCCAAAACTGGCTAAATTAACAATGTGTCAATATTTGACAAATCGCTTAACGAAGCCGACAAGAAACTTTATACGCGCACCAGTCGCACGAGTGTCAAATAAAAAGTAAAAAATCAAAAAAACAACCTCCTTTTCATACAATTCCCCCAAGTGATAAGTTGATTAGGCCACCGTCTTTCTATACATATGTATGTAAATACAGGCGCTAATCATATTTCTCGTTCATTTCGAGAAGTATGGCTATATTTCACTTGACCAATCACGCTTATTGGCGTTAATATATGACCACACTCGATGCAAGTCCCATCACTTCACACGATAAGCTGGTTAAGATCTAATCAGAATTGTGTAGTACCCACAGTCTTATCGCATATAAAGCTGGTGCTAGGTATTACTTTGAGTACTTTATAAGCAAGAAAAATCGTACAATCTCCAATGAGAACTTCATAAATAAGGGACTCGTAGGACATCATTGAAGCATAGAGTAAATATTGTATTAAAGAAAATTCCAATAACTTCTAGAATATGCATAGTAGTCGAGTAAAACTTTCCAGAAGATAAGTTCATACTGGGAAAACTCCTAGCATGGAAAAGTTTGTATCCATCCGAAATATATCAGTAATTATTTATATGCATTTACATATATGTACATATGTATATATACAGCAATGTGTTAGGTCCATGCAATCATTGCAATAATGGGAAAGTGAAAAAGAATAAAACAATCTCCTGTCTGTCTGTTGACATTTCTGACTCTCCGACTCTTTGTCTTCATAATTACATATATACATACATGTATATTATATAGTTCCAGACAATCTATAGCGTCCAGTCCCAGATCATAGCATTGATAGCACGGCCTCGGCACAAATACAAATATTCCATTTTCACATTTTTACTTCATTTTCTTGGGGCGCTTGCATTGCATTTCCGCGGTCTTGCGAAAATTATGTCAATGGGCGGGCTGGGGGCGAGTGTAATGTGCGATTGCTGCATACGAGATATGCCCCTTCAGAGGCAAGTGGCCCTCACCACCTACCCGAGCCTCCCCGCCCGTCCTCCACATGTTCGATAAGCGTGCATCGCATAGAACAATTGGGGCAGACGACGAGTGCGTGCAGGGAAAGTGATGAAACAAAGCGATTAGCTTGGGAATGGACTTTTCGGTGTTTGGGCACTCGGGTATTATTCATTGGAGTGCCAATCAATGCCCTGCATCCGATGATTTATGGCCAAGTCATAGACTTAACAACTCATTAGGCTAACAAAATACTTTAGAACTCACGTTTAATCATGTGGGGGTTTCGTTTGCCCGTTTCGAGATGTTAAACTAAACCCATTCCCAGGCACATTCGACTTTCTGTGTTTGTTTTCTAGGCAAATAACAACAGCCACAGGCTATTGATTGTATGGCCAAAGTAAAAGCTAACAAACGAGAGAATGAAACTGTAATTATTGGACATTCCAGAGAGGGAACATTCAAAACTCATCAGCAGATAGATCCTACAAAAATATGGATCTACAAGGGTATGCAAAATCTTTGTGTAACGCAGTAGGCAAGTTCTTACAAAAGAAACGATCCCTTACAAAAGAACAACGCGCAGGATAAACATTTATTAAATAGCATTGACCTTGTCCAAAAGAATAACTAACTGAGGGGGTGTCAGAGGAAACAGGGTTAACTGTTTTCCCATTAATTCCCAGTTAATAAATAACTGTTTTTCGTTATAATGGGTTCCATGGCATAGCGATTATGAAAATTGACGGGCCCGATTGATGGGTACTGGGCACTGGGCACTGGGCACTGGGAACACCCTGCACACCTGACGCACCGACTTCCCCGTTCCACGAGTCACTTCACATGCAAATCGAATGCAAAATATATACACGATTTTATGTGAATTATGTTAACGCGTGCCGGGAATGCCAACAGTTCGGACATGAGAGGAAAAGAAGCAGTCCACAATGGCAACAAACAAAAACCGAAAAAACCGAAATAAAAGAGCGTAAAATTCGAGACACGAAATACTAAATAAATCCACTAACTGAATCGGAAGTGGCTGGCAGAAGCGTTTCTGTTTCTGTATCTGTCATTGTTTTCATTTATGCATTATACATCGGACCGCTGTATACAGCGTATGGGTATGTGTGTGTATTATATATTTAGGAATTTATTTTGTTGTCGGTCAATGTCGGTTAAACCACTCAAATATACTTTGTTAAATCATTTAATTTCAAGAATGCTCCGATCGGAGTTCAACGTATCCAGCCCCAACCCCATCCCCATCGATTCGTATTTATTATTCAATAAAGCACACTCCCAAAGTTGGGCTCGGGGTTTACGGATGTGGAAGATAACACAGAAAGTTTTTGCCAAATAACTTTTGATGGCGGATCCCCCCGAAGGCAGGGGCTTGGGCATGGGACACTTACACCGTGATAGGTTTATGCCCCATTGCGGCTGTTGTGTCATCTCGGGATTATTGCTTTTCAACGTTAGCAAGTTGCTCAGTTCCTTCGCCACGATTACACAGGATCGGTTCAGCTATATAGGTGAAGGATATCACGCGAACACGCACACGAGCACACACACAAAACACAATTTTGTATCTCTCTCCAGAAGAAATTCTACTTCCTTAACACTTGGCTCTGGCGCATGCGTAACAATTACAAAACGCAACTAAAAACCACACGCAGCGAGAACGAAACGGCAATGGGGGCTCTCCGACTCCGACTCCGGCTCCTCCACGCACTTCTTTGATTCTCTTTCGCTCTGGATTTGGCTTTGGCTTGGGCTTTGGCTTTGGCCCCTCTTCCGTTATTCAGTGTTGCACCGCTCTGCTCTCTCTCTCTGTGTGTGGAGTTAAGACTGAGGAGTGTGTCTGTGTGTGTGTCTATGTGTTTGAGTCGAATTTGGTTTTAGCAATGTTTTCCACACACACACGTAAACGCAACAACTGTAAAACTGTTAACGATCTTCGATCCCCGCTTTTGGCGCTTTGTTCTCTGCTCGATCCGCGCACGCCGCCTGTTAAATTACAAATGAGAAATTATTCCCCCCGACTTTAGTTTATATGTGAGCAGATAAGCGACGATCGGCGCTGGTGTCGCTGCTGCTGCCTGCCTGCTGCTGCTGCTGCTGGAGTTTTTTTTTTTTATTAGCGCGACATCGGGGTTCGGTTCGTCAACCAACGATCGTGGATCAAGGAGTTGATTTGTCATACATATATAGTATATATGTACATACGTATATGTATGATCATAAAAACTGTTGCTATCTTAATCGATCGACATAGACGCCGTCTACATGCGTAAAGCGTGAACCCCAAAAGTCTAACTGTGCCGCCGCCCAAGGAACTTTATTTTATTTGCTCATTTCAAACTCGATTTCGATTTCAGTTTATAGGAACAATCGATTATGCGCTGAATACTTAGCGGAACACACCGTTGCCGTCGTTGAACTGCACGCGCCTGTTTTATATCCCGTTCTATACACAGCAGCCATAAAAACCCACAAAAAAAAACTACATACATTTCAATGCACTCTGCTCTTCATGGGAATCCGCGTAGACTGTAAACATTTTTAAGGGATGTACATACATACATATGTACATACATACATATATACAACATTTTAAAGACTTTTTTAAATATTTGAGATCAAGTGGAATGCCCGCACTATCATGGCATTATAATCCCCAACAAAAAGAAAAACACATTTCTTCTTAAATTTTGTATAAATATAATATCAAGAACTTTTACTTATTTTGATTACTTGAAAAAAACAAAAGTTTTTCCCTACCATACATATATTTATATGTAAGAAATACTGTAGATTATTTTGAAGAACTCAAAAAACAACACGAAATACATATGAACATATATACTTGGACTTTAAATGTCTTTTGATGAGTATACTATGTATGAATATATGTATAAAGATAATCCAAATTGTTGACAGAATTCTCTGGTCAGCGAATATTACAGCGATCGCACATTCCCCAAAGTGTGGAGTGTAGGGTGTGCGTCCAATATATGCGACAACTTGTTGTATCTCCAATAGAATTAGTATTGTTGCTGCTGTTGCTGTTGCTGCTGTTTTTGCCGACCAGAGACATAGATAGTTAGATAGTTAGTTAGTAACGTTTACCGGTTAGAGGCGGGTTTCGGGCTTTATGCAATGCAATTTAGTGCAAAACAGACGGAGACGGAGACGTAGACGGATCGGAACGGAACGGGACGGAGGCGTGAGCGTGAGAGACGGAGAAAGGGAGTGTGCTTATCGTTTTAGTCGGTTGAACCACCTCGAACCACCTCACCCTCACCCCCACTGACGCTCTTCTATTGTGCATCGCATTTTTCGCTCAATTCCGATCCAGTCAAATGCTGTTTCAATTTTTATAATTATCTGCATAAATTGGTGCACACAACACAGAAACTTTTTGTCTGATTTTACCAGTTACAGATGCGGTTCAATGCAGTCGAGTCATGGCATAAATATATAGACTTGTATTTGTATCTCTGGGGTATATATTTATATCTCTGTCTATGTATATTTGTTTTAAGAGATGGCTGAGTTAATGAGCGATCTTAATGACTAGCCATTGTCAGATCATTTCCGAAATTAGTTCACTGGAAACTGCAAATATTCGATGGAGCTGTGAGAAGTTCCTCCCCACATAGTAGTACTTTCCGGTTATATTAAAATAAAGAGAGGGAGAGACTCTATGAGCAATTCGAGACCTATCTTTCTATATCAGTCAGCTGATATATAGTTAGATAATCTGGTACTTTCCACATTGTAAATCAGATTCGCAAGAATTTCGACTTACATTCCTGGTTTATCTTCGACCTTATCGATGGCACACTTTTTCCAGACTTGAGATCAACTTGATTACAAGATAATTACGCTGGTACGAGCAGTAATTGCTCGATAAAGATACTAAAGTGCTGAAGATACTCCATTTAGGTGTCTTTCCGTTCCATAGAACTTTCCTTGTACACATTCTGGCATCTGTGTACTGGGATTTTTCCATCTTTTGCTTAATGAAAAGTGACAAACTTCAATAATTGCTCGCCCAAACAATTAACCACACGCACATGCAACAAATGTACATCGGATCGGATACCATCCAGCACGATCCAAGCAATACGACACTATAAGCTGTGTAAAGCTCTCACTATGCTGAGATGATCTTCAAAGTTGTTTTCTATTTTTTAGCATTGTCATTTCCAATTGAGTCAGCGAACCATACCATATCATGCTACGCGAATCGAAACTCTGCAATTGAAATGTTTGCTCAAATAAATATCTGAAAATTCTGAATATCAACCCAAAAATATAAATATACGGTTGTCTGAGGCTCCCTCGGGTCCCGTCCCATTCCCCCCCTGGCACACGCTACTACATATATCCAAAATCTAGCTCAAACTGGCTTCATCGTCCATGACCGAAAATGTTACCAGCTTGAACTGGTAACCGGACGGACAGAAAACATAGCAGTCAATATTTAGCTCGCATACAAAATATTTTGCGTTATATACTCGTACAGCAAATTAATTGAAGCGGCCAGAAAGTCTTTTATATTTGATGTCCATTAAATGGGATGCGATGGGGCGCCAAAATAAAATGATACAAATATTCATACGGTAATTCCCTAGCGTACCCTACAGTACTCAAGTTTTTGATATTTTAGGCAAAGACTGGAATGGATAAGGCTAAAAGACAAATTCTTATCCACAAAATTCATAGGTCACATTTTGATCGGATACCATTTTAACTAAATATAAATATGATAATTTTTCTCATATATATTCAAACAATAAATAAAAGAGTATTAATAGCTTCGACCTGGCAAATGTAAACTCGATTTGTCAAGCAAACAGCCAAGACCTTTGAATCAATGTACGAGCAGCTCATATCAAAAAGAACGCAACATATTACAGGCAGTTAAATGTGAATTTTTATCTCGGGAAAGGAAAGAGTTGCAATAGAACAGGACACAAGTCAAAGCACTAAGAAAGTAGTGGAATGTTACTATCAACCATAAAACATGCCTGATGAATATTCATCATTTAAAACGAATATATCTTTGGCTGACACATGGAAGTAAAAGTTTTATCAAAACCCATCTTTATCATAGGGATCTTAATGTTGTAAACTAAAAATATCTCGATTGTGTGATTACTGTGCAGATAAGATATGATTTATCTGCCAACACATGATTCTAACTTAGATACTCTTCATATTCCTGACGTACTCATGCACTGGCTTATCCCAAGGTAACTTTCTCGCCAGTTTAGTGATTTCGTTTCGAGATCTGTAGCCTGTATACATTACGATTCCAATCCGTAGTAGCCACAAAAACGATCGAAACGTTTTGAGGCGCAAACAAGTTTCGCTCTCAACAATAAATCAATCAAACGAAATCATACTGATTGATCGACGCCGGTTAAGGCGAGAACAATTTTAGTAAAAATACGTAAGTAAATACTTAAATAATTAAAATAGTTGCCACAGACGAAAAACGAATTGTGGCGGCAAGGAAATTGCCATACCAATTGACATTTCGAGGGTCATCGAAGCCGAGAGATATACAAAAACTGAGACCACAAATTGGAGTGTGGAATGGAGTGGATTGGCTTGCTGTGAAGTGGGAGCTGGAGTTGGAGCTGGGGGGGAGGTATTGAGCGTTGAGTGCTCTCGCTTGAGACGAAGGCTGACCACCACCAATGGGTCATGGGGTTACGTTGGTTCTGGGTTTTTTCTTCTGTTGCCCGATTGATACTACGGCCATATTTGCGTCCGCCAAATAATAAAAAAAAAAAAAAACTGGGCGAGGAGCGGCGAGCAAAGCTAGCTATCTTAAATATGTCTTTTACAATGGTACTAACCATAATATCGGCTCTAATCTTTATAGCCGACAGAGACTTTACAATGCTAGAGTGAACAAAAAAATACAATGACTTTTGTACCAAAGCCTTCGGCTTGAGATAAGATTGGCAAAGAGGCCAGATGGGAATCTCCACACCAACTGAGGACAAACCATTCTGTTCCTGCAAATCGGAGGCATAAAGCTCAGCATGTGACTTTTTCGACTTAAAATACAATAAGTCAAGTCCCATTGATACTCGATTTATGGGCGGGAGTCAGTCCCACTCTGGAGCCGGGTCTGCGATCGTATGTATGTGTCATCGATAAGGTGTTTTTAATAACTTAATTGCCAAATTGGCTTGCAATGAACACCACGAGTCGTGTGCGCCGCTTTATGATTGGGCTTTAATAGTGGGCGAAAGCGCGGCACAGCCATATCCAAGGGAAGTACGAGTATTTTTAAAAACTTCATTATTCCCCAATTTGGGGGCCGGCATTCTACAGCCATATACTATATGTATATACATTTATTGTAAATATGTAATATAAATGCAAGTATTTTAATTGTCGTCAGAACTCATTTAAAGTGTGAAAAGTTGTAAGAACTTTTAGCACGCAAACACGTCTCAGCTGCCGGGTTGCGAGTGATCTGCGGGGCAGAAGCTGAACCTGGAACTGGAGGCAAGCCTTTAACACGTGATTCTGTTATTTATAAACAATATTTAACCTGCTAATTTGTGCAAAACGGAAGTGAATTCGGTAATTCCAATTGGGAAAGGTTCGCCAGATCATTTTGGGGCACTCTCTTGGGGCCTGGCCTGCCCAAAAAACCAGTTGCTACTGTATTAGTATAAATATAGTAGAAAATTACTACTACTACTGTTCAAACTACTCAAAATGTAAGAAAAATACCTACAGACAATGGCCCACCTTGACCTTTCGACCGCAGCGACAAATGTCGCTATGTGGATGCTGGCTTTGGAGTTCTTTCAAATGCCGACAGTGCAAACAGTACATTATGAACAGAACCCCGAAGGCGGCACTGTATAGATCTGGATGGCGTATTGATAAGATTAGGTTTTGGAGGAAACCAGAGAGATTTCGGGCAGAGGAGCGTGGGAATTGCTGCACGAAAAGTAAACAGAGGAGGTAGACCACAACTTTGTATTATTTCAAAGTAATATTTTAAAACTAATTACTTTTAGTTTTTTGTATGCATAAATTCTTCAACAATGTTTTGCTGTCATTGTCATGGGTATGCATCTGCATTAGACAACTTTATTACAGGCACGTGCGTCTATTGTTTTCGACAGACCACGAAATCTCCCAAGAATGGATTTCGGTTGTATTTCATTTCAGAACGGTCTCATTTTGTTCTCTACAGTCTAGTCACGTGTGGCTATTGTGTGGAAAAGCTGCAAACAGCTGACCCGATCCACCAAATCTAAAGCAAATTACAATCATTTTGGGGATACAAATATTTACTTTGTTGTTATACCTTGTGAATACTTGTGAAATTTGTTTTTTGATAGCTTGAATTCAGATAACTATGGCGTTTATTATCGGCCAGCAACTGTTTTTCTCTTACATACACAGGCGCCCTCTATTCTACACGAATGTGAGAAATCATGTGCCGAGAATTCGAGCAGCATTGTTCCTCAACATGGTCGGGCTGAGCAACATCCTGCATACCGTGGGGAAATGAATATTATATAATAGAATTATATCATAGATACATATTACATATTACAAGACCCTAACCATATGCATGAAAATGTCTAAAACATATCAATTTGGAGATAATTTCTTTATTAATTATGTTTTAAATCAATTTAGAACTTGGAAAAACAGTATCTTCATATTAAATTAACAAAATAGGTTATAATAAAACCCCTTACTCCGGTTGAGTAAGTAAGAAATGTAAGAAATGACATTCCACTTATCTATTTCGCTATAACCTTTTTTTGCGCAAGATCCAATAAAAGCCAGTATTAAGAATAAGCCAGTTAAGTAGAAAATTGAGTCATCAATCGTATAAAACTACTTGGGCATGGCTAAATGTTCTATATAGCTAATAATCTTAGGCGAAACATCAAAATTGAGCAATATGCTTTCCAATCCTTGACGGAGAACGATTAGCCTATTATAGGCCAAGGGATTATTTCAATTTGCCACCGAAAATGATGAAAATTTAATAATGTAGCGCAGTTCAGGTGGAAAATATCGTGTTTTTTTTTAAGTTCAGAAAAAAGATGGCATGAATCTACAAGAAGAATTAACAATCTCTAATATTTTCCGCCATTTACCTCAAGTTGTTGAACTATTTAAGTAGAGGGGGCCTAAGTGGGCTAAGTTCGGTTTTTCATCGCATATATTTTGGTATATTTCTGAGGGTCAGACCGTATACTTCATCGGATTTTCTTGTTTTCTTGCCACCACGTCTAGCTCACACACCTCACAATTTTTATACTTTTCATAGTTTTTCCTAGTATTTTCCAGTATATTTTAAGACGCGTTATGGACTCACCCTCTTGTCCAATGCACCAATGTAGAAACCGTGTAGAAATGCCACTTAGAGCCATGTTCCAGGCAACATCGAATACTAATTCGTGATCAGCATCGAACTCCTGATCGTTTGCCGTCAAAATCTCAATTTTTTCAAAAATGTCGGAAAAAAGTCATGTATAACGGAGGTTTTTCACACTGGCGCTTCCATGGGGCTTATATGAAAAAAAAAACGGGCAAAAATTTTTGAAACGTACACATTTCCCCTTCAGGTGTCGCCTTTGGTAATTACATGAAAATGTAGTTAATATGTAGCGAATGTGTAGTTACCGTGTAATTAAGTTAGTTTATTGGAAATTGTTGTTGAGCGGTTTTGTTCAAACCTTATTTTATAAACAATCCGATAATGATGAGAGCTTAAAATTAACCAGTATTGTAGGATGTAATAATCGGATAAATTTATGAGTTTAGACCCTCAGGACTTAGCTAGCTAGTTATATTCCACGGAATATCCAAAACGAGCAATGTGATGCAACTTGCATACAAATAATTCGCCAGTATATTTACGGTATATTTTGAAATTTGTGACGTCGTCTCGTTAGGTGTAAATTGCGGTCCCAACGAAAATTGTTATGACAAAGATAAGAAAATCCAAACAAATCGGTGGATTATATATTCGAAAGCCCTCCCCTCCCAATTCGAGGACTGCACAGTCATAAAATGTGATTCTCAGTGCCGCCGCAGCACCAGCACACCGCATTGTAAGTGGTGGTGTAACAAAAGTGAGGCTCGGAAGCAGACCCAAAAACGCAATAAAAAATGATGGGCGATAGCGAGAGTGAGCAGATATGGCAAGAAATCGGCATTGATCTGCAACATGTGTGTGAGTCAGGCGATGGGAGCAGCGAGGGGCGCTATCAGGTCATATGCGACAAGTCGTGGCTGCAGGCGCTGGAGAAGCACCGAAAGTTGACGAGCTTCAGCAGCTGGCCGAAATTGGATCGACGAGCGCATCCCACAGGGCAACTGGAGCACCCCTGGACCCGCATCCTTGTGCAGACATACCGCAAGCAGCCCCCACGTAGGGTATACCCCCTGCCGAGATCATCAGGCGGCGGCGGGAATGGACATGCTCTAGACGCTCTGCCGATGTCGTATTCCCAGGCGGTGGCATTTGTAGCCAACAGCAACTTTAAGCAGCTGTGGGAGGAGGCATACAAGAAGTATAATGGGGCCCATGTCAAACTCTGCAGATCTGCAGCCACTTTGTCGTCGTCCAAGCCAATCACTGGACAGGGACAGCTGCAGCCGCATGATATGGTGCTCAAGGAGCTTATTCAGCGTGTCTACCACTGCCCTGTGCTGCACTGTCAGGCGGATCGAGGAGAGGCAGTCTCTCCGACTGCCGCTGGAACGGATTTTACAACCAATTGTCACCCCAATATTCTGCCCGCCCTGGTAGCCATCGAGTCCTCCACGCACTTCAGTGTGTTCTTCTACCCACCAGCACTGGAGTGCAGCCTCTATGACTGCATCACCTACAGCCCGGCGCTACTAGGCAAGGGCTACAACAAAACGCTGTTCATCATCTACCAAATCCTTCAGCTCTCCAAGCAGCTCCAGAGCCAGGGCTTCTTCCTGGGCGATCTTCGGCTGCAACACATTGTGTTGCGGGAGAATCTTTGGCTGCAGGTCCTGCCACGGCTGCAGTGCAATCTCCTAGAGGAGGACACAGCCGGTGCGGGCGCCGACATGTCGCCCCTCACACCGCTGACCACGCCCGAGCTGGGCGATCTGGCCGATCCGCCCCTGCACCTGCACTTACCCACGAGCAGTACCGTGTTCGACCTGAAGCTCGCCTACGATCCTGCCCACTTCAATCTGCGGGAGTACGCGGAGATGTGGTGCAGTGGACAGCTGTCTAACTTTGATTACCTCACCATCCTGAACAATGCCTGTGGACGTAGCCTCACGAATGCCGCCCATCACCATATAATGCCCTGGGTCACAGACTTTGCCGGCCGCAATGGAGCCAACTGGCGGGATCTGTCCAGAAGCAAGTACCGGCTGAACAAGGGCGATGTTCACCTTGATCTCATGTATGCCCATGCTAGCCAGCATGGAGCTGTCGATGGCTTGGGTGGGGAACAAGTACCCCATCATGTCTCGGATTTTCTCTCCGAAATTACGTACTTTGTGTACATGGCCAGACGGACGCCACAATCCATACTCTGCGCCCATGTGCGACCCATTTGGGTGCCGGCAGAGTACCCGGTGTCCATACAGCGACTGCAGGAGTGGACCCCCGATGAATGCATACCGGAATTCTACTCGGATCCAATGATCTTCAAGAGCATACACGAGGATCTGCCGGACTTGGAGCTGCCTGCATGGGCCACCTGTCCGGAGGACTTTATCTGCAAGCATCGCGAGGCCCTGGAGTCGCAGTATGTGAGCGAGCGACTGCATCATTGGATTGACTTGAACTTTGGGTGAGTTTTGTGTCCCCTAGAGGTTTCTTTTAACTTGTTCTTTGCTTTGTCCAGCTACAAGTTGAGTGGAAAGGCGGCTGTCAAGTCGAAGAATGTCTGCCTTACTTTGGTGGACCAGCATCGGAATCTCAGCCAGCGCGGCATTGTGCAGCTGTTCACCCAGGCCCATCCGCCACGACGGTACGCCACGCCGTGGTTCAACAAGACCGCCCCGCGGATGAGTCAACTGTATGGCAGCCCCTCCAAGCGTCTGGCCAGGAGCACAGAGAACTTGAATGCGGATTTCAGTTCCTCCTCCAACACTTCACTGCGCCCCAACAACGATTCGTCGAGCGGAGCTTCCGTCCACAGCAGTTCGGCCTCGGCCTCCGCCTCCAACTTTTATGCCATCACCAACTTTATAGACCTGCCCGATAACTACAATCCCACCGTGCTGCTGCAGAATCTGGAGACGCTGGAGGCCTTCTATGCCCGCACATTCCCACAGCAGAGGGCCTCTGCGAATCCTGAGGAAAAAATGATCAACAGCGATCTCATGTTCGAGCAGAACTCGGCGGATCATTCGTTCACGAATCAACTGTTTGCCGGCGCCGAGATCCACACCAAGTCCAAGAATCTCTTGCGGGAGAAGAAGAGCTCGCTGCTGCATCTGTTAGGTGTGCGCAGGGAACGCGAGCTGCAAGTCCTGGGCTGTCTCATTGTGGAGCTGTTTGCGATGCAACGTCTGCGGCCGCTCCTTATGGGCAGCGGATTGACGGCGGCCTTTGAGGCTCGTCTGGCCGCCTGCCGCACCGTGGCCCAACTGCATCGCCAGGACCTGCCGAAACCAGTACGCCATGTGGTCCGACTGCTGCTGCAACTGGAAACGGATGAGGAAAAGGATCAAGGCCTGCCGCAGCCCCCCAGCCCGGCGCAGTTGGTGGAACCGATGTTCGCCAACCTGTTGCTGCCCTTCCCCAGCCACTACATAGCCGTCTATGCCCTGGTGAGATCTCTGCACGCCTTCGAGCTAAATGCCATCCTACTGGAGCTGCACACACACTTCAGTTGCCAGGGTGGTAGGGAGTGTGCGCGCTACACGGAGATGGATCGCCAGCGAGTGCTGTTCGACCGGAAGATAGCCGAATGCAAGGTCATGTCATGCTGTGCGCATGTCCGGAGGCTCCTAGAACCCGTGGCCTTTGCCTACGAGCAGTACACGCCCGTGGAGTTGCTTCTACCCCACATTATTGATCTGCTTAGGGATGAGCGCACCTCTATTCTGACCGCGTGGAATCTCTTTGATTCGATTGCCCAGGCTCTGGGTGTGGCGCAGACCCAGCAGCATCTACTGCAGCCCCTGCTCAAGCTGTACGATGTGGATGGAACGAGTGTCACCGATGATGGCACTTCCATTGGAGGGGCAGCCAATGGCGGACACCTGCGCTTCTCCTCCAGCAGCTCCTTCAAGTCGCGCAAGTCGGTGAAGCTCTACCACCACAGCTTCCTTCTCCGCTTGATTGTGCGTTTCGGCCTGCGCTGCTTCCTGCAGCACTTTATCGCTCCCCTAATCGAGGCGGTGGGCGGCTACAAGGAACCGGAGCAGGGCAACGGATATCACTACCACAGCGGCGGCAGTCGACGAACCAGCAAGAATCTTAACTTTGCCGCCGAGGAGGATGAGCGCCAGCCACAGCCACCGCCAGCAGCGGAGGCGGAAGCCTCCAAGCCAGACATCGAAGAGCTCTTTACGTTCGAGGAGGATCAGGATAGAATATCCAGTCAGGAAAGCAAATCCATCGATTCGTTTGACATGCGCCCGGCCACCGCCACCAGTGCGGAGGAGGCGCGAGAGTCGGATGGTGGCGGATCACCCGACAAACTGGTCATTAACGAGCTCATCTACGGAGCCAAACTCTCGCCGGACAAACTCTCCCTACAAGAGGGTCAAACACCACCAATTCTGGCCCCCCCACCCGTCCTGGGACCGCGTTCTCCCACCATTGAAATACCCAATCCCACGATCGGCATTCGACGCAGCTTCCAGCTGAGCGCCATCGACTGCGACATTGGCTCGCGAAAGAGCGTGGACAGCTTCGAGATGATCACTCAGGCGGTTCAGCAGGAGGCAACACAGCCAGCAGCGGCTAGCGGAGGGGAGGCGGAGGGATCAGACTCCTTACAGGCTTCGGTTATATCGAGGATGTCCGAGGCCAAGGCCCTGCAGAACAATCGCATTAGCGAGATGAGTGCCGAGAGTCTAGTGTGGCTGTCGCATCGACTGGGTCCGGTGCTCACATCTCGGCACATAACCAGGAACCTATTGAAACTGCTCTCCCTGTGCTATGTGGGGCAGGAGAACCTCCTGCCGGAGTTGGATGATGATGGCGTTAGTTCTTCCCCTGAAGCGGCAAACCTGAACTTTTTTAGCATTGCCAATGCACGCGTTGTGGGGGATAGGAGTGCGGCCCGTGTACTGGAGTGCCTGATGTCCATAGCTGGTGAGTGTGCCACATTAAAGAATGTCATGTCATCTCTAGAAACAAGGGCCCTGCATGAGTCCAATCCACAGTACTCCAGCTATACTCAAGCCTCTTTAACGCTTTCCATCATTACGAATCCTTCCTTCAGTCAGATTCGGATCAGCCCGAATCACTAAAAAAGTAACGAGTAAGCTGAAACAAGAAGCGAATCGATTCGGTTGCCTGTTCATGCAGGGCTCCACTAGAAACCCTCCTCACAATCACATATGCATTTATGTCTGTATGTTCCAGCTCTCTATGGGGAAAACTTTCTCCTTCTGCAGTATTTCCCGCACATCAGTGAGCTGATTGGCCTGTGCTCCAAGCGAATCACTGGCAGCCTGGAGGGGGCCATCATTAGTTCGCTCCAGCTGCTCAAGTTCATGGTGCCCTGTCTGACGGATTCGAGTATAATGGAGCATCTGCAGCACATACTGCTGGACGCCATCCTACTGCCCATTCTGCGGCTGCTTAGCTCCACCAATCTCCTGATGCCGAGCGGCTATCTGGGTCGTTCGCTGCTGGCACGGAAGTTCCTGGATGCCATCTACGCATTGAGTGTGCGCCTGGGATCGGATATGACGCGCGAACATCTCTGCCAGTCGCTGCTCTGCCCCTTCTTTCTTATATTCAACAAGGCCTTTGGTCTGCCCAACGAGTTCGGCTGCGACTTGGCACATCTGTCCCTGGTGGGCGGTGCTACTCAGCGGGAGCGTGCCCTGGAGGAGTTGAGGGATGTTTTTGGTCCGGAACTGGCGCACACCGCCTACCTGGCATTCCTGCGCTTCCTGGGCGAAGCCATCATGCAGAGGACGCTCACCAATCTGGAGTTTGTGCTGACCCTGTGCCACGAGCACGAGCAACCAAGTGGCGGCGGCCAGAAAAAATCTAATCTGGCTTCCAGTGTGATACCCGGACAAGATGAGGACACCGTAGACACTTCCTGCGAGCTGGCTGCCAACAGTTTTGGCACCCAGATCGTTGGCAATCGCCTCCAGGTGGTCAGAAGTAGCATGGAACTCCTCGACATGGTGGCCTACAAGTTGGATCAGCTTCCCAGCAGTCGCCATCTCAAGGGCAACTGGTTGGCCTACTGGCGGCACGAGACCACACGCAGCGAGAAGGACAATCAGGCCCTGAACCTAAAGCAGATCCGCCTGCAATCGTTCGTCGGACACACAAATTCTGTGCGGGCCATCTACGCCTTGGACAACGAGAACAGTTTCGTGTCTGCCTCCAAGGATAAGACGGTGAAGTTGTGGTCGCTGCGCAGCGAGGGAGACGGCAGGAAGACCACCGCCTGCCAGTTTACCTACACGGCCCACAAGAAGTCCATACACTCGCTGAGCTTCCTGGAGTCGCTGCGCTTCGTGGTGTCCTGTGACTCGGGAGTGCATCTATGGGATCCGTTCATGGGACGACCTCTTGGAATCTTAGACGCTCCCCGACACAGTGCCGTGACCGTGGTCAAGTGCCTGCCCTCCCACTCCCCTCTGGTGATTGCGGGGACAGCCGAGTCCACGGTAAAGGTGATCGATGCTAGATCCATGGAGTACGTCAACGAGTGGCGCGTCTGTCACCCGGCCCTGCCCAATGCGACCGTTCGCTGCCTGGCCGTTGCTCCCTCGGGCAATTGGCTGGCCGCTGGCCTCTCTTCTGGCGGTATTGTGATGCTGGACACGAGAACCGGCATGGTTCTGAACTCCTGGCGACCCATGGAATGCGATCTACTCCAGCTGACGGCGCCAAGTGATCAGTTTTTGGTCAGCTCCGCCTTGGATCATAGCCTGGCCGTGTGGCATGCTCTGGATGGGATCATGCACTATCAGCTCAAGTGAGTTTCATGAATATTATTGTAGCGAAATTTGCAACTAATCAGAGATATCTTTCCTATAGACCACCACCGGAACCCGCTCACTTTCTGCAGAGTGTGGGTCCTGCCCTGGTGTATGCCACCACCGGCAATCGTGTGGGTGTCTATGCAGATGTGGCCGACTCGCATGCCTTTAACACGATTACAAAACTCCGTTCGGAAACTTTCCGTGGCGTCCTCACCTCCCTGGCTGTGTTGCCATTGAATCGGGCCTTTCTCACTGGCAACGAAAGCGGAAACATTGCCCTGCTCTGCTAGCCTCAGCGGAAGCAATGCTTGTACAATATTATGACATTATACTACACTATATATATTTAGTTTACTCTCTCTATATACTCAATGGCACCAAATATTACTTTAACGCAAGACACGTTTCAATTTCCACTGACTGTCTATAGATGTTTGCTGTAAACTGAAGGAATTTACTACAATACGATATGTTTAAGAGTTCTCGCACAATTCAGTCAGTCTGGTCAGTGTATGCTTTTGAGGCGTGTCCTTATAACATAAAGAAATTGTTCTAAAATTATCCAAATTATGAACATTCACGATTATAAAATGTGAGCATTCCAGATATGCCCTTACAGACATACATATGTATGTATGTACTCTCCATTAGTACGTACAAAACAATATATAAATATGTATTTAAAAATATTTATTTAAGCTGGAAAGAGGTAAAATTTATTTATATAGAAATATACCCAAATCTACTCGATTCGATATGTATGTAATTTTCAGCACCAACTTTCGATCTCCACTGACTGGAGGTCTGCCCTGAAACCAGTTTACGGGACGCGATCAAAATGATTTGCTCCCTCGTTTTTAATGCCTTGCTTTTTTTCTTGATTTCCTTTTGCACATTGCCTTGGATTGGGCCAATGAACTGACGGGAGTAGCAGCAGCGGACGTTGCATCCGACAATGCCGAGATCTTTGAGGCTGTGTGGAGAAGCAGAGAGCGAGAGGGATAGAGGACAGGGCCGTCTGGTAGTATGCGTAGAGGACGTATACTATATGGGAGATCGTCCGTTCGAACGCGTTGCATTTATTTTTGGGCGATGCCCCGACAACGATGTGGAGATGGGGGCATGCTGTCGCCTTTTTATGGCAACTTTTTTGCATTGGAATTTTTGTTGTTGCTGCTGTTGTTATTGCCGGCTGCAATTTCCGAGTTTCTGGAGTCAGGTCGTCGACGTATGCGTAAGACAATGATTCTGGGCGCTTGTTACAATGAGGATTTACAGAGGACAATAGTGCGTCTAACTCCAGCAGGGCCCCTACTTCCACCCAGTTCGGGATTGGAGTGTGCTCCGTACTGCACTGGGATCCGATGCGATGCTTTGCTTAGGCTGTCACCTTGACTTTAAGGAGTCGAGTCGTCTTTATATCGCACTGTGGATGTAGTGCGTAAACTCTGAATGCGTGGAGGGGTGATGTGAGTAACGGAGCCCGAGCCAGAGCCAGTGCCCGGCCCTTATTCTCCACTGAATCAAACTAGTTGGACCTGTTGGAAATGTACGACAAATATACGTTGAATTTACTCGCATATAAAAGGAAGTAAGTAACGGAGGCACCGGACATAAAATAATGTGAGTTAAAATTAGTTAAATTTTTTTTTAATTTTTTATTTTTTGTTTAAGTTGGTTTAAATCTTATCCAAATTGTAATTCTTTCCGCATTCGAAATTCTACTTTTTCTAATCAAATAACTGGGATTAAGGCCTATTTTGTTAGGTTTTCTCTTTAATCTTCTTAAGAAACACTTAATTCCTTTTGTAATTCTCTACTTTTTGTAAATTATCATATTAAATTACCATTTACATCAAACGTCATTAGAGTTGATAATAGCCATCCGCTTTCATTCATAAACATTCATCAAACAAAATAAATAGCAACAGGTTATTTTTAAAATTTCCTTTACATTTTTCCCGTTAAGGTTCTTCTTCTCCTCCTTGAGTTCCTTTCCCTAATTCAGAATTCCCACAGTCTGACCTTCCCCAACATTCAAGCTTCTCATTGCAGCTGACAGACATACATACACTCATCAAAAGCCCACAAAAGCCAACCCCCCAGTGACGCTAACATCATGATCACGATGCGCGGTGAACGAATAACAAAAATGCCAGACACGACATGAAAATATGTGGGGAATTCGAAATTTCCGAGAATTGTATTGCATGAAATTTCACTTAGTTGCCCGAACAGGCAAGCAGCGTAAAAAGCAGACGGCATTGTTATGCTCGGAATGCTTGTCAGTTGTGAGCGCAATGGTTGTCCAGGGTTGTCAGAGTGCGGTTTTGGTGGCGGCCACCGGACTGCCGACGATCACAACAGGTGGTCTGACAACCCTAGCTTCCCAGCGCGCCCACCCCACGCTCCTCCCACACACACATGCAAGCATGCTGCCATTCCAAATATTTCGAAAAGAATGCGGTCCGTCCGTGTGTGGTGTGAGTTTTTTTTTACATTCAGCCGCTTAACATTCGCGACATGCCAGCGAGAGCGAGGGAGACGGCACGTGGAGCGTTGCCAGAGCAAACACTTTTGAGGACCACAAAATGTTACCAACATACAACCGAAAAATCCAACCAGGCGATCAGCAAATGCAAATCGTGAACGCGCGAGAGAGCGGCTGAGTATAGAAGCCACCTTTCCATTCCCCTGATCCATCCATGGACCCTGGGTCTGGTGGTGGCAAAGTGGCAGCAGTGCAAACGCGCATGAAAATGTCTACAAAATGTTACCATACACTCGAAAAACCGGAATAGGCGAACAGGAAATGCAAATGCATCGAGACGATAGAGAGCCCCTTGTTTATAAATTCAAGAGAGACAGTTTATGCCATCAATTTTATAACTCACACCCACAGCCGGGGGCGACGAGTCAATAAATTCTCGCCGGCCGCATACGTATTTTATAGTCGCACATTGCAGATCTGACATAATAACTAAGAGGCGCGCAGAATGCGTAGCTGCTGTACTGTTAGCGTTCAACCCACACACTGTTACCACTAAAGTCAAGCCAAGGCGAACGCGAACCCCAACTCCCCAACTCCCCAGGTGCCCCAGTCCCCCAGGCCGCAGAACTCAGACCCCAACCAACACACCGTCATCATCATCTCGAAAGGCCGCCATTGGTGTTTGTATTTGTATAATTAGCAGTAAACAACACGCCTCTCTCTTCCACAGGTCGCTGTTCGTTTTTTTGGATGCCGCTGCTGGTAGCCGTCGTTGGCTTTTGGTTTTGTGGGCGTTGCTGGAACTCTATAAAATCGAATTTTTAACGTTCAAATGGTAACAGAGCCACAGAAGAAATAAGCTGTGCGGCAGGGTGTGTGTTTTTTTGGCGCCGCACAGTTTTGTTTTCGTCATCTGTTATTGATTTTTGCGACATGTTAATGCTGAATGCCTGCTGCTAGTTAACAGGCGCCCACCCCATGAAATGGCATTATTAGGATTGCCAAAATCATAGCAAGACGATTAACGCTGAGAGAGGTACTTTCGGTTCATTCTTCAGGCGTCAGTCTCTACGAGAGCAAGTGAGATGGATATACTATTTATTAGTTTTAGTCCGAGTTGCCAATTGGCTAGCTGGATAAAACAGAATATTCTCCATTCTAAGATACTGATAATTGCTAGAGCTCTTTCATCAGCCTTTAATGTTAATATAGTTCCAGTGCATAATAATCTAAATATATAATAACACAACACATTAAAATTAACATTTAACGGGGAAACATTGCAGGAAAGGAAAACAGAAAGCAGTCTTCAAAATTTAAGGAGTAAAGATATTGGTAATTATTACATGATATAATTTTAAGGGACATGGTGTGACAGAGGAAATATATTATATTTACATCTGTCCAATGGAATAAATGCTAAAAGAGTCGTAATACTCCATGCTCTTGTTTTAGAACAATTCTAACCGAAAAGTGCATGGCAAATTCGCTAACGGGATTCAACATGCTGACGTCACCAGACAAACGAGTGTGTGAGCGGGACAGCTCTATGGTGTGTTGCGCCCATTCTGTAGGCAAGAGGCAATTTAAAATCGTATGGATTTCATTTCGAGAAACGCAATGCAGCAATAATGGCCGAACGAGGGACTGGCCGACGCTGTGCGCCTGTTCGCAAACGATTAAATTCAGTTTAATCATCCACTAAACAGCTACGAGATACCGTTTCGTTCGTTATTATTATTATTACATGCAACAAGTCGCTCCGCACACAATAAGAGGAATGTCGAAAACGACACAGAAAATGGTGCAAACAAACGAATGCGGCCACTTCTTCTTCTGCGCGTCAGTGTACAGTAAACAAATTGGATTATCCGAAGAGTGGGGAAATGGGCGCACTCACTCGCACTCTCATTCAAATCAATTGAAAGATAGTACATCTCTCTATCTCTCTAATCCCTACACACACACACACACACACACGCACACCCGTCTAGACCATCCCCATCTGTGCATATTCATCTCGCTCGCACCTGTTGCCGACGCTTCTAACAACATTTCTATTGAGTTTTCATTGAAAATCTAATCGCTCGCTCTGTCGCTGGCATGCTGCTAAATCTCATGGAGGCCTAGTAAAAATGTTTGTTGTTTCTTAAAGAGCAAGAAGAAGCCCCACACGGCCACTGCCACCCAACCACCACTCGCATCACATACGACACACCACTCACCACACAACACACACCACAGCCAGCCCCAAACACACAACTGTACTTTCTCTATGGGACTCATTCGCCCCGGTTCGGCTGCAACAATGTTTCTATACTCGCATTGGATTCGATGATGCCCCCCCGCCCTCACCCACACAGTCGCACACCAATCACCTTCTCAGCCAATCACGCTCTCAACTTTTGAGTCAAAATGTTGTAATCATGTGCTGCGAACGCTGTTCGCCTGATACCGAGTGGAACATTCGCTGAATTGAAACGCTGCTTTCAGCCAAGGATTTTGGTTGGATGTGCGCGGGCAACAAAGAAGCAGAACTTCTTTCAACCACCTATTCCACCTATTCAGGCCGGGCCCCCTGAAAATGTTCGAGTAGTGTTTCCCGATTTGCTCTGCTTGAATTTCGATTCGTTGCTGCCTGGCTATTCTCCTCCCTATATATGAACAATAAAAAACGAGCAACAATCACTAATGCATTCGGAAATATAGTATTGAATTGCGCTATTGCCTCGTCGAACTCGAGGGGCTACACAATTTCAGTAAATAGTATTTATACATAGATAAAGACTCGCACTTCCGCATTTCACTAAAAAAGCAGTAATATAAGGGAATTAATAGAAATGAAAATTTCAGGGCTGATACTGAACCAATGGATTGGTCTGATGAGTCAGATATAAATTATGAACCACACAAATGCAGCCATAATCTCTATAAATATGGATATTGTCGTTGCCATTCAAAAATTGCATTGCATATTTATTTTTTTTAGCCATTAAAGTATGAAATGTTGCAATCATTAGCTGTGGACAAGTCTTCACATGAACATACTCAAAGAGTTAGCGGTACATATATTCGATTTGTGGTGGCAGTGGATGTGTTTAACACCCAGAAGGAACACCCACCCGACCCCATTAAGCATATATATTCTTCAGTCGATATAGTCATGGCTGTCTGTCCGACCGTCCACCTTGTTTGACGCCTTGTTCTCAGAGACTATAAGAGCTAGAGCACCGAAATGTTGTATCCAGTCCAGTCCTGTGCTATCACGCTATTACAAGTGCATTTCCCTTGGCCCCTTCCGCCCTAACAAGGACGGAAATCGGGGCATCCACAATTTTGAATATGCTAGAAAACGGATAGATATTGATATTGCCAAAAGGAATAAATGAAGTTGCGGTGTCTCTGTGTCTCTTTCTTTCTCACACACTTCCTCGAGCAGTGCTCGTCCTCTGGCGGAGGGGAGGTATACTGACAATACCGGGTATAAATTAGAGCCGCGGCCTTTGCCACGTCTCACAACGTTCCCTCTCAGCCACTGACGTATTTAACGTTGCTGTTGAAATGTTGTAATCATCTGCTGGGAACGCTGTTCGCCTAGTTGGATTCGTACCGAGTTGAACATTCGAATTGAATAGCACCGCTTCTTTCAACCCCGTGACTGTTTGCCGAAGACCGTATTTCATTTGGTGGGTGCCGTGCCAGGTAAAAAAGTACCAGAGTACCTTTCAACCATTGGGTGGATCCGCTGCTGCAGACGCTGTTCGCCTGTCACCAAGTTGAGCATGAATTGAAACGCGCTGCTTTCAACCAAGGATTTTTTGTTTGAATGCATCAGAATCAACGAAGCAGTCAATCGAGCAACCAGTTGGTTGCTTTTGCAATCAAACCGTCGCACCGAACAGACTCACAAGAATAGAGAGGCATATGTTCTGTTATATAGTTGTATCGAAGCTATTGCCGATCGACAATTGACTTTTAAAGAGGATATGTATCAAACCAAAAAACTTTTGGCTTTGTAATTGATTTTTGTACAGAATTAATTGAAATTTCAAGTTTCATCTGGTTACCAGGTTCTATTCATTCAAAATAATGTTTTTAAGTGGCCCTGCTTTTCTTATTATCCTTATTTCTTCTTATTTGCATATTTACAACTTTCCCCGCCGTGAGCGGCATTGATGGCAATGAAAACATTTGCTGTGGAAGCTTCCATCTTCCATTGTGGGTATGAATGCCAATCACCTTTTCAATTATTTTGTTTCTACGGAGGCTGTTTCCCTGGTCGGATTGGTACCGAGTTGAACATTCAAATTGAATAGGAACACTGCTTCCAACCCCGTGGTTGCATGCGGAGATCCGTAATTTGGTTGAAGGCAACAAAGAACTAGAACTTCTTTCCACTCATTGAATACGGTGTTTTTGCTGCTGCAAACGCTGTTCGCCTGATACCAAGTTGAAACCCTGCAGCGTGGCGATTTCGACGAAAAGAGGTGGCAAAAGTCGGAGATTTTTTTAGCGCTTTGGATACAATGAATATACGCATTTAATAGAGAATTTTCCAGAGCTTTCAAAAATCAAACCTTTAAAAAATTCAGACTTTTAGTTTAGAAGATATGAGCACTCAAAGTTGAAAATTGTTTCAGTGCGCACAATTTTTTTTTAACTTTTATTCAAATACTGCATCTTTCACGTGGAAAAAAAAGTTAACTACTATGTAACGTATGATCAAGTATAGTCTTTGTATAGTCTTTGGTATGATTCTGTTTTTGGTATCTTTTATTAGTTGCATTAATTCTTAAGAAAACTTTTTAAAAATATGGTCAGTTGCATAGGCAGTTGTTTAGAAAAGCTTGATTTGCAAACCATCTAAAAACTAGGCTGTTTTTTAACTTTGACTGGACTTTTAAAAAATATGTATGTATCTAAATTTTCCCGAGATTTTTTTTGCATATGTTCCTTGAACTATTTATTACCTAAGTCGAAAAGCCCTTTCTGCGCTTCGGAGCCGTTTGGCTATCACAGCTCTTAAATCCCATACAAAATCATATTTTGTCCACGTCCACAGGACGAGCAATAGGAAGACCAACAAAAACCCTGGATAAGTGTTCAGATTACACTACAAAGCGAAAACTTGTAGATGCAACATGTCATATAGATAAGGATCATTTATCGGAGGCACTGTCAATTAAATATACGAACAACAAGGAAAACAAGAGAGCGCATATAAGAAAAGCTGTATCTAAGGCAAGCCCGGTGAGACTTGACAGGATAAAGAATAGCATCATCACGCCACCGAATCAGGAGTAGTAAAACTTCAATACCTAGTGCAACATACTACGAAACGAAATCAGATCAGCTCAATTCTTTCTGATTTGTACCTTTTGTATGCCCTAGATCCGTGCATATGGACTTTAAAGGTATTCTTTTCAAATGCCAACTTTTTTTGGTTTGTATTTTTTTGAACTTTTTTAGTTCGTTGCGCACTTAAAACTAAACTAATCAACTCGTAATCCATTTACCATTTCAGGGGCTATGTATATCCGATGTATCATCAGTTTTGGACACTGAGAGCCAGCGTGTCGCCACTGACACTGGCCACACTCTCCTGACCCCCAGATGACCCAGAAGCGGCATGCTTCTCCCGAATGCCCAGCCAAGGCAAACGACGCTCCAGCTCCAGGCGGAACTTGGGATGACTGGTGGCATACACCCAGGGATCCAGGCAGGAAACAGACTTGGCGGCCAGGCACGGCAGCATGGAGACGAAGGGCGTTATCAGCTGTTGCTCCCCAAAGCAACCGATCAAGGCCACCACCGAGTACGGAGTCCAGGCCAGGATGAACAGCATATAGATGATTAGGGCTGCCTTGGCAATCCGCAGCTCCACACTCATGTTGTCGTTGGAGGCATTGGCCGACAGGGATTTCACATTCATCTTCTTGGCCTGATTGGCCAGCATCTTCTCGTGGGTGCGGACGTGGGTGAAGAGCTTGTAGTAGGAGGTTAGGATCATGGTCATCGGTATGACATACGACCACACAAAGATGGTGCGCACAAACAGTCGATTCTCATCCGTGCTGGACAGATAGTCGAAGGTGCAGCTAGTCAGGAAACCCTCTGAAAGATGGATTCTTGTCAATTCTTAAAGGTACGTACTCTGCCGGCTGTGGCCAAAATCAACTAACCCGGCTGATAGCGGCCCCAGATCTGAAATAGGGGTAGAACCGAAAAGGGCGTGGCCCACAGCCAAGTAAAAATAATCAAGATCACAATTTGTCCGTAACTTAAACGCCCATCAATCGGGTTCGAGATGGTCTTGTAACGGTCGAAGGCAATGAAGGCATTCGTTATTGATGCGCCCATGCCAGATATGCCGCCATTCAACGCATAAATATCGCATCCTAGATCCCCGCCAACGATATACCCAACAGCCGCATTGAGAAGATAATGCGGCATATTGCTACACATGAACAGATCAAAGACGGCCAGATTCAGAATCAGCAGATTAGATGGAGTTCGCAGGGACTTGGAGCTGAAGAGAGAAACAATTTAGGAAACAATTACATAAGTTAGGAGTGAAACCTTTCTTACGTGGAGAAAATCCAGATGACCAAGCCATTGCCAAATAGATTGGAGAACATGAGGACTATGAAGGCAATGTAGATGCCGGCGTGATAATAGATGGGTGCTTCGCGAAATCCCCGCCAGTGGGCATGCACCATATGCTGATATTCCGCCGGATAGCTATGTCCAATGGGATAGAGTGTGCCGCCGACATCACCAGAGCTGTCGTTCACAAAGGCCTGCGGCCCACTCGGACCATTGAGATGCATCCTGGCAGGAAGACTTGAACTTGAGTTCCACAAACCACTGCCCTGGCGCCTCTACTTTGCTCTGGTACGTCCCCACATTCTGGCCTTTGACTGGCCTGTGGAGCCTTCGGTCAAGATGTTTTTATAGCAGGGCTAAGGAATTTAATTAAGGCGGATTATTAGGTGAGAATGTCTTGTCCGCGGTGCGTGTGCATACCTTTGGAGGATTATCCTCGCCTTAGCCGCGTCTTAAGACAATTAGAATGCCAACGTCAGGCGAAATTCAAGTTCCAACGCCTTTTGCAGTCGCTCCCGCTCTGGCATGTACAAAACGTGTATAAGCGAGACGAACATTTGTACGAAATACGAAATCTGACACTCAGTTGCGGCGTCAACAGGGTGGCAGTTTCGAGCAGCAAGTGGATTTGCTTCGAGCAGCAGAAGTAGCAGCCGACACGACACTCTCGTTGCGGCAGGGCGCATCGCATCGCATTCACAATTAATCTCCATTTCCGCGGGTCTTTTGCCGGCTTCGACCTGTTTCTTTCAGACGCAAAAATGCGCACCGGCGCCCAGCAAAGGCGACAAAGCGCAGGCGCCAGACAGAGACCACTCTATAGCGCACTGCACCATCCGCCACCACTAGCAGTCTCGCTCTCGCTCTGCCGCTCACTGACTCTCGCTCTCTCTCTTGGCCAATGCTTTTGCTGTTTTCTGGGCCCCTGGTTGGTTCGGCGCTGTTATTTCACAATGACCCACCTTCACGACTGACAGCGACGGCAAAAAAAACGCGTCGCTTCGCGTCGCATCTCATCGCCTTTGCCTTCGCGCGATTTCTGATTGTTGTTCCGTTGTTGTTTGGTATTGAACGTAGCTCCGTTGTTGACTCTGTTTTATTATATCAACAACAAAAAACAAAAACAGCAACATTTTCATTAGGCGGACAGAAAATTTAATATCGTACCATATAACAACAAGAAGAACGTCAGAAACAACAGCCAAACAACAAGAACAACAGCTACATATGTATGTACGTACGGATATACGGCTGGGCTGGCTTTTGCCTTTGTTGCGAAGCGGAATCCATGTTTGTATTTCATGACGATGGCCTGTGTGAGTGTGTGTGTGTGAATGAGGACTAGAATCGTGTGGGTGTATGTCGAATTATTAGTACTCTTACAAGTGCGGGCGAATCAGGTATGTATATACATAAGTTACGTATATTTGATATGTTGTTGGATGTGTTTGGCATGGTATGCACCTATGCTAATCGTTTGATCCTTAAAATCATTATAGAGCTCGAATTCATACAATAACGTATCGAAAAAAACATTTATACGAGTATATCCGATTTATAAAATTATAAATATTCTGTTAAATGTATCAATGACACATGCTCAATTGTTTGCAGGGCATTTGCCAGAACGAGACCAACCAGACATTACTCGTTCGTTCTCGTTCTGGTTTTTTGCCTTCTGAGCTCGTCTCGCCTTGACCGTATTTTCTCATTGCCAAGTGAAGGACGCACCTTGAAACTCAAGGATTTTCAACGTTTTGCGAAATTTTGCAAACTTTTTCGGCAAAATGTGGGTCATCATGTGCGAATTTTTGCACAACGCTCGGAGCGTTGGTGGAGCTTGCTATACTGGAACGGAAATGGGGGTTGTGGTGGGGGCCCTCACTGACTGTCGATGAGTTCATATTATTTTCGAGTGGCATTGAGATGAGCGCCGCAGAAACAAGTTCCTCTGTGTTTGTGAGTGTATGTGATATCCACTCGATGCGTGGCGTTGAACTCTCGCCGGTGGTTGGTAGTGTGTTTGGGGGCCACAGCGCATTTTGGGTGCCACAGCTACCAGCTAAACATTTTTGGGCGCCTCATAGCACAGGTTGTGATTTGAGCTTTTTTGGAAGCTAAGGTTAAGGTTATTCGCTAATTGCCACAGTGCAGCAGCAGCAGAACAAGCAGCAGCAGAACAAACAGCAGCGGTACTAACGTTTTGGGTCCCGGTACGATTCGAAGGTTGATTGGTACATTAGCCGTCGCAACGTGTCAACGCCTTGCATGTCCGTCCCGTTTCTTAATAGTGCGGTCAGTCAGGCCCCAAAATCCAGTTTCGGGAACAGGCGCGCACAATGCGGCAACAAGTGGACGCCGCCTCGGCATTGGCGTCATCATCGGCAGCGCAAATCAAAAATGCGCACTGCCCTCGGACCCCACCATTCTCCGACAGTGGGGAGCCCGTGCATTTTGTGTTTGGTCAGGGCGTGGTCTGACATCGACTGGCCGACTGGCCAGTGGATGGGATCCAAAGGGGAACAGTCGTCGACTGCGGACTGTGAAGTTGGGGTATAGGGCGTTAGCTTCTCTTGGCACTCGGCCAAAACGGCAGGGAATGAAGTAATACAGTGCGTCGCTACGTTCAGGGTTACGTATTTTGTGTTCCTTTATTTTATGTGCAGTTCAAGGCTATCATCCGCCCCGTCCCCCCGTTTATAGGAAATCTTAAATGTTTTCCGGATAAAGCCGCCTGTTAAATTACATTTTACACCAGCTCGATAATCCTGTCAGACACCTCGTTTAATTTGTGAGAAGTAAATGACCCAAAGAGAATAAATAGATGGGGTCCATATGTACATATGCATTCTCATTGGTTAGCTACAAATTGAGACAGATTTAATATTCTATTCATTCATTTTCACACCGTGTCTGGTTTCCGCTCAATTTGCGCCTGTTAAGCACTCCAATGCAGTAGGGCTGCTCAAAATAAAAAAAGCCAGGGCAAACATCAAAAGCTGACCACACGCTGACCATGGCAGAACTCTCGCAGAGGCTCTTGGAGCCCGTGCCAACAAACTGGTTTCCCCACGATTTGGCGCTTCTTCTTCCCCATACCGGTGGTACACACGAGCAGGCAGACGATGGTGGTGGTGAGGCCAATAGTTGGCTCTCTCTGTTTTTTGTTTTGTTATTTTTTATCTTTTGGGGCCGTACGCTTCTCTTGTTCGGTGCCTCCACACTGTTTCGCTTCTGCTGCTTGCCTGTTATGATGCATGTGGGAAAACGTTGAACGCCCACAATAATAGATGCTTTTTTCCTTTCATTTCTTTGGCTTTGCTGTTAGTTGTCATTGTGGTTAGGAAATAGTTTTGTGGCCCGCAACGAGCGCTGGTTGCTGCGACCCCAGCAGAATTTTGTGCAATAAGCAAAATGACGGGCACAAAACAAAATGTCCGGCCGGAGTGGAGGTGCCCGCAACTTCCGCCGATGGCGCTCTACATGATGATCATTCAGTTTCTCGCGACGCGCCGCGACGCCAAGCCAACGCCATCTTATCGTAAGTAGCAGTTATATGGCTCATAGTCACAATCGAATGAAATGGATGGCATGGCCCTGACGTTGGGGCAATTTTCTGTTGGCCTGTGATGTGAGCAAACAAAATGACTACTCAAAATTGAGCAAAATGTTCGAGCGATTGCAGTGAGTGGGTCGTGCGTAGGTAGGGTGCGGGAGGACGAGGCCGCCCGCTCGTTCTCCATGGGTTTGCATTAGAAATTTTAGTTCAAACAAACAATGTTTTCTGTTGCAAAGTACAAAAGCGGGAGAGTGAGAGTGAGAGAGAGCGCGACTTTGTGGGCGTGTAGCATTGAGTTTTTGCCTTTGGCCGCCCCAGAGCTTGATATTCGCCAATCTGATGTGGCCCCATCTGTTGGGCAAACCCAGAACTAGCCATTCGTTTGGATTCAATTGCCCTTTTTTCCACCATTTGTGTCGGTTGGAGGTGGAGTGCCAGTGCCAGTGCATATCTCCCACGGGATTGTGCTCAAAATTACCCTCCTTCTTATAGTAGCAAGAGCTAGAGAGAGTGAGAACACAAGAGTGTGTTCTGTTCAATTAACAGATTTCATTCTAATAACCGTTAGTTTGTGGCTTTAAACTGCTGCAATTTGTCAGGTTTTTGTATGTGAGAATTTCTTTGCTTCGCCAGCCCACGGACTCATACCGTGGGCATACACACACACACCAACGACCAGTCGTCACATGGCAGTCCGTTAAAAACCCCTGCCACTGTGACACTATTGCCATCCCGCTCTAGCACACTGCGTGAGCGCACCAACGGCAAAGTGTGCATTTGCGCTCTCCATCGACGCTTGAATTTGCTTCGATTGCCGCCTGCTGTACTCTCTGGGCGCCTGGTGAAAAAGAGGGAATTCACTTTTGGCGGGGTCTCGTTTTTCCTGGTTTGTCCAATCGGCCTTTTGTGGGCGCTGCTGTCTGAAATTGCCGCTCCGCCCGTCCAACAAAACACACACACGCTGTCGTACCCTCGCCCTCCGCCAGTCGCCAGTCCGAGCAGTGATGGCAAATTGTTGATAAGCTGATAACAAGGCGTCGACGGGCTTCAGGGGGCGGCTGGCATGGCATGGGATTTTGGTTTGCCTCCCCTCGTCGTGTCCGTCTGACTGGCTGGATTCTCTCTCTTGAAAATATACCGTTCTGTGTGATTGTCTGCTGCTGCTGCTGTCTCTTTTCCATTTTTAGGGGAGGTAGTTAGTAATTTGCGTTAAATGTGCAGCCCAGCAAATTAATTTGCACGGTAGGCGTGGTTGTAGGCCTCCGCCCACATGCCCGTACATAGCAAAAAGGCACGTGCCGTCTATACCGAATCGGAACAAAAGTTATCCAATTCCCACAGACTTTTATACCGGTCGGCATGAAATTCGACAACAGCGACAAAGCGTCACAAAAACGAAACGAAATCGCTCCAAAGCTGGGGAAAAAAATTACCCCACAACACGCGCGGCGGCATGTGCGGACGTGGCCGGGCCCCGTGGTGGTGGCGGACTTTTTCAGACACGTTCGGTTTTCGGTTCGGTTTCCACCAGGCGAACAGAAATAACAGCAGGTCTTCCACCTGGTCATGCAGGCCGGCTGGCATCGGCAGAAACATCAGTCGGACCGAGTACAATGGGCCAGGCGGAATAATTTACCATCAAACTTCTTGGCGAATAAGACGAACAACTATCATTGCTACGAAAGGAAGGTTAGCTTTCAATGTAAGTGTATCGATACAGATTGTTTTACTTAGCATTACAAAGTTACAAGAGCTTACGATAGATTGCTCTTAGCGAATTTCTGAATTTTTACTGAAATTCTTATAGCATCTATATTTGCCAACAGATCTTGTTGACTTGTCTGACTTATCAGATCAGATCTGGTCCACATAGTAGTCCTCTACTACTGTGTAGTATATGTTAACCAGGTAAGCCAATTTACATGGTTCCATGTCACCAAAAAGTAAATCATCAATATTCTAGATCAGGTGACTTGCTTCCATAGGCCTTTTAGCCTTGCTCTTGTCAATTTCGACCAAGTTTTATAGTCGATCCAAGCTTGGACGTTGGACAAGGGTTGGAAGAACGTTGCCAGAACTTGAGGTATGTATCTATTATGTTAAGATGCAGTCCTTCTTAATGTCTTGAGAGGAATCCTCGTACCGCTAGTAAACCTTCATCCTAAATAACTAGCGACATCCCCGCGCCCATCAGAAAGAACACTCAAATGGTGGTATAATATGGAGACGGCGCTCACTTGTCAGGTCGCAAAAGTTCTCGAGCAGCGGTCCTGGGAATGGTTTGCCGGTGGCATTGTAAATGCATGTTATCTGACTCTGTTTGCTTTGTTAACAAAACTTTCTTGGACAAAAAATTGTTCTGATTAAGAAATTATTTTTGTCCGAGAATAATACATACCTTATAAAACCTAAAATAATCTGAAACGAAGAACGACATCCCAAGTTAATTTAATTGGGCCCATCTAAAGAAAACCAAGAAATCGTAAATTTGTTGTGAATTAGTAGGTTGGATGTATTGTTACATGGTTGTATGGTTAACAAGGTTAAAGACCTCGTTCTGCACTAGGTACAATCGTATCTTCCTGTCCCAATTTGTCTTCGCTTGTGTGAGCAAGTATGTGTTTGTGGTAGCTATTGTTTCTATATCTAAATGTCTTTGAGCAATGGGTACACTTGTAAGGATGCTCCCCTGTGTGAGATCGCATGTGTACCTGGAGATTCGACTTTCCTTTGAATGACTTCAAGCAATGAGAGCAGGGGTAGGGTCGTTCACCTGTGTGACTACGGGTGTGTATAAGATATTTAGATTTATCGCTGAAAGATTGTATGCAGTAAGAACACTTATGCAGTCTTTCCGCCGGAGTACAGATGTGTTCCTGGAGATGAGATAAGTCCTGATATGACTGTGAGCAGTAGGTACACTTATATGGTCGCTCCTCTGTGTGACATTGGATGTGTTGTTTAAGTTCGTATTGGTATTTAAATGACATCGAGCAGTGGGAACATTTGAAGCGTCGGGCACCAGTGTGCGTACGTACATGTTCTTGAAGATGGCCTTTCTGTTTAAATGACTTCGAGCAGTGATCACATTGGAATGGGCGATCACCTGTGTGCGTACGGGTGTGTGCTTGAAGATTGCATTTTTGTGTAAAAGACATTGGGCAGTATGAACAGTGGTAAGGGCGATCAACTGTATGCGTATGGGTGTGTGCTTTGAGATCGGATTGTAGCTTAAATGACTTCGAGCAGTGTGACTTCTTGTGTGTTCGAAGATAGCATTTTAGTCGAAAGGGTTTTGAGCAGTCGGAGCATTTGTAGGTTCGTTCTTCAGTGTGTAATTGTTTGTGTCTATTTAGATTCGATTTGTGCGTATAGCTCTTTGGGCAAAGACTACATTTGAACTGATGATCGACATCCTTATCACCGTGAACCTTTGCATTTTCAAATTGGTTCGTTAGCTCATTTCCACTATCTGAATGTTCCCAATCCCCATCGTCTTCCAGATTATGACAGATGTCTTCTCCTCCAGCCTCCTCCAACACTGGAATATAGAGCCTATGGCTCTGCTCGCAGGTCTTCTTAAAGCTGAATGCACTCACTGCATCCTCAAGGCAGGGCGGACATATGTTTTCTGGCAGTAAGTCCCCTCGACAAACCACGTACCCGGTGCACTCCGCTATCATGTCAGCAATGCAAGTGTCCCAGTTCTGTGGCTCATCAAAAATGTTTTTGAATGGTCCGGAGACTGGCGGTGCCATGCAGACTCTGCATACTTGCGCCATTTTTCTGCAAGTAAATGAATGTTAAATGATTGGAAGACTTAAATACCGCACTTACATGAGGTGGTGCACGAATTTTGTGTTGACCACAAAACATAAGAATTTGAGCTGTTAGACGCGAAATATAGCTCGAAAAATGTTGTGGGAAAAACAAACAAAATGTGCTGTTGGACGCAGTAGGTATCGGTATGAATGTGCTATCGCACTCCACTTTTTAAGTTGCAATGTGTTTTGATCCGCCTCTTTGCCACCCTGGCCTATCGTTCCCAGCTAGCTCACAGGTCACATTAATTCATAATCTAGGTTTATATAAAGGAAACAAATACTAACTCAAAAAAAATACTAACAAAAAACATAAACCCTATTTCGGCCGAATTGGCAGCCCCCTTTGATAGAAGTTGTTGCTTCCTGATGCTTGCTGATGTTTACGTTTCATCGTGGTGTTTTTTTTTTATATGATCGTGATATATTGTTTAATTGTGGGTCGGACGGGTGTAGATGTGTGAAATGTGGTGATGTTATGTGATGTGTTATGAATGAGGGTATTCATGCGTGGGTTGGGTGTGATGTGGGTGGATGAAGGTGTGTGACATTGATTCGTGTGGGGACAGAAACGTGTCTCCAGTCGGTGCTCCGCTGACGGTTCCTTGGTGCCGGTGCTCCGCTGACGGTTCCTTGGTGTCGGTGCTCCGCTGACGGTTCTCGCACCAGTGTTCCGGCCTGGCCAGTACCGGGATGCTGCTGCCGATGTCCGCCGCTTCTGCTGATGTTGATGCCTGCCGCTGATGTCTTGGTGGGATCGTCGTCTCCACGATCACCAATTTTGTTTCCTTTTTCCACTATTCTCCACCGGAAACTCCCCCTTCTTATTCTTCCTCCTCGCCCCGTTTCCTTTTCTCCCACGCAACTCTGCCCCTGCTTCCCAGGAACCACTATAGATGCCGCTGTCTCTCTCTTCTTCAGCTCTGATACCTATCGGCTCTCTCCAAAACCGCCCATAACAAATGTTTTGTTTAAACATAATAATAATGCAAATTTGAAATTGCAGGAAGTCTGCAATGGACCGAGGACCCATGGGCGGAACGATCTAGGATCATGCACAAGAAAAACACCTGGACCCAGTGCGAAAGGTAGGAGCATGTAATACACTATGTTGGCCACATGGACGTGATATTGAAGGTAGATAGATTCCTGCGCGTCTATTATCGTATCAAGAAGGCGCTTGAATTGTAGCGAATGATTGTGAAGAACAGAAGCAGTACATGCTAGAACCAGACACTTGCTTTTTTTGGGACAGAAACTCGGAATGACTATTCTATTTCATAGTTTTGCTTTATTATCTTTATTTTACAGACAAAATTGCTTCCATATACATATATATGCTTTTATATTTGGAAAGCTAGCGATAATTTTGCGAGTGACTGCAGGCGTGATTTTTAAGAGATGTTTTATGTTTGAATGCCTTCGAGCAGTCAGTACACAAATATGGTCGCTCCCCCGTGTGGGTACGGAGGTGTCTGCTAATATACCATTTATATTTGAATGACTTCGAGCAATGGAAACATTGGTAGGGACGATCGACTGTGTGCGTACGAGTGTGTATGTTTAGATCGGATTTTAGCTTAAATGATCTCGAACAGTGAGAACATTGAAAGGGTCGCTCACCGGTATGCATACGGATGTGTTTGTGGAGAGTTCCGGAGTGAGAGAAAGATTTCGAGCAGTGCATACACTTATACGGTCGCTCCCCAGTGTGAGTACGGCTGTGATGAATGAGCTGGGCTTTTTGTTGAAAAGATTTTGAACAGAGGGAGCATTTGAAGGGTCGTTCCCCTGTGTGCGTACGGATATGAATTTGTAGAAGTTTAGGGTACAAAAAGGACTTCGAGCAGTGAGTACACTGATATGGTCGCACTCTCGTGTGAGTGGGGATGTGAATCTCCAGAGACGCTTGCTCTCGAAATGACTTCGAGCAGTGAGAACATTTATATGGTCGATCACCTGTGTGACTTTGTGTGTGATTTTTAAGAGATATATTATGTTTAAATGCCTTTGAACAGTGAGTACACTTGTACGGTCGCTCCCCAGTGTGATAACGGAGGTGTACTTTGAGTTTATCTTTTTGCTTAAATGATTTCGAGCAGTAGGAACATTGATAACCTGTGTGCGCATGGGTGTGTGCTTGAAGATGGGACTTTAGTTTGAACGACTTTGAGCAGTCTGAGCATTTGTAGGGTCGTTCTTCAGTGTGTAATTTTTTGTGTCTATTTAGATTCGATTTATGCGCATAGCTCTTTGGGCAAAGACTACATTTGAACTGATGATCGGCATTCTGATCATCTTGAACCTTCGAATCGGTTTCAAATTGGTTCAATTTCTCAGTTTCACCATCTGACGGTTCCCAATCCACATCGTCTTCCAGATTATCACAGATGTCTTCTCCTCTATCCTCCTCCATCAATGGGAAATAGAGTTTATGGCTTTGTTCGCATGTTTTTTTAAGGCTGAATGCACTCAGTGCATCCTCAAGGCAGGGCGGACATATGTTTTCCGGCAGTAAGTCTCCTCGCCAAACCACGTACCCGGTGCACTCCGCTATTATGTCAGCAATGCAAGGGTCCCATTTCTGTGCTTCATCAAAAATGTTTAATGATGCTCCAGTCGTTCCCATGCAAACTCTGCATATTTCCTCCATAATCCTGCAAGTAAAGGATTCTTAATAAACGGAATGCACTCTGCTGATATGATGGTGTAGCTTTACTGAATATTAATTGTTAATGTGTGTGTGTGTGTGTGTGTGTGTGTGTAGGAAGCTGGGTTGCATACGGTACATAAACCGTCTACAGTTTGGTCGTCGCAACTAGAACTTGAACCAGTTGGACTGCGGAGTGGGTATCCTACGGTGCGCAACGGAGGATCTGAAGACACGGCGACAGCCTCTGTTGATTGCGATGGAAGATGAGTGCCAGGCAGCTATGGTACTGTTTCTGATACTGATTTTTATTGAACAAATGCATCTCCTTATATAGCTAGCAGTGGTACTCTTATTCTATGGGAAGGAATGCACAGGCTCCTTGTGAGTGTATTTTTAGATTGGGTACACTTACTCTGTGCGGGGGTTACATTTCAGTGCATTTGCTTAGGTACTTGGCAGCAATAAAGTAGATAGTTTATTGCTTGATCCCTTTTGGTGGGTTCGAGTTTACAAGTGCTATTGTCTATTCTTAGTTGCTAATGTATTTTTCGTGTCGTCATATTCATTCACATGAAGTGACATGGACAATTTTATTTATGAGTATTTGTGTATGAGATTGAACTGTATATTCCTAATATTCATTAAATACATGTCTGTGGCTGAACATTAATGATTAATGTGAATTGTTTTGTTTTGAGAAAATGAAAATGAGAAAACACACGGAACGGGCTGTTAAGCGCAAAACACATATAATGGAATGTGTTATCGGAGATAACAATATGGGTATTTCTGTAATTGGTTTTCACTTTGGACTAATTTTTTTAATCAATTTTGTTTAAATAAACTTATAAAATATTACATTATGCTAGTTGTACAAAATTAAAAAGTTTTTTGTTACACCGAACATTTCGCAAGCGAGCTTTCTTGATTAGATCCCTGGGTCGGCGGCATCATCATGAGCAGGCCACATACTGCAGCCATGATCGCGTACGTAGCGCCAGCATCTGGTACATTTATTTACCTGCACTTTTTACGACGTACATTACCGGCATCGTCTTCCCTCCTGCACCATGCTTCACCTCATCTGCTTTGATCGGGTAAAATATCCTTGTTTCCCACATTGACAATTTTCTCATGGTTCTGCTTCTCTTCTTCTTGTATTCCCTCCAGCTCTATTTGGCGAGACGCTTTCTGGAGACAAACTGCTATGCCGTGATCCCCTCCTCTGACCCCCCAGGTAAAGTTATTAAGTTATTATTTATTCATTTACTTTATTTAACTCTTTCTTTCATTTTAGCAGGTCGCACACTCTGGTGGCTAGGAATACCTCTTGAGTGCCCGCGGATACCGATATGACCAGGGGCATCATCACCTTTTTGGTCTTCCGGTTCATATAAGCAAGTGTGCGCCTGATGATGTCTGTCCAATTCAGGCGCCTGACCAGCTGACATCGCGAACTCCCAGCCGGCTCCCGCGCACGGGGCCAAGAGCCATGTGTGCCTCTCGAGCCATGATTCTTGTTGCTTTTTGTCCGACATTTTGGTCCGGCAACTGCCATGGCCATCTTCCTTGCGTCCCCCGCTGTTTTCTCCTCCACTGGTGATTCCGCCGTAGTTCCTCGTCCTCTGTGACAGCCACTGGCTTGCCTGTCCTGATGCCGCTGCAACGTTAGTGATGATCAGTGAGCTGCAGTGATCGACGGCGGAGTTGTTGGTTAACGCCAACGGGAAATAATGTCATTCATTATTTCCCCCCCATTCATAAGCTGCCGAATGAAACGCTGGGCTTCAGCTTCGAGACGCGGGTTTTTGGAGTCCTTAGCGAAGTATCAAGGATATTTTTCCAAATACACGAACCTATGGAACGGCCAGATCGGCCCACAAATAACGAAGAAAACAGGAAAAATATGACTGCAGAAAATATCCTGGATCTTTGGCCCATGGTAAGGACTTCACCAAATCAAATATTTTCTTAAGATCACAGGAAGCTGTTGCACGCCTAGATCGGACCATAAATAGCGAAAAAATCAAAATATGTATGAATCATGAAAATCGAGATTTTGATGCCGTTCGATAGTCTGGATCGTCACGATCCTGGGAGAACTTGTTATTTACCGATCGGCCCCTAGATATAGCCTTTCGAATATTTGGATTTTGCATTTCATTATAGTACTGGGTTTTTCTGCACACTATATCTCTGCCATACGGCAGCCGATCGGAGTTCGGCATGTCTTTTCGTGATCGGGAGGGTCTTGCCAGTCGACTGCCATCGGAAAAAGGGACATCCATTTTTTCACGATTTTCGCCAAAAATCATGATGGTTACATCATTAAATTTGCCAAAAATCGGCCTCATTTTCATAGTCGACATTTTGATGCTGTTCGACAGTCTGGATCATCACGATCCTGGGAGAGCTTGTTCTTTACCGATCAACTCCTAAATACCCGAGATATAGCCTTTCGAATATTTGGATTTTGCATTTCATTAGAGTACTGGGTTTTTCTGCACACTATATCTCTGCCATACGGCAGCCGATCGGAGTTCGGCATGTCTTTTCGTGATCGGGAGGGTCTTGCCAGTCGACTGCCATCGGAAAAAGGGACATCCATTTTTTCACGATTTTCGCCAAAAATCATGATGGTTACATCATTAAATTTGCCAAAAATCGGCCTCATTTTCATAGTCGAGATTTTGATGCTGTTCGACAGTCTGAACCCTCACGATCCCGGGAGAGTTGGTCCTTCAACAATCGTCCCATAAATAGTCGAGATATAGCCTTTTGAAGATTTCGATTTTATATTTCATTAGAGTACTGGTTTTTTCTGAACGCCATATCTCTGCTTTGCTGCAGCCGATCGGAGTGCGGCATGTCTTTTCGAGATCGGGAGGGTCCTGCCAATCGACTGCCATCGGAACACCGATTCGCTTGTTTACCAGGGGCATAACCTATTTGGTCTTCCGGTTCATATGAGCGAGTGGGTGCTCGATGACGGCTGTCCACTCCAGGAGTCTGACCGACTGACATCGTGAACCCCCGCTGGCTCCTGCGTACGTGGCCACGATGCCGTGCGCCCCTCGGGACATGATTCTTGTCACGCGAGGCTGTGGCTTTCTGTCTGACATTTTGGTCCAGCCACTGCTACGGCCCTCTTCCTTGCATGCCACGCTGTTTTCTTCGTCTTTCCAGTTCGCTCGCTGTCGGTAACTCCTCGTCCTCTGTGGCAGCCACTGGCTGGCCTGTCCTGATGACGCTGCTATATATAATTGTGGATATATTTGTAATTCTATCTTCCTTCACAGAGAACTTACATTCATACCTAACAAGCCATCGTCATCCTTCAACATGGTGATCGACAACAAGGACTTTGACTATGGCCACCAAGGGAGGCCCTACGCGGGACGCTAGATACACGCATCCATTCATTTAGATAGTACTTTAAAAATATTTTCCACTTGTTTATTTATTTATACTAAGCTAAGTTTTGATTAATAAAACTATTGAAAAATCATCCTTGCTGTATCCTTAATCGGGGAAACTATCTCGATTGCAAAAAGGCGCGGCACGCCGAAATCGGTTCGCAAATAGCGGAGAAAACTAAATATTTGTAGTTGGGGAAAATGTCCTTGATCCTTGATAAGGACTAGCAAATCAGGGACATTTTTCCGATGACAGGGAGCCATCGCAGGCTCAGATCGGTCCACAAATAGCCGAAAAAACTAAACATGTATGGCTGGGGTTTTTGGAGTCCTTATCAAAGGATCAAGGACATATATCTGATCAGGGGAAGCCAGGGCACGCCCCGATCGGGCCTCAAATAACGGAGAAAACAAATCTAGGCTGTAATTTGTTATTTTTGAAAATGTAGTTCAAGAAATCACCGATAGGGGCGCCCCCGTACAAATAGAATAGCTCGCGTCAAATGGCTGGGATACCAGGCGAACAGAAATCAGCAGAAGGTCGATGATTTTTTTAAATTTCGAGCCCCCTAAGGTATGCTGCGAAAATTTTTTGCAGTTCCTACAGTTGCTTGCTGCTGATTTCTGTTTGCCTGGTATCCCATCCAGATTTTGGCCATTTGACGCGAGTTTTTCTCTTTTGTACGGTGGCGCCGCTATCGGTGAATTCTTGAACTACATTTTCAAAAATAACAAATTACAGCCTAGATTTGTTTTCTCCGTTATTTGAGGCCCGATCGGGACGTGCGACGACTTCCTGTGATCGGAAAAATGTCCCTGATTTGATGGAGTCCTCGTCAAGGACCATGGATAAAGGATATTTACTCCAGACGTATATATATTGTTTTTGCCATTATTTTAGGTTCGATCGGGACGTGCCAAGGAACCACGTGCTCAGATCTTGATCCTTTCTGTGTTCGGAATAGCATCCTTGATCTAATGCAGTCCTTATCAAGGACCAAGGATCAAGGATATTGTCCCCAGACCTATATATCTTGTTTTCTCCTTTATTTGTGGCCCGATCGGGGCGTGCCCTGGCTTCCCCTGATCAGATATATGTCCTTGATCCTTTGATAAGGACTCCAAAAACCCCAGCCATACATGTTTAGTTTTTTCGGCTATTTGTGGACCGATCTGAGCCTGCGATGGCTCCCTGTGATCGGAAAAATGTCCCTGATTTGCTAGTCCTTATCAAGGATCAAGGACATTTTCCCCAACTACAAATATTTAGTTTTCTCCGCTATTTGCGAACCGATTTCGGCGTGCCGCGCCTTTTTGCAATCGAGATAGTTTCCCCGATTAAGGATACAGCAAGGATGATTTTTCAATAGTTTTATTAATCAAAACTTAGCTTAGTATAAATAAATAAACAAGTGGAAAATATTTTTAAAGTACTATCTAAATGAATGGATGCGTGTATCTAGCGTCCCGCGTAGGGCCTCCCTTGGTGGCCATAGTCAAAGTCCTTGTTGTCGATCACCATGTTGAAGGATGACGATGGCTTGTTAGGTATGAATCTTGCAATGGGATACTCGGTCTGACTCGAAAACGCCTCGCTCATGCTTGGATAGGACCGTCTGGCTGGGTCAAATCAGATACGACATGGTTTGTGGCAAAGCGTAGGGTACATATGTAAGTTCTCTGTGAAGGAAGATAGAATTACAAATATATCCACAATTATATATAGCAGCGTCATCAGGACAGGCCAGCCAGTGGCTGCCACAGAGGACGAGGAGTTACCGACAGCGAGCGAACTGGAAAGACGAAGAAAACAGCGTGGCATGCAAGGAAGAGGGCCGTAGCAGTGGCTGGACCAAAATGTCAGACAGAAAGCCACAGCCTCGCGTGACAAGAATCATGTCCCGAGGGGCGCACGGCATCGTGGCCACGTACGCAGGAGCCAGCGGGGGTTCACGATGTCAGTCGGTCAGACTCCTGGAGTGGACAGCCGTCATCGAGCACCCACTCGCTCATATGAACCGGAAGACCAAATAGGTTATGCCCCTGGTAAACAAGCGAATCGGTGTTCCGATGGCAGTCGATTGGCAGGACCCTCCCGATCTCGAAAAGACATGCCGCACTCCGATCGGCTGCAGCAAAGCAGAGATATGGCGTTCAGAAAAAACCAGTACTCTAATGAAATATAAAATCGAAATCTTCAAAAGGCTATATCTCGACTATTTATGGGACGATTGTTGAAGGACCAACTCTCCCGGGATCGTGAGGGTTCAGACTGTCGAACAGCATCAAAATCTCGACTATGAAAATGAGGCCGATTTTTGGCAAATTTAATGATGTAACCATCATGATTTTTGGCGAAAATCGTGAAAAAATGGATGTCCCTTTTTCCGATGGCAGTCGACTGGCAAGACCCCCCCGATCACGAAAAGACATGCCGAACTCCGATCGGCTGCCGTATGGCAGAGATATAGTGTGCAGAAAAACCCAGTACTATAATGAAATGCAAAATCCAAATATTCGGAAGGCTATATCTCGGGTATTTAGGGGCCGATCGGTAAATAACAAGTTCTCCCAGGATCGTGACGATCCAGACTATCGAACGGCATCAAAATCTCGATTTTCATGATTCATACATATTTTGATTTTTTCGCTATTTATGGTCCGATCTAGGCGTGCAACAGCTTCCTGTGATCTTAAGAAAATATTTGATTTGGTGAAGTCCTTACCATGGGCCAAAGATCCAGGATATTTTCTGCAGTCATATTTTTCCTGTTTTCTTCGTTATTTGTGGGCCGATCTGGCCGTTCCATAGGTTCGTGTATTTGGAAAAATATCCTTGATACTTCGCTAAGGACTCCAAAAACCCGCGTCTCGAAGCTGAAGCCCAGCGTTTCATTCGGCAGCTTATGAATGGGGGGGAAATAATGAATGACATTATTTCCCGTTGGCGTTAACCAACAACTCCGCCGTCGATCACTGCAGCTCACTGATCATCACTAACGTTTCAGCGGCATCAGGACAGGCAAGCCAGTGGCTGTCACAGAGGAACTACGGCGGAATCACCAGTGGAGGAGAAAACAAAAAGCAACAAGAATCATGGCCATAGAGGCACACATGGCTCGTGGCCCCGTGCGAGGGAGCCGGCTGGGAGTTCGCGATGTCAGCTGGTCAGGCGCCTGAATTGGACAGACATCATCAGGCGCACACTTGCTTATATGAACCGGAAGACCAAAAAGGTGATGATGCCCCTGGTCATATCGGTATCCGCGGGCACTCAAGAGGTATTCCTAGCCACCAGAGTGTGCGACCTGCTAAAATGAAAGAAAGAGTTAAATAAAGTAAATGAATAAATAATAACTTAATAACTTTACCTGGCGGGGTCACGGGGGGATCACGGCATAGCAGTTTGTCTCCAGAAAGCGTCTCGCCAAATAGAGCTGGAGGGAATACAAGAATAAGTGAAGCAGAACCAAGGAAGGATATTCAATGGAAAAGATGAATATGGGGTAAACAAGGACAACTTACCCGGTCCAAGCCGATGAGGTAAAGCATCGTGCAGGAGGGAAGACGATTTCGGTAATGCATGCACCTGCGAGGCACGTTCGTCGTACGTCGTAAAATGTGTACCTTTAACACACCTAGCACCTTGAATACCTCAATGGACAATTATTCCAATGAGCTAACGTTGATACACTCATCTTTACGTTTAAATGCCTTTGTGCAGTTAGAGCATTGGTAGGGTTGTTCACTCGTATGCATACGGATGTGACTTCGGAGGGTTTATGATTGAGAAAAAGACTTCGAGCAAAAGGTACATGTATACATTCGAACCTCTGTAATGAGAAGGGATTTTTGAATAAATGACTTGGAGCACTGAGAACACTGATATGGTCGATGGGAATTTATGGGAAGATGGGATTTAATTTCAAATGAGCATTGATTCGTATAGCTCTTGGGACAGAGACTAAATTTGAGCTGATGATCGATAAATTAAGCGCGTAAAGTAGGAAATTGATTAATTAATCGGATAAAATTATGTGGGCAGGGAAAAATGTTTTATCTAGCCAGTAATATTCCACGGAATATAAAAATCAAGCAATATAGAAGTTTAATTCGTTAGTATATTTACGGTATATATTTTGGTATATTTCTGAGGGTCAGACCGTATACTTCATCGGATTTTCTTGCTTTCTTGCCACCACGTCTAGCTCACACACCTCGCAATTTGTATACTTTTCATAGTTTTTTCTAGTATTTTCCAGTATATTTTAAGACGCGTTATGGACTCACCCTCTTGTCCAATGCACCAATGTAGAAACCGTGTAGAAATGCCACTTAGAGCAATGTTCCTGTCCACATCGAATACTAATTCGTGATCAGCATCGAACTCCTGATCGTTTGTCGTCAAAATCTCAATTTTTTCAAAAATGTCGGAATAAAGTCATGGATAACGGAGGTTTTTCACACTGGCGCTTCCATGGGGCTTAAATGAAAAAAACCGGGCAAAAATTTTTGAAACGTACACATTTCCCCTTCAGGTGTCGCCTTTGGTAATTACCTGAAAATGTAGTTAATATGTAGCGAATGTGTAGTTACTGTGTAATTAAGTTAGTTTATTGGAAATTGTTGTTGAGCGGTTTTGTTCAAACCTTATTTTATAAACAATCCAATAATGATGAGAGTTTAAAGTTTACCAGTCTTATAGGAAATTGATGTAATAATCGGATAAATTTATGAGTTTAGACCCTCAGGTCTTAGCTAGCTAACTAGCTAATTAACTATTCCACGGAATATAAAAATCAGCAATGGTATTTTTTTAAAATCAGACGGTATATATTGGTATATTCCTGAGGGTCGGACGGTATATTTTGGTCAACAGGTGAAAGCGACAATCGCGCGATAAGTTTTGACGACTGTGATTAAATTTAATCATTTTATTAGTCGAGGGGTGAGGTGAAAGTTCACGCTGGTTGAAAATGTCCGCAAAAGTAGCCAAGTCAAACAAGTCTGCCTCCAAAGAGCCGTCGGCGTTGGCAAAACTCTACCTTATCGGCTACAACGCTGTGCAGGTGGGCGGCTGGAGCTACATCCTGTATCAGTTGGTCAACTACTACCTGCTGCAGGGCCCCGAGTTCCGCGCCCAGATAACGCTCTGGGACTACACACAAGTGGCTGTCATTATCTTCCAGAATGCAGCCTTTGTGGAAATCCTCAACGCAGCCTTTGGCCTGGTGAAATCTAATCCGGTGGTCACCGGATTTCAAGTCTTCAGCCGCATGATGGTCGTCGTTGGAGTGGTCATGGCCACGCCCACGGGCAAGGTATCGCCAGGTCTGCCCATTGCCCTCTTTGCCTGGGCCATCACGGAGATCATCCGCTATGGTTACTATGCGCTGAACATTGTCAAAGTGGTGCCACACTTTGTGGTCTTCCTGCGCTACACCACCTTCATTGTCCTGTACCCGATTGGCGTCACCGGCGAGCTCCTGTGCTTTTGGTGGGCCCAGAGCTATGCCAGGGAAAACAGTGTGTGGAGCACGGTGATGCCGAACAAATGGAACGCAACCTTTTCCTACTTAGCCTTCCTGTGGATTGTAATGCTCGGCTACATTCCCATCTTCCCCCAACTGTATCTGCACATGTTTGCCCAGCGCCGCAAGATCCTTGGCGGCGCCAGCAGCGCCGTCGGAGCTGCCTCTGTCCAAAAGAAGAAAGCGCAGTGAACCTTGCCCAACCAGCACGACACAAATTCCGGATTCAATTTGCATACCGCTCGTCGTCGCACTTTGGAGTCGGTCGTCGTAAGCGTTTCGCGTTCGCTTTTGGGGTCGCCTCTTACCTCACCTCTTGCACAAACATATTCGATTTTGACGCGTAAGCTTTAGCTATTAGGTGGTTTTTGTGTACAAATAAACTAGATACTTTTTTCCAAAGGCGTTGCAACTAATTTATTTTGGGGGTTTTATAATTATTGTATTGTATTGTAACAGTAACGGCTAAAATATTGGATCTCTTTTTCACTTAGTGCTGGGACCATTGTATGGACTTGAGATCTATGCCCTCTTGGACCATTTCCCAGAGCGGCGACATCTCGCGCAGCCTCTCCACATGCTTGATGCACTTGTCCGCTGTGTAGTCGACCTCTTCGACCGTCGTGAAGCGTCCAAGACCAAACCGAATGGAACTGTGCGCCAAATCCTCGTCGGCGCCAATGGCTCGCAGCACATAGGATGGCTCTAGGGAGGCCGATGTGCAAGCAGAGCCACTGCTTAGGGCCACATCCTTGAGGGCCATCAGCAGAGACTCTCCTTCAACATAGGCAAACGATAAATTCAAACAGCCATTGTAGGTGGCCACAGCATCCCCGTTGCGGATGACGTGTGTCAGTGCTTTCGAAAGTCGATCCACTAAGCGGTTAGATAGAAAGTCTATCCATTTTTTGTCGTACTCCATCTCCTGCTGGGACAGCTCGGCAGCTGCTCCCAGGCCTACGGCCAAAGACGCTGGGACTGTGCCGCTTCGCAGGCCACGCTCCTGCCCGCCGCCACTCTGAATGGGCTCCAAACGAACTCGAGGCCTGCGACGCACATACAGAGCACCAACACCCTTGGGTCCGTATATCTTATGCCCCGATATGGACATCAGGTCAATATTCATGGCATTCACGTCCATAGGGATCTTTCCCACGGCCTGGGCCGCATCAGTGTGGAAAAATACTTTGCGGGATTTGCAGAGCCTGCCAATCTCGTCGATGGGCTGCTTCACGCCAATCTCATTGTTAACTGCCATAATCGATACCAGGGATGTCTCTGGCGTGAGGGCCTCCTCCAACTGCTTCAGATCGATGATACCATTGGTCTGGACCGGAAGGTAGGTGACTGTGAAGCCCTCGTTTTCGAGTGCTCGGCAAGAGTCCAGGACGCACTTGTGTTCCGTTTGTGTGGTTACGACATGCTTCTTCTTGGTGCCATAGAACCGTGCCACACCCTTGACGGCAATGTTATTGGACTCTGTGGCACCTGATGTGAATATAATCTCCTTCGTTTCGGCGCCAATAAGATTGGCAACTTGTTCGCGTGCCTTCTCCACAGCTGTTTCCGATTCCCAGCCATAGGCGTGCGTGCGAGAGTGAGGATTCCCATAGTAATTGGTTAGATAGGGCAACATGGCATCCAGCACACGTGGATCCATAGGTGTTGTTGCCTGGGCATCCAGATACAAGGGCCGACCCTTTGTCTGTTCGTTTTTGATGTTGAAACGTACTTGGCGCTCGCGAAACTCTGCAAATATTGTACCAGTTTACAAGCATACACAAGTATAATCTTCCATAGCATTACCTTTAGATGTTGCAGCGAATTTTACTGCTGGTTGTGCAGCGGCTGCCGTTGTGGCTTCGTGCCTCACAACCCCCACAGCTACATTTGTGGCCCTGGTGCGGAGAACGTGCGCTTGCACGTGACCTAGCACCTTCTGCATGATACAATTTGTACTCTAAAATTCGTTAGTTTAGTTTTCGTAATAGTTATTTCACAAGATTTATTTAATTTTCTTATCAGCTGCTGGTAATCGACTGTGCTATCGATAGCCACCAACGTAACGTTAAGGCAATCTATCGTTATACGATTTCTATACAATAAAATACGATTTCGCTTACAAGTCTTGCAATTCGATCTCGATCTGGATCCAACCAATATTGCTTTACTATGAAGAAAATAGCTTTCACTTCACTTATTGACCTCAGTTCATTTAAATTATTGAATACTCCGCACATACATAAGTGCAAAAATGTATTGATACGTAGCTACGATAGTAATTGTAGCGCTATCGATTGTACTGCAAAACCAGCTGATCTGCCGCCGAGCAAAAATTATGTTTATTGTTCAATAAACAACGTAAAATAAAAATATGGATAGAGGGGAATACAGAAAAGATCGCTCTACTGATAGAAGAGAACACTCTTTACAGAGAAGGGATCGCTCTTCTTCACATGGAAGAGAACGCAGTTCACACCGCAAGGATCGCACATCACACAAAAGGAAACACTCTTCCCGCAAAAAAGAACGCTCCCCACACACTGCGTCAGATCGTAGAGAGTCTCGGGATCGCTCTTCACACGAAAGGAAACGCTCATCACACCGAAAAGAAGGCGCTGCGACATCTAGACGGGAACGCTCACCACACAGAAAAGTGTACTTACATAGAAAGGAGCACTCTTCCCCACACAGAAGGGAACGCTCTCCACACAGAGCAAAACGCTTTCCACCGGAGGAGCACCTAAGAACGCCGGAAACCAATGTCCTGACCTACAAGAAGTTGCAGCAGATGCCCGTAAATCTGCGCAAGAAAGCAATTAGAGAAGCACGCAGCCGAAACGAGGAGATACTAAGCAATCGCAAGGGAAAGAAGAAAAAAACCAAATCATGGATCACTGCTCGACGCCAGTGCAACGCCGCCGAATGTTCCGAGCACAATAACCTGGTGGACAGCACAGAGCAAGAACTCCGTCAGATTTTGCAGGGTTTCGATGTACTCTCGGACATACCCTGTGACTGTACGGCCACGGAGCTGCTGGGCGAGGTAAGTGACCCCGATTTCGCACAGTTGAGGCAAGCAATTAGCACACTAGGGTGTTCTGCCATCATTGATGTCGTCATTCTCAATGACTGACCTACTGCCCGGTCTGAAGACTCTACAGATGCTAATTGATCGGCTTTATTGTGGGAAACGGCTACCGTTATGCGCCAGTCAGTGTTCACGTATTGAATATGTTTCATAATTTCAGATTGCCATCGCAGAGGGAAACGCCACAACTATTTTCGTGGAGCGAGATGGACTCAGCACCCTGACAATTGTGGTTAGTAGTATCTGGAAACGCAGCTGTTTGCACTCGCTTTCGGCGGCCTATCAATTAGCTTGATTCAATCACCAATCGATCAATATTTCACGAGTGAAATGTTGGCGCCGCAATGTCAATCCAGAACAGCGTCAATAGTTTTATTTGTTAGCATGCTTAGACTCTTTAATGATCTTGTTTAGAAAGTGGGACAGTGCTGTTGGGTTCCACTCCTCGGGGTGACCGAAAGTCCTGCCACACCTTGACCAGATCATTACTAATGCTCCTCCACAGCAGGACGACTTGGGAAGCAGACATCACAGCATTGCAGGCCATATAATTATAGTTCCTGGGCCTGATGACCATAGACCAGCGAGACCATAGGACACCACTCAAAGCTAGGACAAGTGTCTGCTTTTTTGATATCAGATGCGGCTGTCGATTAAGCACATCACCAAGCCCAGCTAAAACCACGCTCTATAGGAGAAAAGAGAGAGCAATGTTGGGGATCAAACACCTAAGGGAGGGATCCGATCCGGCCATACCCATTTGAAAACAGGACCCCAGAAGAAGACTGTCTGCGGACCTTAACAGAAGAATTTTAAATGGGGGAAATCCGTAGTGTAAACCGATCTGTTAGCATACCCGTGGGTGAGGTCCAAAAGGGTCTCAGCGGGGCCGGCACCCGCCTGTCTACGTTCCTGACGACGACGCCATACAGCAGGGAGAAGAGTCTCATATCCTATTATGTTTGTCGTGATATCCGAAATCTTGTACAATTTTCGTATTGTACAATTTAGAATTTTGAATGGTTAGGCAACGAATGTACGATGGAACTCCAAACAAAACTCTCTCTCTTGAGGCATGCTCTCTCTAATGTTTTCTCTCCGCAGCTCCATCAGCCCGAACCGACCATCGCGCAGCTTAAGAAGGCCATTGCTGTGATATCTCGCGCCGAGCACAAGCGAAGACAGCGCGAGCGGCACGAAGAGAGTCTCAGGCGTCGTGGATTGGCCGACGGCGGGCCCGAAGATCCACAGCGGCAGCAGCAAGTTGCTGGTGGAGCTATGCCGAGCTCCACCGGCGAGTTAGTTTATTCCGCACTGCGCAACGGGCACGATCATCGCGCGTTCGTTTCTTGGCACTTTCTATGGCGCTGCTTTGGCCTCTTCAACGTGGAAACGAATCAGCCGATCGACGACCGCTCAAACGGACGGGCCACCCTCACAGAGCTGGGCATTGAGAACGCTGCCGCCCTGAAGTTTGTTCATCGCGTCAAGTACTTTGGTTGCCAAAGGCAGAAATAGCCAGCAGAGCACATCCACTGACAGCCAATGACAGTAGTAATCTTTTATAACATAAACATCGGATCATTGAAAAGCCAGTCGCTGGTCGTCAGCAATCGTAAGGAGGCCACCTGCATTGCATTATGCATCAACTGGTTTCGCTTTGGTTTTGCATTTCACTCGTTGCCACCACCATCTTCACTCTCACCCGCTGCACTCCGTTTGAGGATGGGAACAACAACAATGTCAAGATCACCAAGCGGAGCCTGGAGCTGACACAAACCATCAATATTCAGCGGCAGGAGTATATGCAGCGCCAATGCGAGCTACTCGGCGAGCACACCCAGACCCAGGAGGATCTCACGGAGCTGCAAATGGATCATATGATTGTGGACAAGCAGCACAAGCTGCTCTACTGCTATGTGCCAAAGGTATGTCAACCGCTGGCTTCCTGCTGACGCAGCAAAAAGATTGAAAAACGAGCCGACGGTCATGAATGATGTACACATATGATGATACATATTTGTACATTATTGTGGTTGCCATGTGCCGTCCCAAAAAAGGCGTCGGCATTAGTCAAAAATCGGCATAAACACCGAGTTCTCTTTTCCTGCTCTGCTTTGTTTATAAAAAAACTTGTTTCCTCTGCTTCTTGTGCCTCACGTGTTCTCGTTTTGCTTCGAAACTCGGAGAGTCCAAAGCATGTGTTGAGGTTTTTTTGTTTATCTTGCAGCTCGTGGCAGTGACAAGCGAAGAAGATCCAACCAATGAGTCTATGTTTGCTTAGGCCACAATTAGAAGCTATAGTTAAGTGATCTCTTTCACCCAATTTGGTTCTATAGAGACTTACAAGCGCATTTGTAGGCACTTTTAGCTTATCGAAGGGTTTACACTCTCATAGCAGCATTATATTATAGAGAACCACTTGTATATATACAGTGAATTTCCTTATAATCGAACAATCTCCTGTTCAGGCATTTATTTTTGTATGGAAAAATCAATTAAAATGTTCCTCAACCAAATTTATCAGCTTATGGGGACTGCTCTAGTATTAGAACAGTTTTAAATGTAAAATTTCCGTTGATTTATATGTTTTATATTCCTTTATACAAATAAAGGCACGTATATGCAGCTTGCAGTTAACTCTAGTCCGTTTCGGTTCTATACAGACTTACAAGTGCATGTCTTATCGAAAGGGGCTTACGCACTCATATCAGCATTCACTTCATATATATACTCATATATAGTATATTCCTTGAATATACTGCTGATTACACTGGAATTAAATGCTCAATTACAGCTCAAAACGACTGTTCTCGATCAGTTTCGACCCTCAGTTATTCTGTTAAATGGCTTGTAATTATACGTAATAATCTACAACTTTTGTAATTTGTGATCTAAGCCACCAATAGATTACCAACTAGATTTGCATTCACTTGCCAACTACTGACTACTACTCGTATTAAAGTGATCTGCTTAGCTCGGGAGTCAAAAGTCAATGTCTCAATGGGTCTGGCCAACCGCTGGCTCAGTGCCACTGTCCCCATTCTCTAGTTGATAAGACCTAAAACGAAGCTGAACTTAGAGATTAATATAGAAATATTTGCAAATATATGGCGATTATCTGTGGAATGGCCCCCATGAGGCCATCTATTCTGTGACGTCTTTTCCCCACAGATAATCCAATCCAATCTATATAAGTATATACAAAAATTAATTAACTTAAACTCTATGCACCTTTGATTGCTTTAACTAATTGGATTAGGAAATTACCTATAGAGGAAATTAACCAAAGGAAATGGCCTTACAATAGTACCACCCGCTTATCAGCCAATAAGTTATTGGAAAACATTAGAACCAAAACTATAAGATTAGATTGTCAGAGTGGCCGCCCGATGCCGGTTGCTTGGTGTGAGGCGGCTTGACATAAAAATAGATTCCTGTTTCATGTTGCCGGACAACCTTTGAACCCCTTTTTAGTTCTTCAAACAAATTCATTTCGGCTCCTCCACAGAGCACAATAGAGTAATAGCCAATGAATGATGCGGCATGCGGCATGCGGAATTCTACGCTACTTATCAATGCGATACAAACCTTGATTGTGGAGTCTGGTTATACCAGTACCCAGTATCCGCCTTTTTAGGGTAGTGGAGGAAATGTCATCTTAAACGCACACATTTCAAAATCTTTTCTTTATTCGAATTATACCCATTTGTTGTTCTACAAGATATAATTGTGAGATATATGGCTGTGCTATAGAAGATTACTGATGGATGTTTAAGGGACCAAAAAAGAAAAGAAGAAATACATATCATAGTTTCATTAGTGGGATTAGTTTTCTAAAAAGTACCCTAATCTGTACGAATTTAAACCTATAGGAATTTACATACTACTCGTATTCCCCGGAAAAACGATTCATAGAAATGATTGGTGAGGTATTCTAAAAAAATAATCTTTTAATAAGGGAATTTAATTATAAGAAATATATCAAAATATAGATCAGCTAGGGACACTCAAACTTACTTGATTTATCAAGAGTTTACTTGATTTATCAAGAGCCAAATATCAAGAAACTATTTGGCGGTCAGACATGGTCGGACAATTCATTTTTGCCCACATATGGGACGACGACGGCCCAAAAATTTTTTATATAATATATTGATGAAGTTATCTGTAAAACAACTCAGACTGCAGATCACTTTTATCCGCAGTATTTGCTTTTAACAAATCGCAAAGTTCGAACAGAGTGTACTAGGTTTGTTATCCGATCTAAGAGATTAACAATCATTGTTGAGTATAGAAATTTAGTTAGACATTGAAGAATGTTGTGACTAGGGAGGGAGTAGGCGTGTCAGCGAACATGCCACCTGAAGTGGCTATACACACGTTCCCCTTATCAAAGTATTGCCTCCACTCCACTCCATGTCTATAATCTGGCAGAGCGAACAATGAGAGGGGGATCTCTTAAATCATATAATTACAAGCTATTATTCATATTCGACTCTTTTCATATATGTATGTATGTATGTACACGCGCGCGTCGGTCAAGCGTTTTCCCAGCTCATTCTTCCATGAAGTCGTAAACTGTTTGTGTTTACCCTTGGCCAATAACCCTCTCCACATCATATTTCGTATACCCCGATATCCTCCTCCACTGCTGCTGCTGCTGCTGCTGTGATGGAGGCTCGCCCAGAGAGTCGGCTACTCATTACGAGTATGCGGCCGTCGCGTGTTACTTTAATGGCTATAAATGAATTGCGTTAAGTTCGCATATTTGTGTTTACGATAGCTTACGTACATATGTATTGAGAGTGTACTTACTCGTATTTTCAGCATTACTCTGAACTTTGGCCCCGAAACCCCCTAGAGCTGGAGAGCGAATATGACAGTGGGACGAGATTGATTGAAAAGATGAGAAATGTTTAAATTTCACTTGAGTGGTGAATGTGGTTCTAAACACTCAGTCTGCTCTGTGAGCCTTGGTTTAATCAAGCAAAACATTATTTTTTTAATTAACAAAATTGTAGCCTAATATTATTTCTACAGCACAATTTAATGTGCTAAGTTATGGCTAGAGCAACAAGGCCTTCAGGCTGTAGTAAAACCTTGAAAGGCACAAAACGAAAGCCTGATTGAAAACTTTCACATTTTCGTTTTCTTTTGACTTGTTGACAGATCCTCCAAGCATTCACCATGAACTATGGGCTTGATCGAGTGGGGGAAAACATGGTTTAGATTGTCTAAACATTTTTCAAGGTTTCCATTTCGTTTTCCTCTGATCTAGACAAATAACTGAGTACTGTAAGTACTCGCATTCTTGAAATACTGGGTAAACATTCTTTCATTCGACACTGCGGACATATCCCTTTGCACTGAAAGCACTTACAATCGAAAACTTGGACTTGGATCATGCGAGCGGGGTGCACTGAAGCAATAGTGATTGAAAATACATGTATACGCTGCTGTGTTTGGTTAAATCTTTTGAAACATTTAAGAAATTCGCTTTCATCAAACTGCTTGGCATATGCCAGTTGTTCCACTGAACTGATCTTTTTGAACCTCCGTCTGTCGTTTCTTTTTGGATTGTGGTTCCACTGTCTACATGGGAATTGTTTGCTTTTGTAATGTGAAATGTTTTTGCGGTGTTTAATTGCGCTCGGCATTATCTGTCCGCCCAACCAAAATGTTTATATACAATTGTTTTTTCGAGCTGTACGCGAGTACTCGTTTGCCCCTAGTAATACGTACTGTTTGTGTGTGTTCAGTGTTGATGTGCTGCTTGAGGCTAAGGCTGTGCATAGTTTTCGTTGGTTGACTTCAACGACTTGACTTATTGCCCAATGTGTGTGCCCCATTCGGCCGTTGGCTATCCCCCAAGCAGATCTTTCTCTCTTGGCGAAAATTATAATTTATTGCAGTTGGCAATTATAATGAAAGCACTTGCCTGACAGAGGTCTCCGAAGAGATGTAATTTCACGATTAACACTCACAAAATTGCAACAAAATGGCATTAAAAAAAACAGACGTCCAGACGGGGTCACTTTTCTGAACATCGATCCCAAGAATATGATACCTTTTTTTTACTAGTACTTCATACCCAGCAACAGAACTCCTCGAAAAGCGCTGACTGGACTATTGAGCTCGAGTTTTTTTGACCGAAAATTGCTTGCGACTGTTGCTTCTTTTAGACATTGATTTTATGACTAATAGATATGTACATATGTATATTGGGTGACAAAGTTTGACATATAGAAATATATTAGCAGTTGCTCCCAGCTCCTTCTATTGCTCTATTGCTATTTCAAAAACAATTAGACTAGATCCCTGGCCCAAGTCTCTCTAAGTCCCTACTTATAGTTCCTTAAACTATATTTAAATGCTATCAAAGTTATCCATTTCAGTTCAACAATTGTCAGCCTAAGGCCATAAAAGGATCTACTTGGAATCTCATTCAATTCAATGACTATTGTTAATTGATAATATATCCTATTCAAAAGAAATAAGCTAAATGAATTACACAAATTACTTTATGAAGTGACTCGAAACTAATTTGATAACAGATATCTATAGAAATATCGAATATAATGATGACAATGATAATATTTGCCCCTTTGCAGAACTTCTTTTTGGAATAGTTCTTCAATGAGTGTGCAAAATGATAGCAACAACAAATAGATTTCTTCGACCTTTATCTATCACTAATGGGTTCTCCCCGTAAAGTAATGGAAGATATGCTATAGGCTTATCTAAGTATTCCTTTGAATTATGTGATTATGTGAAATGTATGATTCATTCCGAAACCCAAAAAATTATTCTGGCGAAATAACTCATAGGGAAAATGTAAACGAAGAATTGTATTTTTCTTGTGGCCTCAATCGGATATGTACATATTTCTTGTTTATTTTGTTTAAATTGCGGAATACCTCTTGAAACTAAACAAATTCTAATGCCGCTTTTCTCTTTGCCGTTTTCCAGGTTGCCTGCACGAACTGGAAGCGAGTGCTGATGCTACTAACGGGGAAGTGGCATAATGGCACAGATCCCCTGCAAATCCCCGGTTCTCTGGCCCATTCGGTGGGCATGTTCGCCAAGTTCTACGATTTGAGCGATCAGGAGAAGCAGCAGGTGCTCAGCGAAGACTATACGCGCTTCATCCTGGTGCGGCATCCATTCGAGCGACTGCTTTCCGCCTATCGCAACAAACTGGAGGGTGATTCCCCGAGTGCTCGGTACTTTCAGTCGCGTGTGGGCAGGCAGATTGTGCGGGAACTGCGCCCGGAAGCCAGCAACAAGTCGCTAGAACATGGGGACGACGTCACGTTTGGAGAATTCGTGGAGTATCTGCTTACTCCAGAGCTCAGCAGGGCCAATCAATCGGCGTACAATGAGCACTGGGAGGTGATAGCCAAGCTGTGCAATCCCTGCGTAATGAAATACAATGTTGTGGGTGCGTATGAGGATACCACATCATCATTCGAAATCGCTATCTGACCACGACTCTTTTTTCCAGGCAAATATGACACATTGCTGGATGATTCCGCATTGGCGTTGTATCTGGCCGGAGCCACAAATCTGACATTCCCCACCGGCCACAAGCCCTCCAGCACGCGTGCCAATCTTCGTAAATACTTCGATCCCCTGCCAATCGGTGCCATACGCCAGTTGTACGAAATATACGAGGAGGACTTTCGCTTCTTCGACTACGGCATGGACGATGTTCTGGGCTTCGAATTCGGCTGAATGAATGAATTTGTAATGTGAATGCTCTCTGTTATGTCCGAGTCACTACCATAACGCTTTCCACTGGAAAAGAATGTGATTTTTATCATAGGATTCGTATTAGCAAATATTGGTTTAGTTAACGTTTAGTGAAGCGCCATGCGAATATTATTTTACATTCACCCCTCTCCACACAAATATCACAAACATTATTCGATTATTACTCGTAGTAGTTGTGTTCGGTTTGTTTAAGAGATTATTAATGCAATCAAAGTGTTAATTTGTTAGGGAAATTATACTGTAATCATACGTTTACGATATATATTGTACGATATATAAGTATTTTATTTGATTTTAATTATACGCCAAATGTAGTTATTATAAACGTATTAAATGTATTCGGTTATGTTGGAAAAATACTTTGACGTTTGTGTTTAAATTAGATTAGTTAGATTTAGAATGGACAACAGTATACCTTCAGTTTGATGCGTAAATGGTTTGGAGGATAGTCTATAAATATTGTTATCTGTAAGAATTATTATTATAGATTGATGCTTAAAAGATGTGGAAGATAACTCTGTACTGTAATCTCTTAGCATTGCATTGTTGAAGACCAAGAACAACATGTTTACTATTAAAGTTATTTGATTTTTAGACGGTGTATAGGATAGCTCTGTAAGTATTGTAAATTGGGCAAAAATTATTCCAATTATTAAAAGTTTTTGGCTTATATGGTGCCTCGGATATTGTGTAAATATTTTAGATAACAGAACCTTTCTTATATTGCTTGTAGGACACTGAGTATATATTGTTATTTTAATCCACTGCATCGTAGAGACAAAAAACTTTTAGAATTTGTATAGTTCGATACTTCAATAGTGCATCAGATTGTCTGTTAACATTGTATTCTGAGAGAAAAAATCCTTATAATCGATTATAGTTCGAAGCTAAAATGTCTGTATTACGTTGCGGGTGATAAACATCCTTGAAGCTATATCGACTGCAAGCGGTTGACTGTAGTTTTTAGTGCCAAAATATTTTGGTTTTCTTTTGTATTTCTCAAAAGAAATTTTTAAAGTTTTCTTTCACGACTTTTCTCCTCCTTGGAAAAAATCTAGGAGTGTATATGTATCTACACAAATTTAGTTAAAACTCGAGTGGAATCTAAATCCTTTACGGATAACAGATTCGAGTTGAAGTGTAGTTTCCATGGGCTATAATGTAAATCAATTTATTTAACGATTCTTTATTGAATTCAATTGTGGAAATGGAGGAATGAACAAGAGTGAAAAGAATGATTGAATAAGAAAGTGTATAGTGGAAAAAGGCATCCCATTGTCTATCTAGTCAAGAAATCCATCGCATCAGCGCTTTATGTAAATCCAGCTTGTACTCTATAAATAGTAAGTAAGTACGTAAATCTAAAAAGCGAATCATGTAATGTGCCTGCAAATGACGGTCACATCTGAATGAGTTTACACGATTTTCATATTGACATCATCTGAACCCTGGACACACTTATCAGTTTTACATTCCCGTGCTGCATTGATCGTTGAAAATCGTATTGTTTTTGCCCCTTGATTGCGCGAAAGCTTTCATGTTTTCGTCAGAGTAATATAAAAGCTCAATCAACCCGATGGATGGCGTCGGAAGTTGTTTATCGCCTTGGAGGGGCGACCCCATGATCAGCCCAGCCGCCCGTCTGAATAATTTAAATACGCAATATTGTCTATAAGAGAAACGGAGACGGACGGCGCCCAAAACGCATTCGTGATATTATTTCGTGGGTATTTTTATCCGGGCGACATCTCATCAACAAAAAAGGTAGAGGTGCAGCCGACGCCGAAGCTATTGATACCCTTTACAGATTGAGCCATTCTATAGTGGCTATAAAGAATCTTTTGAAGCTTAAGTTTGTGAACTTTCTTGAGTAAAAGGATTCGATTTGGAACAACATATGTGGAGATATAAACTTGAATATGCAATTTCCAACATCGTTTTGGATCTAAATAGTATATGGCTCGTGATTTACGCTAATTATATCATTAAGATCAAGAATATATGTATATATTTTATGTGAGGTCTTGTCTTTGTTGCAAACATCGCAATACCCTCTGCAGAGGGTACAACAGTAACGATATCACATGCGCGACCGGCCTTCCTCCCCGCCCTCTACAAAAAAAAGAGCCGCCAGTTCAAGGTCGCCCCATACAATTATTTTCGTTTTCGGCTTTGGTTATTCAATGACTGCTTCTTTTATTCGCTACGTCCATTTTTTCGCTTTTTTTGTTTTTGTTGGGTTTTGCATCAATCACAAACTTGAAGTTAGACATTGACAAGACATTCGAAATTATGAATTAATAGGTTTTTGTATAGCGTATAGGCATAGGGAGTGTTGTGCTGATATTTTATAGGGTGTGCGGTGTGTTGGGAGTTGCGTTGTTTTGCTTTGGCAAAAGAATATGCATTATATGTGTGTGTATTATTTAAAGCAAAAAGCATATCATATTTCTCTCTCTCGCGTCGTCAGTCCTTGAATTTCAATATCCGCATAAACTTAAACACCGCCGTTGCAGATCTATTCATTGTAGCTATAGCGCTGCTTCACGGTCCGATACTTCTTCAAAGAATAGAGCGCTTCCACTTCCTTGGCTAGGTAGCGTCCCTGCGCCAACAAAGCCACAATCTTCTTGGGATCACTCTCATCTTTGTGATTCATGAATGCGTCATGGATTTGCTTGCGGAACTTCTGAGGCCCATTTTGGCCGGGATACTCACGGCCCAGATACTGCAACTGGAGGAAATAACGTTTACGCAATGTTTTTTGGGCGGGGTGGGGGTGCCCTGTTTTCCCAATGGAATGCGCCGGAATGCACGTGGCCGGCCCGGGTGGTTGCTGCAGCGAACTTACGTGCTTGTAGAGGCTGATAACTTTGGAGCGCAGCTGTGACATCACCAGAACTCGGCGAGATTTGTTTGTTTGTTAAATGCAAAAGTATTGACTAATGCGACCGCAGCTTTGGAGCAGTGCAGCTTTTCAAGATTTTAAGTGAACCAGAGATGGGAAACAATCAATAACATTTGATAATTGAACGAACTTAACCCACTTTTCGCGGCTTAACTCTATATGTTCACCTGTTTAAAACGAGGGGGTTAAGTGGGTTAAGTTCATACAGCGAATATGTCGTAAACGATCTTTCCACAAATTACACCAAACTATACATGCAAAATGCGTGTTCACCAATACAATAAAATACGCTGGACTCTCAAGAGAAACAGCAAAAGGAAACACAAATATCACAAATACTGCTAGAGCAGTAGCCGAAGACCCTGGGATCTAATCCATCTTTATTGTTTGGTTGTTCTTCCATCGGTATATTTTAAAATAAGGCGGTATATTTCGGTATCGGTATTATCGATAGCGAACAGCTGTTTCAAAAAGAAGAAGAAGCGCGACGAGATGGGAGTGTTTTCGTTTGAGCGAAATAATTTTATATTACTTTGGCGCTAAATAGCTAGCCATTTGTTACTAAATATAGTTTAAAACGTGATCTAAGTAGTTAAAACACATCCTAACCGTAACGGCAACACCGCTGATTCAATGAAAGTGCACGAAAAAGTCGAAGGAAAATTTGAGACACTTGCGACGACGACCTCCAATACAAATACAAAGTGGGAAAAATCGAACAGTATATATGCGTGTTTGTGTGTTTGTGTGTTTGTGTATGCGTGCCCCCCCGTAGAAATAATAAATTTAATTTAATATCAAATGAGCGGCACTGCAGCACACCATTAAGGTTATAGTAGCCACCAAATATGATATGATGTTGTGTATAAGTGTGTATATGTATAGTGTGAATCGATAATGTGCAACAATGATGATGAGCAATCAATAGCGATAAGTGCAAAATTCCATTAACAACAACAACAGCAACAACACAACGACAAAGGCAGTCATTCGATCCATCCACGCACACACCCACACACACACACACCGTCAACATGGAAGCGGAGGAAACAAGCGACGATGTCTTCCCACTGGGATTTCTGGAAGTCGGCACCTGGAACAACACCCACAACGTTGCCTTCAATGACATGAATTTGGATGCACGAATGGTATGGAATACGAATTATGTATAATAAAGTATATGGACGTGTGTGCCTGAATTTGAGAGTTGTTTGGATGATGATTCCAGCATGCAGGCTGTGACTGGAGAGGCATATGATAGCTCCAATACTGAACAGGACAAGGTGGTATCACTCACAGACAGAGCGAGGGAACTATACCAGTACATACATATGTATATGTACATCTCAATTAGGTCGTAGTGCAGACACACACAATCACACACCTGAATATAATATATATACTATATTCTTATATACATATGTATGTAATCTGATTAATATACGATGGTATGGGTACATGATTCAACCGACGAATGGCTTTATCTGCACGGCTAATGGACTGATTGCTGCCGTTTAATAGTCTCATTCCCCGTCAGAGTCACAGTCGCACTTCCAGAGGCCCATTCCCCGCCGCAGTCGCAGTCCCTGTTGCCGTTGGAGCTCTCACTTTGTGCCCCGGCGAATGGGCTTATCAATCATTGTGATTTGGTCATTGACACACACACACAGTTCCTGCTGCTCCCTGCTCCTACTATCCCACTGGCTCTACAGAACCCAGAAGACCCAGAACCCAGTCGTTGCTCGCTGATAAGTCATTCAGCATGTACATACATATGTAGTTATTGTTATTTCCTACACTTTACGCCCTCTCATGATATTTTTCTATAACTATAAAACCAAGAAAATATTTAGTTTCCTTTGTACATTAGCACAATACCAATGTCTATATTTGTCTAAAATATAAATGGAGTGGTATGTCCAAATACATAGTCAATGACTGTCCCTATGGAAACTAGGGCCTGACTTTTCCATATATCTTTCTGAAGCTTTTGTTCCGTTCCACTAGTGGACGTTCGTTTGGTTCACTGTACAAATTTTCCATTAACAAACGGACACATTCCTTTCGAAGAAACCTGTATGCCAAATCCTCTCAAAGGAACTGGTTTTTCCGACCCAAATGTTGAGATTTCCTTCTATGCATAGAGCAGGAGCACTCACATAGGTTGGGTTCCGATATTTCCTGATCCATTTCACAGAATCTACAGGAGTTTCTATCTCTACGAGGAGACAGTGCCTGGTGAGATATCCCATTAAAGACGAGTTTTTATGGAGCGAAAAAGTTAATGCATACAGTATATAGATTTGTATACTCCATTCACATATGAAACACTTCCTATAAACAAATGAAATGCAAAATCACATCTGCCCTTCCAGCTCCAGCCTAAACACTGTCAAAGGGCTCAAAAAAGTTGGAAAAATCTCAGTTCTAAAACTCAACACGTCCGATTCGTCAAAATTATTTCTTAGCAATAGTATCTTGTTTGCAAACCAAAAACGTATATTTCGAACGTAAAAAACAAAAAACACGACACAAGCGATAGAACGAACGCCGAAGTCCCCCTTGTAAATTACGAGCTGCGTTTAATCGAAATACGCGGCTACATTTTTGTTGTTTTGTTGTCTCCTTCGTTAAGCTTTTCTTTGTTTGCTGAAATCATCGTGAGTCGTAATGCCACTGAGGGTCCTCGTGGGCTGTGCTGTGCACTGCCAGGGGATGCTGGCTCGCGCTGTGTGCAGCAGCAAGTCTTCGACGAATGTTTGCCGCTTGGCCAGCAGCAAGAGCATCGTACCAGAGCCCACCTTTGTGCTGGACGATCCGCGGGAGATTGAGCTATCGGAGGTGGAGAAAATGGGCCCATGTCGTCGCAATTTCGCGTCACTTCATTCTCCCCAAATGTTCTTTTTCCCGGAAATGGTGGCGCCGGCCCACCACGACCCCAACAGCCTGGATCTGATGTTCCCGCAGGAGAGCGACGAAGTGATGTTGCACAACGTGCGGCGTCAGTGCGGAGACTTTGAGTTGACGGTGCAGCAGATGCCCAAGCTGCTGAACTCCTACCTGAAGTCCATCTTCTATCGCAACTGCGAGGGATATCAGGGATTCAGGGACTCCATGGACTTCACCGCCATCAGCCTGAAGTTCAGCTGCGACGTGGACCTCGCCATCAAGGCCTTCCTCGACCTGGCAATCAGCGAATCCATTCGCCTTGCCGAGGCCAACTACTGGGTGGACTTTGTGAATCCGTACACGGGACGGGCACACCACGCACCAGCCGCCCCGGAACTCTACTACTTGAACAACTTTGGACTGGCGGGCCAGCACTGGAACTACGAGAATGCCAATGGCTGCACCATCATCGATGACTCCCACGAGAATGAATTTAGGGGCACCATTTACACCGATGCCCCCGTACATGTAATACGGAAATGCTGTTGCTCTGAGCGTTAACTTGAGCTGAAATGTCTGGCCGATCTGTTGGTTTAGTTTTTACATTTTGAATGGCCCAAAGCTTTCAAGAGTATGGCAATGTCTTCTCCCCTTGCTCCCCCGAACCTGATAATTGATAATTGATTGTAGCCCTCGAAGACATAAATGTATTTGAACGACTTTCTGTTAAGTAAAATTTTAAGTATCACTTTCGAACAAGCACAACAAATTTCGAATTTGTCTATTAGTTTTCTTATAATAGTAACGATTTATTAACGATCCCTGTTTCTGTCCGCGGGTGTCTCTTCCTCGTCCAGTGTGCGACATCTGGCGGAGGTGAGCGGAGGAGAGAGAGAAAGCGAGTATCGCTTGAAAGCGAAGGAAATAGTTCTAAGATTATTGTAAAAGATACAAAATCAGAGAACATCCCCCTTAATAGCGGAATGCAAGCCGCGCAATTTGTACTAGCAAGAGGTATATAGAAAGTCTTCGGTATAAAGGGGCCGTATAACTTATTTTACCACCTCTTTTTTTAAACCCTATCACGCAATTGTGCGTGGCCAAATTTACCATGGTATTAATATCTAGAAAAATGAGCTAATGAAAAAGTTTGGGAGTATCTTTCTTCGGCTCAAGCTCATAATATTATGAAAGGTGCCAATTATTCAGCATGAAACAATTCAGCGAATATCAACCTCTTACCCTTCTTTAATTAAGCTTCTGTTCTTTTGATCTTTAACTTTAGATATGGCTGCTGTGTTCGCTGCTGACGACCATCACCTGGGTGACGTACATCACGTTCTACAACCATCGGGTGATCGGGATGCTCATCACGAAGATAGCCAATCGGTGGTTCATCAAGGGGGCATACTTCAAGATCGGATCAGTGTCGCTGAATCCGCTGGCGGGGAAGATCATGTTCCGCGACTTTGTGTACATCACCTACGACTACACGGTGCGGGCGCAGGACGGATACTTCATATTCCGCTGGTGGCGTTCCTATGTGCCCAAGGACGTGTCCGAGGGTAAGAGAGAAGTTAACCTCGAAGACAGATCTGTTTCATTCTGCTTTTCCCCAATTAGATCTCTCGCATTCGGATACCCGTTTGTCCGTTCAGTTGAATGGCTACGAACTGCACATCTACAATCGATCGGATCTGTACGATAAGCTGGAGAAGACCTTTGGGCTGGAGCCGTCGCTGCTGATACCCACGGATTTGCTGAGCAACGAGGAGCGGAATAAACTGAAGGAGCACAACATGAATCTGGAGAATGCACGGCAGAGCCAGCGGGTGAACAGCGTTAAGAACTCGGAGGCCATGCAGGCCACCACGTGGCGGGACCTCATACCAGTCATCAAGATCGACATCTGTTCGGGTCGCTTTGTGTTTGGCAATCGCCTGACGCCCACCACACTGTCCATATCCGTGGAGGAGGCCCACTGCACGTACAGCACCAAGCCGGCTGTGTGTCGTCTTGATCATTTCATGCATTTCGTAAAGGCCAAGGTGGAGAATGCCAAGGTGCTCTTCTGTCCAAGTCCCAAGTACACGGGACTGATTGACGAGCCGCCGCGGTACATGGGCGAGGGCTTCGTGGTGATGATGTCCAACCAAATGGATCTCTATTTCTACATGGATGAGCCGGGCGTGGTGCCCGAACAACCCGTGCAGATTGTGCTGCCCAATGGCGATGTGGTGGAGCCGTCGCCGCCTGTTTGGGGCATCAATGCCCACTGCCTCAAGGGCACAGACTTCAGCTACGGCCCCTGGGCCGACCGACAGCGGGATCATCTGTACAAGTACTTCTATCCCTCCGATTGGAAGGAGGGGGAGGTCACACCCACACCGCAGCCGGGCGAGCTGCGCAGCTATCAGTCGTTCGATGTGACGCTGTGTGTCCTCAACGAGGCCACCATCGACATACTCTTCTCGAAGGAAAAGGAGACGAATGCCATGCACATCACTGTGGGTCCGGCCTCCTACGTGGAGGTGACCATCCCCTGGATTACGCTACCCGACGGATATACATCCAAGATCCAGGGACAGCTCTTTCATGTGGAGGCCACCACCTCGCTGCAGTATCGGAGTCTCGCGGAGTTCGAGTCTTTGGAGTACAAGGTGCGCATCCATTATCCCACCAAATGGAATGCACCGCAAGATTGGAGCGTGTCCCTGGCCGGCTGCAAGACGAGCGCTTTTATTGTGTACAAGCACAAGTGCTTCTTCCAGGACCTCATCGAAGACTGGGCGAACAAGGCACGGCCGGATATCCTCAGCTTTGTGCCGTACACGTGCAATTTTAATATCCGTCTGCACGAGTTCGAGATCCTGATGCTGTGCAACGAGTACAACTGGATCGACTGCAGCAGCGCCAATCAGGAGAACAACCATCTGGCCTTCTGCGGCGATGTGTTCGAGATGAGCTTCGCTCTGCCCTTTGACGATTTCCTGCCCAAGACGGTGACGCTGAAGTTCTGGATCCACGGCGAGGGCCTCGACCTGAGCCTGTACGTGCCCGAGGTCTCCTCGGTGCGTCCCATAGTTTTAGCCATAGACGAGAATGCAAGACTGTTGACCCGCGAGGGCAAGCTCTGCCGCCGGCCGGAGCTCTACACGAAAAAGTGGCGCAAGATCTGCCAGCGCTCGGCTGGATGGATCGACTGCTGGGCCGTGCCCATCCTGGCGCTGTCTATCCAGTACGTTTACCATCCGGTGCCCCCGCTGGGACCTGATCCACAGGCGGACATCACGACGCCCGAGAAGGAGGAGATACTCCTCAGTCCCATGCGCATACCAAAGGTGCGAAAGTCCCCAGTCAGCAGCTGGCAACAGCCTCCGGAGCAGTTTAGCAAATTCGATCCGGGGACCCTGGCAGCGGATCATGTAACCGTGGAACTGGAGATCGGCAGCTCTGTGCTGATGGCCTACGGGAATGTGCTGCGCAACTTTATCAGCCTAAAGGAGAACATTTTCGGCGAGGATCAAAGCTTCACGGACATGGAGCAGTCGAATGTGAATCTCAAGGAGCCCCCAGCACTCAATCCCAAGGACCAGCTGCTGGCCAAGGAGAAGGAGCTTGCCAACAAGTCCATCTCAGAGGTGCAAGTGCCCGAGGAGAAACGCAAACCCTTCGACCCGCGTCTCTACCGACCGCTGGAGGTGATGGTCTCCGTGATTGTGCACGACATTCAGGCCCATGTGATGAAGAACTGCAACGAGGATGATCCCCCCTGTCCGGTGGTGCTGATCGAGCGTTTCGGCTTCGAGATGAACAAACGCTACCACGAGACAACGCTCCAGGTGCTCGTAAGCCCCTCCTATCTGCTGGCCTCCGACAGCATCCAGCGGCCGCAGCGGGAGCAGCACATCAACCAGGGACACCTGCTGCTCTCGGCCGTTCAGGTGCGTGGTCATGCGATGTTCAGCAACGAGGGTTGCGCCCTGGACGAGGACACACTCGAATATTCCTGGCTGGTGGAAGTGCAGCTGGGCAAGCTGACGGGGAAACTAACGCTTCCGCAGCTCGTGAACGTTGTGACGGGGCTGGAGACGCTCATCCTGCTCGCTATCGACCCCGAGAACTGCCTCAAGTCACCGAAAACGGTGCGGAATTGCCATCACGGAGTGCCTAGCAATCTGTGTCCCCAAACCAAGGAGGAGAAGAAGTACAAGTGTCCCTCCTCGGAGGACATCAAGTACAAGATGACGCGGGTGTCGGTGGATGCCGTGGATGTCTATCTGATAGAGAGCGGCACAGCATTGCATGCCTGGATATCGCCCATTCGCCTGGCCAACTGCAACCTGCACGGCCAGAGGGTCAAGTCGGGGATCTCCGGTCTGCTGCCCTCCATTCTGCTGCGTTTGTTCATGCTGCATGCCACCACGCCATCGTACAACACCAACACCACGGGCAGCAATCGGTCGGGCAAGTTGCGTCGTGCCGACCAGGACTCTCTAAAGTCGCAGGATCATGCTCCGCCGCACACTAAAGCCGGGAAAAGGAGCTCCAATTCGTTCTCTCAGTCGCGACGCGATTCACGGGATGAGGCCACGCGCCGCCTGCGCGATAGCTTCTCGGAGCCACAGGCCAAACGGACCCCGGAGACGGCAGATCTCTCGGAGAATTGGGTGGAAGTGGGATGCACCTCCCTGGGACCCATACTGCTAGAGGGAGCCTCGGCACTGCCCATACCCGACCATGAGCTGCATTTGGTGCAGCACAAGTGAGTGGAAAATGTACACGAAATGTCCATATTTTCAATGCTTTTTTTCCCTTGCAGCTTCCTGCGCGAACACGACGCCAAGTTCAAGCGTCTGTGGTTCTTGTGGTCCAACAATGGCAGTGCCTTGTCCTCCAGCACAGAGATCTCACGCTGTGGCTGCATCGGAGGCTGCGTCTTCTTTGGCAGCAATCGGAATGGCCAGAAGTTTTTCAAGCCCACGGCACAGGATATCCATGATAATTACAACATAGCGCGTTACTTGTGAGTGTCCATTGAAGATCGAAAGTCTGAGCCAGAGAATGATTTCCTCCTCCCAACAGCATCATCAATAACAACAAGGACTTTGGTTTCGGCGAGAGCATACTCCACCAAGGACAACTGGTGTTCCACACGCCACCCTATAGCCTGCACTGTGTCTCACTGTACGACGCGGCCGATTTCAACGGCAAGGGTCGACTGTACAGGCCCGCCGGGGGGGATTTGCGGAATGGCGGAAGCCTCAAGAAAGCTGAGCACTGCTCCTTGCCAGACGGCACAAAGTTCAAGATCGGAGGCTGTTCCAGCGCCGCTGTGGAGAAACCAGAGCTCAGCAGCCGCCACAAGTCACGGGAGAGCATTGGCTCCCCCAACACCCTCGAGAGGCGGAGCAAGCGGTATCCTTGCACGCGTCAGACCTCCGTGGAAGTGCCCTATTCTCGCCTGCTGGATAGCCCCTCCAAGAAGCTACAGCAACTGCAGCAGCATGAAGCAGCTGCAGGCGATGCAGGTGTAAATACTAAACGACGCGGCTCCGATTCGAACAGATTGCGAGTGTCGCCGCCTAAGACAAGCATCTCGGACTCGCGACTGACGGGCGAGGCGTTGGATGATGAGCATGAGGTAGGCTAATCCTTCAGAAACAGATACATGTGTAAACTAAAAAAACGGTTTGGTTCCCCTGCAGATGCCCGATGAGATGTCGCACTCGGCACCGCATTCGCATCCCTTGGAGTTTGAGATTGCGGACATTGCTCTTCATTGTCAGGCTCTGGGCGAGCAGCTGCCTCGAGAGGTACAGCGTACCATCTCTTTGACATCGGAGAATCCCTCGGAGATGTTCTTCTCCGCCGAAGAGGACATATCGAATGTGATGTCGCAGCGTGGATCCATGAAGCAGCGGAACAGTGCCAACAGCGGATCAGTGGTGCTCTCTGGAAGAAAGCGTTTCTCTTCCGATTTGAGGTTGATTATTACGAGCATTACTCCTTTCTGAAACGTGAATGTAATACCTTTCCCTCTCTTTTTGCGCAGCATTGGTGCTCAAAACGAGAATGGCAGCCACACTCTACCCACATATCGCAGCGATCTGGAGATCCATGCCCCCGAGGGCAACAAGACACTGCCCAAGCGGCCGCAAAGCACCACAGAACTGGTAAAACTAAAGAGCGTTTATGCGCTTTATATACCTATGTTAGGGAGATTTATTCATGAACTATATGTATATGTATACGTATACACGAAACGCGTTTCGCTTTGCTGCTTTTGAAGCCAAGTCTATATCTATCTCACAGTCTCTGTCACCATCTCTCCAAAAATCTCACTCGGCAAAAGAAAGCGGCATAAGAGATTCTGAAAAACTGTGTCCAGTGCATGCTTTGAGCTTCTTTAAGCTTCTGATCTATCTTAACTATTTAAATATCTATTAGTACTATTATAAATATATCTATTACCACAGTTCCATTAGCAGAACACTGGCCATTCGTAGATGATTTTGGTTCAAATTAGTACTATATTTCCAACAAAAGTTTTACTTTTTCTATAAAAAGTTAAACATTTCGAACAATATTCATCTAAAAATTCGTGATGGAGCAGATACTATTTCTTACCGATCGATAAACCGATACATTTTAAGAATTTATTCGTTAAAGTACCAGATCTCGAATAAACTACTTTGAACGATATTATTCTAGTTTCTGATCGGAAAGATTTCATTGTTCGGGTGTCGAATGTATCGAGTCACTTTTTTACAGCGAATCAAAGTCATTCATCGAATGTGTCCCCTTCTAGTGGAACAGGGGTGGTATATAACTCTTAAGTGACGTTTTCTCAATGTTCGGTTGACATTCCATGTACGTACGTATGTATTCTGTGAAGCGAACATTGAGAAACCGCTCCATAAATCTGTAACCCCACCTAAATTCTATTCCTCTCCTTAAAACTCCTCGATCTTCATCTTAAATCAAACTAATTAACAAACCAAACAAAACAAATTAAAACCGAAACCGAAAACAAAAACAAATACTAAACTCATCCAGAACGAAGACGCGAGACGCATTCACGGTCTTGCCACACCAATAAGAAAACAAATAACAAATATCTCATCACGACCTGAGTACCGACATTTTATTCATGATGTGAGTAGTTCTTAGTTTCCAAACGAACAAAAACAAAAAAAAAGAAAAACCTCTTAGAAAGTAGAGCCACAAAATCTCGATGTATCTGAAGATGTGTATTGATTTGGTAAACGATTTTCTAAATTTACGATTCAGGAGATGGACACTTGCATGCTGTTTGTCAGAGATTCTTAGTGCATGCTTCAATTGGTTTTCTAATCTAGTCCTGATCCTATCTAGACCTAAGATAAGTTTCTCGCAACCTTACACGAACTTTTCTTTCCACAATTCTGCTTGCGCCACTGTCTGACTTCTGGCTATTTAGTTGTAGATGAGCCACGAAGCGAACTCCTTTAGTAATCTTTACGCGCTCTTCTCCACTGCTCCACACAGGCGGACTCTCGAGGCTCCTCGTCGGGCACTCCATCGCTGTCGTCCAACTCCTTTATCTCCGCCATGTCGTCGCAGGAGGATGTGGCTCTGGTGAATCTTCATCAGCAGGTCAACCGACCCATCATTGACTCCCCGCTGCTGATGGCCAGCTATCAGAATCATTTGTCACAAGTCAAGTGCTTCAATTGGAACGCCTGCTCCTTTCCCCTGGGGCCGGACGTCTTCTCCACGCCGCTCTTCAGCGAGAACGAAGATGGAGGTCTAACCTACATTGGCAGCAAAATGTTGCCCCATTTCGATCTGTATTCGTGCTGGCGTGAGATCAAGGTGGTGCCCCGGTACGAGAACGCCACGGGGAGCAACAGTTCGGCCACATTCATGGGCGGACCTAAATCCCATCCCTGGGATCCCAGTGTTCTGCTGAAGGAAGAGGAAGCGGACAAGACCACGAATGGCTTTGATGACGGGGAGTTCATGAGTCTTCAGTCGGAAGGTGGAGCTGCCTGCACATCTGTGGTGGCGAGGCTGAAGGGGCAACTAAATATCTTCCTCACGCCGCTTCTGCTGGAGGGATTGCAAAGGTTCGTATATGTTCTACAGAGGGGTATATAAAAGAAGTCATCAATCATTCATACAGAAAAACGATTCACGAGTAGACAAACAAACAAACTTTCTTCTTTATCAATTTATGGGGTAAAAAATACAACTACAATTATAATTATCGTGATAACAACAATTAGGCTTCAAGTTTAAAACAAAAAAAAACTCAACATCGCTTAACGCGCAAATGAGCCGAAACCGATTCCTGCAGAGCCTCCAAGTCGTCATTGCTCTGACCGTCCTGATCGCGTGGGAAGCTGTCCATTAGCTGTTTCAAATAGGTCTCCTTAGAGTTCTGAAGAGGGAATCAATCCCAATGTATGGTGTATGTATAGATTTAAAACTCACGTCAGGGGCATCGTCCGTTTGCTTGTTCTCTCGCTTCATTCGCCTGAAATCGAGATATTCATTGGGATCCTGTCCCTGTTCCTCTGTGAGCTTTTCTAGGGTTAGATTCTCGTTCTGGCTGCGATCCTCCCGATGATCGTTCTGGCTATCGATGTTCCCGTCCTCCATCTGGGCGAGGAAGCGCATCGGATCGCGCTCATTGCTGGCAAGGAAGCTGCAAGATTAACAACGAAACGGAAACAACGGACGCGGAATCGTGTGTGTATAGATTGTCGGTGATTGATGTCATTATGCTGCCAACCTGTCGGCAGCACTGAGCTGTGGCCTCTCATCCATGGGATCGTATGGGATCTGCTTCTGCTCCTGGGCTTTGGCATACTTTCGCTCTCGGTGTGCCATTCGAGAGAGATGATGGCGCTCGTACGTTTCTGTACGCTCCAATTTAGCCCTCTCCTCCTGCTCGTCGGCAAGTGGTTTCCACCCGCTCTGCTTGACCCGATCTTCCATTGGTTCTCGATCCAGAGAGTGAATGAGAGTCTCCTCGTCCAGTTGCCCGATTCTGGCCAGCTCATTGGCTGGAACGTAAACCGAGGAGTCATCAGAGTTTTCCTCGTCGTAGTCCAGTGGTGACTGCTTGAACACTTTGGCGGAATCTCTTTCGCGGAATCTCCTCAGGCACTCAAAGTCGTCTGCTTCGCATTCTTCATCGCTCTTGATCGTTGGCTTGGGCTTGCACTTCATTTGCTTCGTCTTCAGGCACTTGGACATGCCGAAGGGGGCCCCCATATTGTCGTAGTCTGGCGTTTTCTTGCTGGAAGTTTTCTTGTAGGGGAGCCCTGATGTTGTATCTGGGGGCTCGCAGGTGGTCGCAGCAGTTTTCGTGGTGGAGCGTGTGAATTTTGGAACAGGCGGTCGCTCCGTGCAGAGATTGTTGGGCTTTTTCTCCTCATCCTCGTCCTTGCAGCCATCATCGAAGTGATCCTCCGATGCCAGCAGATCCTCAAAGACCTGCTCATCCGTGCCCTTAGCTTCACTGAACTGGTTTCCTTGACTTGCTTGCTTTGAAAGCCCTCCAACTGGTGATAAAATCGTAATCTCATTTGCAAACACTCACCGTCCGAGTCCGAGCCTGAATTGGGATCTTCATCGTGATGGCTGTGCTCATCCAATAGATGGTCCAGCGAGGTCAGGTCTTCTAGCGACAGATCTTCCAGAGCAGCCTGAACATCGCCATCGGTTAGGCCATCTGTAAGATCAGGATAGTTGTGCGGGTCGGCATGTTGCGCCTGTGGTGTCCAAGGGACTGAGTTTGTGGGGGAATCTCTCCAAAGATGGGATGGACACTCACCATGGGATACGCGTGTAGTAATAAGGGAAATATCAAATATAGTAAACATATCCGCATCAGAATCATTTTCTTTTTATGAAACCTAAATTTATTTATATTACTGAGAATTGCAACGCCTACTTGGTAATTTGTGTATACTCGTACATATGTTTGAAACAGTTTCTGTTAAGCTAGTAAGCGAAAATATTACTGCATAGAAACAGCCGAAAGAATCACATTTCCATCCTCTGCATGAAGTTGCATTCTCTGTGCCACTAGCTATGACTTATGTAGATTTACTCGCCCATACGATTACGATTAATGAAGGAAATATTATTTTCAGGATGGTAGAGGCTGCCATACCCACCATACAGTCGATGCACCTGCTCTCAGTCGTCAACTTCATTCACACGTCGTGCATTGCCAAGGTGAACAACGACAATATACTGAAGAGAGACCAGAGCCTGAGCTACTGGTCGCAGGTGCACTCCAACTCGAAGCGATCCACCACTGAGCGCCATCTGCAGGGGCCCGGGGACTCGTTCCTCAGCGATGTCTACGAGGAGAGCATCTCGACGAAGACGCAGGGGCTGATTGTGCTGCCAAAAGTCAGCATCACGATGCTGCAATCCTCCATTGTGGAGGAGGTGATATCCGTGGCAGCTCTGGACAATGTCCAGGTAAGAGTTCGCGCTCTCGAATCGAAAACACAATTACACACAAACGCTTTTCATTTGCTTGACAGGATCTCAGCTGCGTCTCGCTGCTGACTTTCTACATGGAGGGGATCTCCACCAAGTTCCATTTGGGCAAGACGACGCGTGCCTCCATGCACAACGTGTACATCCAGCAGACGGTGCAGTCGGGCAATAGCCACAAGAAGGGCGGGATTATGAAGGGAACGCGTGCCCTACTGGCGCACCTTTCCTCCCAGACCCGACCCGACAATGTCCAGGGGGAGCCCATTCTCATAGAGACATCGGAAAAGCAGTTGGAGGAGCTCGTCATTACCCTGGATATTGGACGAGCGCATGCACAGCTGCGACGCCTGAAGACGGAGGGCCAGTCGTGTGCCCAGGACTCACCCATCATCGTCACTGCCATTCCGGAGCACAAGAGCAAGGTGCTGTTCGAGTGCCTGAAGATGCCCGAGAGCACGGGCATCGAGAGCATCGGCTACATCATGTTCGAGTGTGGCCTGGAGGGCGTGGGCGTGAAGATCGTGAAGCGCTCGCACTTTGAAAAGTCCGAGAACAGCAAGGAAGAGCTGGCCGAGATGGCGGGCGCAGGAGGCGAGGGTGTGTCCGCCAGCGGTGGCTTCAACCTCAACGATCTTGTGGGTCACGGTGGGGCAGGCAACGAGGGAGGAGCGGCAGCACCTTCCTCGGATGCTGGTGCCACTTCCAAGGCGGAGGCCGCCTGGCGTATGATCACCAAAAAGCCACCCACTCCAAAGACCCCCAAAGAGAAGTTCCACCACGGCCAGGACAGCGAGAACTCTACCTCTGGGGCTGACCAGAGGAAATCCACACCCAAACCTCCAGACGAGGATGTCGAGAAGGGGCCCACGGCGACAGGCAATCAGGGTGCTCCGAAGAACGGGGCTGCCGGTGGCAGCAACTCCAAGGATGCCTACGACAAGGTGCTTTCAAACGTCAAGGAAACCGACAAGACCTCTTCATGTGTGATCGAACTGAAAGCCGTGTGGCTGAACTTTGCGGCGCCGCCCTGCGTGCCCATCACCCGAAAGATCGATCTGACGCGCCTCGACTGGAACCTGCTGAGCACTGCCTCGCCAGCCATCACTGCCTGGATGAATCCAAGCAATCGGCTGGCCATCAAAGTGGTGGCCCTTCTGAAGGCGCTGCACACGCGGCAGACGGCGGTGGCCGCCTGTCTCATGGCGGAGGCCTTGGACAATGAGAAGATCCAACGGAATCCCAAGATCAAGAAGGTGAGGTCGACAAACGAACACCGGGGAGTGCTGAATCTTCAACTTTTCTTTTGTAGAGTCGCTATGCCAACAACTATACGCTGCTGTCGAAAACGCTGCAAGAGGATCCCAGCTGCCAGCTGTGCTACATCATGCAGAAACTGGTTCTGGACGAGGGCGTGCAACGGATTGAGCCGATCTTCAAGCAGGCGGACGTACCGCATCTGATTACTCTACGACAGGTGAGCCGCTCTCAATCGGAAGAAGAATATATCTTTATAAACCGACGATTCCTTTGTAGGGCATCATTGTGCTGAGTCGTCAGTGGAAGAACACACTGTACAATCCCATACTCTTCGAGCATCAGTACAAGAATAAGCTGGCACGTCCCATCAATGTGACATTCTCGTTTCCGCAGAACGAGGAGGAGGCGGAGAACGATGAGTGCGAAGGTGATGTTGAAATGGGCGCCTATGCGGGCGTCGGCGAGAATCCGGAAGAGAGTGAGAATGCTTTATTACTTGGGCAAACACAGCATCATCGAACTCACATTGGTATTTTTTTGATTAACGCTCTCTCCCTCTGGTTTACTCTCTCTCTCCTCTTAACCTAGTTATATGTATAGTTCTCTATTCTCTTTCCTGTTTCCTATTTCCTATTTCCAATTTCCTCTCTTTCTGCACGTTTTTGTTGAATGTGTGTTCTATATTCTCTCTCTGTCTGTCTATATATCCTTTTTTTTTAGCTTTTTACTACCCACAGTTTTCCACTGTTTTCCCTTCTGTTTCCCCACTTCCGTGTCTCTCTCTTTCTACACTCCCCTTCTCGCACACACCCACACACATATGTCGTCAAATGCTTTAAGTGTTCACACTTCATACAGTTTGATGCTTTTGCATATACTCGATGCATTATACTAGTACTACAATACAAACTATACTATTCTATCCTTTCTGGCTATAATCTATCCTCTACATAGAACTAAATTTATAACTAAATGTGTTGTACATTAAACGGAACTTCTCGGCGGACCAAAACACGATTGTAAAACGCAACTAACGTAAAACAAACGAGACAAATCCGCGAGCAATGACAGGTCTCGCTAAAAGTTTGCTAACGAGCTCTGAAAAGATCGAGATAAAACCAAGCGACTAATAAAGTCTCGCTAATTGTGATCTGTGTATAAAATCTTAAAATCGTTTTCACAAAAACAGGGCCCTATCGTACTTCGACCATCTTTGGATCTTTCGTTGAAAAAGTATCATAATATTCCTCTTCTAAATTGTTTGGGAACCGGTCTGCACACAGATTTATATACATTTCGAACATTGCGGAGCTGAAATCTCCCTGAGCTGTAGTCCTATTACTTGGAGCTCTCTCAGAAAATGTATGAGCTGGTGCACCTATATACGTAATACATATACACTGTATGGTAATGCGATATCGCTGATGGTGTTTTGGTCCAATGGGGTTATAATCGTATATATGTAGGTTATATATGTATGTGTTCTCTCTTAATCCTTCGTTTACTGTACAACCTTTCAACGCAAAAGTGAAAAAAATACCAGAAGAGTGTGCCGAATTATTACTCACAAGTTCCCTGTATCCTCCATATCCATAGAAAACAATCAGTACGGCGGACTCTCGTACAGCCACGAAGCGGGAGGTCAGCATGGAGCTGCCTCCCAGCGTTCGACCTCCACATCCCCGAACATCCATAACCCGCGTCGTGGGTAAGTTTCATCTTTTCCAGTTGCTTCTCATGCTTGTCATTTGCTCTTCTCTGCATCTTTGCATCCCCGCACCCTGCATTGCTCTACGCTTTAGGCTGAACAAAGTGCACAGCAAAGCCTCGAATTATTCACATGGCAATTCATCTCGTTCCAGCATACAAATGCTGCCCATTATCTCGGGGCTGGTGGAGAAGCAGGTGCCAGAATTTGGTATGTATCAAAGAACACCTTCCAAGGGAATGCTTTCTGAAAGATATCCTCTGCAGAGTACGGTGCCCTCCAGGAGGGTTCTCTCAGCTCCACCAATTCGGTCAACAAGTTCTGGCAGGGCGCCGAGAGCCATAAGGAGGATCTGTACTTCTGGATGGCCAAGCAGCAGGACAACAAGAAGAAAGAGCATTTTGCCGAGAAAGAGCATGCTCGTCCTGCTCCCCCGAAGATTCCTGGACACACCCACACGCGCAGTGGCATCATGCAGGACTCGATCAAGCTGTTGGATGCTCATTTAATCTTCGAGCCGTTGCTCACTTGCCTGGGCGTGATGCCCCAGCAGATGATCAACAAGTTCTCGAATGCAGACATCTCCTCGCTGGAGAATTTCGGCACAAATCTCTCGCTAATCGGCACTTTCGATTCCATTCGCGTGGACATTGTCGTGAGCGAGGCGGGCGACAAGAAGAACCCAGCCCAGAAGCCGGCAAAACTGAACAAGAAGTCGAATGGGAGGGCCTCGATTATGATGGACACTCCCCTGTTCCTGTGCGAGCGCGTGGGCGTGGAGCTGGAGGTGCTGAAAATGTCTGACGGGGCAGTGGATCAGGCCCGACAGAACGTCATTTACATGTCGCGGCGGCAGCTGAAGAAGCACACGAGTACTGTGATCAATTTCAGCCTCAATGTGAGGTTCATTTCGCAGCAAGTGAACATGCCGCTGCTGCGGCTGCTCCATCAGATCTGCAACATGTATCAGAATGTGAAGGATGCCCAGAACGAGTTCCACGATCACCCAGAGCTCAGCAAAAAGAGCCAGACCAAGGATGAATGTAGTTTGGGTAAGACTGCACAATAAATAGGATTAATTGTAGCAGTTCCTCACAAGTTGTTCTTCTTCCCCTGCAGCGTCGGAGCCCACGGATATCTTGGGCTTCAATTCAGTCTCTGAACGGTTTGGCCATGGCGAGAGCTATTCGGATGAGCGTTACGACAAGTTCAACGAGACGATGCCCACAATGCCAGCGGCTAGAACGCGTCCGGGCGGCATGGCGCCCATCATACAGCTAACACCGTCGCCAAACGCCAAGAATCGTCCGCAGAGCTTCGCCCAGAAGCTGCGTTCCACGGGCAAGTCGGTGAAGGGCAAGCTGGGCTACACCAATCTCAATGAGTCGAGTTCGTCGCCTCTGCGGGACAGTCCCACCATGTCGCTGCACGAGCAGAACATCCTCAAGCTGGCCACCGAATCGAAGGCCTCGCTCAACGGCGGCTGTGCCACCAGCATGAGCGGGGACTACCAGAACACTCTGACCAAGGGCATGTCATCGATGGCCCCCCTGCTGGAGACGCCCAACTGCTGGAAGACCATCTACCATCTGCTGGAGTTGTACGGCACGATGCCGGAGACGAAGACGGTGGTCCAGAGGAGCTCCCTCAATGAGCACAAGAAGCCGTCGGCGTTTGTCAACGACGAGGATGATTTGGCCAGTGCCCCCACCCCATTGCCGCAGCATCGCGAGATGCTGATCATCGATGGGCCGTCCCAGGAGCGAACTCGTCTGATTGTCTTTGGCGTGGCCAAGATCCACAAGACCCGACTGCTGGCCACCCTCTCCGGGCTCAAGCTCGAATCGGAGATCACCACGCTGAACAGCACGGCCACGTGGCGAAAGAAGGCGCGTCCCGTGTCCCTGGAATGCTCGCTCACCGGACAAGTGGGACGCGCCATGATTGTGCTGCTGGAAGGTGTAGCCCCCAGTCAGCAGTAAGTGTGCTAAAGTCTTCCCCTCTCTTTGTTTCATGGCTAACTCTTGTTTCGATTGCAGAACCGTGGTGAAGGTTACCGTTGGCAAGAGCCAGACGCTATACTCGAGCCTCTCCAAGCGGGGCAAGGACAAGAACAGCGGCCTGCTCTCGATCGGTGCTGTGAACATAGACATCCCGCAGCATCCGGTGGCCCTGCACGGCATGATGACGCGCAGTTCCAAGCAGCTGTCATCCACCATCCAGGAGCTGAGAGTAAAACGCAACTCCGGTCGCTCCACCCTGCGATCCTTTACAGCCGAGGAACCAGAGTCTCCATTCCATGCCCGAAACTCGGGCGGTGCCAGCAGTGGCGCCGGTGTGGCCAGCGAAATGAGAGAGCGCACTGTCTCCGGCGGCGGGGGAGCACAACAGCAGCCGCAGCTGGCGGCGCGAAGAGCCGCTCACATGGCCCAATCGAGGTCGGGGGCAACGGCGGCTCAGCACCAGAACGGGTTGCTCCAGCCGCTGGTCATGCAGTTCAATATACTCCTCCAGAGCCTGTCCATCAACGCTGCGCTGCTGCCCTCGCTGCAGGCCCAGTATCGGATGAACCATGTCAGTTCCATGGGCGTCACGGGCCAGAGAGCGAAATTTGTCATCGACTTGCCCACGCATACGCTGAGCTTCAACACCAAGATTCAGGTAAGTAAAACTCTGATCTTGAATCGTTCCTCTGAATAACATTAGAATCCTTTAAAGAACGAAATGAATCTGCCGTCGGAGGCCTGCATTGGGCTGCCGCCCGTCCACGTGTTGGCCGAGTACATTCCAGACAATCGCCAGGATCAGGCGGAGAGCACCGAGGGCATTGTACTCCGGCAGGGCGGCTATGTGAATGCCAGTGCGGAGATCGGGGAATTCGAGCGCTGCCTGACCACGGATTTGCTGAACCACTTGGTGTTTGTGCAGAAGGTTTTCATGCGCGAGATCAACGAGGTGCTGCAGAAGGTGTACGGCGGGGAGAAGCCCGTGCCGTTGTGGACCGAGGAGAGCGGGGACAGTTCCAGCGTGCAGGAATCAACGCTGAAAAGGATCCTCTTCTCCATCAACATATCGATGAAGAGGATTCAGCTGACGGCCACCACGCCCTGCTCGTCGGCGGTGCGCTTCGAGACGGGCACCATGGAGCTGCAGCTGTCGAATCGCGTGAAGAATCTGGGCGACATGAGCAACCGGAAGCTGTTCTTCAAGGCGCACATTGACTTCAATCTGTCGCTGGGACAGATCATAAGAAATGTGATCTTTGACGAGGCGGAGCCGGAATTCCAGCAATATGCCTTCTTCCACACGACCATCGGTCTGCGCAATGCCTTCCAGGACGAGCTGCTCAACGAAGACAAGGAGCTGATCCTGCTCACGTTGAAGCGCCCCCTGGTCTACATCCAGCCGATAGCCGTGGACAAGGCCATATTGGTGTGGCTGAACTACAAGAACGCCTACGAGTACTGGGCCGAGAAGCGGGCCAATCTCTGCTACGAGCACAGCCAGGCGACGGCCCAGCAGCAGCAGCAGGTCTTCGATCGCGTGGCCTTCGGACAGATAGCAGGATCGAACTTGTCCACCCTCTTCCTGCAGCTAACTGTCGAGGATATGGGCATATGCTTGCCCCTGAAGCAAGTCAATACTGTGGTATGTTCCCGTCTGTTTCAGGAATTTCCCAATTTAATTCAACTCTTTCTAGTCCTTTGGCTCCCGTTCGTATCAGGACTTTGATGCCAAGGGAGCTGTTGTCATCACGCTGGAGAACACCATCATTTCGGCCTGCAATTCGGGAGCTCTGGTGTCCAAGGGAAAGTTCCAGGGACTGTGCCTGCGGTTTGCAGACGATTTCGAGACCAATCTGGATGACTGGAAGCCCACCAGCGGCGAGCCCATAATGAACGTGTGCGTGGTGTCCGAGGGCACCTTCGAGGTCTGCTCGCGGACCACAGCCGCGAAAAAGGGAGAGAACGCCAAGTGGCTGCTCAACGTCAAGTGGCAAATGGAGGGTGTGGACATCCACTTGGACGTGAACATCGGCAAGCAGCTGAGTTCCTTGGGGCACACGCTGACAATGCTGACGGGCTTCGAGGAGGAGGACACGCAGATGGAGTCCCCAGACAGCGACGAGGGAGATCAGAGCTGCCGAGACACGTACGTGCGTCGTCGCGGGGAATTTGATAGCCTGCCCGCTTTCGTATTCGACCCCACTATCGACTCCAAGAAGCGCTCGTTCATGATGGAGAAGGAGATGGCCGAGCAGCTGAAGATCATCAATGATCTGCGGACGCTGGGCGCGTCCCACAACACGGTGGCCCACGAGGAGCGGCGGCTGCAGGAGCTGCAGGCCATCTGCTACAAGTACTTCCGACGCGACATGATCCAGAAGTGGAAGCGGCCCTCCCTGAGGAGATCCCTCAAGAACTACAGTCGCTCGCACTCGTACATTGGCGGAGGAGTGGGGATTCCTGGAGTGGGAGGAGTGCCTCCATCGCTGGACAATGGCAGCCACAGCTATGCTGGCCGAAGACTGGACACCATTGCCTCCAACGACGAGATCTCCAGCCTTCAGAGCACCCCCGCTTCCTGTCACTCGCGCAGTGCTTCCCTCAAGATGGCCGGCGGTGGAGGAGCAGGGGCAGGAGTAGGAGCAATCAATGCCCTGGGAAGGGTAACCTTCACAGAGGCCATGCGCCAGACGTCGCTGCCCAATGCGGACACGGACACGGAGACGGCGGACAACGAGTTGGACTGGCGCGGCGACTGCACGCCCAGCGAGATGGATGTGGATGGGATATCCGTGGAGATGCGACGCAAGCACGGGCACGGCCAGAAGCAGGCCGAGCCGAACATTGACTTTGAGCTGGACGTAAAGGTCCTGGTGAACTCTGGCAAGTGTGTGCTGCACACCAAAGACACGGGAGACGAGCGCCAGGGTCAGGGGTATGCGGCGGCAGGAGCTGCCGGAGCTGCTGGAGCGGCTGCCTCGAGCGTCAAGTCGCACAAGAGGGAGCGCAGCATTGGCAACGACTGGGGCAGTCCCACGCCATCCAGACGGCAGCGTGATAAGAGCAAGCTGCGCTTCAATGCCAACGCCCTGCTGGCGGATCTCACCATCTTCCATATACCCGGACTGGACGTGAAGCTGCACTACCAGTCCAAGACCTTGGCGGAGCAGGTAAACCATCAGCCGGATCCATCGACAACATCCACGCCGCACGGACCCCGTCGGATAGGCAGCAAGCGGGCCACACTCTGCGCTTGGATGACCCTGCAGAGCATACCGGAGGAGACCATCATCTCGCCGCACATTCTCGAGTTTCTCGAGCAGACACTGGAGCCGATCCCCGCGAGGCAGCCCAGCAGCGTGCCCCAGACGCCCAATCACAACGCGGCTGTTAATCTGGACATTCTGCCAGCCAACTATGTGACTTATGCCTCCTTCCCTGTGGATGTCATCGTCTACTTCCACATGCAGCCGTCGACTTTCCGCTTCAGCTGCCTGCCCGTGTCCCGCGTGGAGTGCATGCTGCAGCTTCCCAGCCTGGACATTGTCTTCAGCTCGAAGCGCAGCACCGAGGAGGAGAGCTCTGGCACCCACTCCAGCACCCACACGCATCCGGAGCAGCTGCCGACGGGCGGGCTGAGTGTCACCGGGTGCCTGGCCGACTTCAATGTGTTCATATTCCATCCCTACGGCGGCAAGAAGACCTCCAAGGAGACCCAGTTCTCGCCCTTGAGCGACAGCGAGCGCAAGGACTCCCTCAGCATCAACGTGGAGTTCGTCAAGTTCCACATCACGCGCTGCCGCAAGGTCTACATCGAGCCGCTGCCCAGCTCGAAGCGAGGCCTGGACCACTCGCGCGCCGTCATCCGCTTCTCCACCATCGTGGACATTGGCAGTGCCAGCTTCAAGTACGACATGCGGCGGCTGACGGAGATCCTGGCCTTCCCCAAGGCGTGGTACAGGCGCCGCATCGTGCGACGCCTCTTCCTCGGCGATCTCAGTGTCCACCAGCAGCAGCAACAGCAGCAGCAGCAGCAGGCGAACGCAGGTGGAGCGGAGACACCCACGGGCTGCGCCTCGGCCACGCCCACCCCCAGCGAAGACGCAGGGCGGGCGAAGGATAAGATGCGACTCGACTTTGATGCCCAGCCGACCCAGCAACAGCAGCAGTTGGGGCACTTTGGGGCCGTGCGCAAGCTGAAGAATCTAGGGAAATCCTCCAGTGCCGAGTCCTCGGGTACGCCTCCCTCCGAGAAGAACCAGATCACGTCCTGGGAGACGCTCGTCCTGTTCGCCGTGAACTTCACGAAGCTGAATGTCCAGATGAACATCGGGAATGTGTGCGGCAACGTGGTATGGCTGACGAAGGACTTTCAGTCGGACGGACGCCTGTCCATCGGCAGCACCGGCTACAAGAACATGTATGCGGGCATCTACCTGGGCGGCTCCGCGCTGGACGCCAAGGGTGGCATCGTTGGCGGCAGTTTCGAGGTGAACAAGATCAACAAGCGGTTCCACATCAAGGAGGAGGCCGGCATGGAGCCCTACCATACGCTGGGACTGAGCTTCATGGCCCTGGAGCTGCGGCTGGACTACATGGGCACCTCGGTGCTGATGACTCGCATCAGCAGCTTCTCCGCGGCCATGAAGGATGAGTGGCGCACCGCCTCCCAGGCAGCGGCAGCCCCCGCCCATGGCAAGGATCAGCCGCGGGCTCTGATCTTCATCCACGGCGATCTCAGCTGGGACCAGCTGCAGATCATGATCTCCAAGTCGACCACTGCGGATATGCTGAAGATGTACTTCAAGCTGGAGGAGTTCTTCACGCAGCAGTTCAAGTCCTCCAAGCGGGTCTTCTCCAGCCTCGAGCCCCGGCTCCAGGATCGCACGGCCAGCATCAAGCGCCGGCAGCAGTTCAAGAAGAAGCCCAACGGAGAGCTGGCGCCGCCTCAGGGCGTGCCGACTGGGATGATTGGGGACAACACGGATGCCCGACACCATCGCCACTGGCAGAAACCCCTGGCTCAGGCTGTGGGTCTGGTGGTGCCCTCCCTGGTCACCCGTCTGCCCCGCCACGGCAACGTCTTGGGCGGCACAGTGGAGCTGCGCGGACAGAACATCTCGCTGGCCTGTTTCCACGGCATCAACTTCAAGTCCAAGTCATGGGCGCTGTTTAGCCTGCGGTCTCCCTCGATCAACTTTGCCACGGAGGCGCGACAGATGGAGGAATCGGGCTCCCACGAGGTGCTGGTCACGCAGACGCTCACCTCCTGCCTGGGCCAGAGCACGGAGGTGCAGCAGCAGCAGAACCACTCGATGGCCATCGTCAGTCGCATCACGCGCAACATCATCTTCCCGCCACAGTTCAAGACGCTCAACGAGTGGTTCCACTATGCGTTTGCCAACAGCGAGATTGATGGTGAGTGCCCCCGACCGATTGACTGCCCCCTGATTGATGACTTTCATTCTCTTCCATTTTTAGCTGTTGACCGCTTCCCCATCATGGAGTGCGAGCGGGAGATAGCATCCAACTCGATTGAACGAACTCGTGCCTCGGGGAGCAACAGCTCCGCCAAGGCACAGGAGCACAACCACAATCGGGAGGTAATCTTCGCCTTGCCCAGCCTGCAGCTGCATTTCAAGACTGAGCACAAACAGGGACCAACCACACCTGAGCCAAGCGGTAAGCAGAGCGGCACAGACAGTGGCAGCATCCCCTCTGAATCTCTGGAAACTCGACTCTTTCTTGCAGAAACCAAGCCAGAGGTGTTGTGCAGCTTCATCACCGAATTCGATGACCACATCTTTGTGACCGTCGATGCGGACGCCTTCTTCTTCCTGCACGATCTCATCACCTCCTATGTGACTGAGAAAGAGAAGGTGGTAAGTCTTTCCTGGAGGTGCACATTCCATGGGAGTGGTATCTTATTGATTCTTTCTTCGCCAGATCGGAGCTCAATCGGCGAGGGCTGCCTCGCCCAATCTGTCGCAGAAGACCAACCTGAAGCCGTATCTGACGGACGAGATACTCAAAGAGAAGCGGAGCTCTTCCAACACGAACCTAACTGCCCAGGGCAAGCAAATGAGCGCCAGCAAGAGCAGCCTGGAGCCCCTGCAGGGCAGCCACACGAACCTAGCGAACTCGACGACCAATGTGTCAGCGACATCAAGCACGACGGCCAACACGGCCTCAACCGCAGCATCATCATCATCGGCGACGACCACAACGACGGCAACGGCAACGGCGACGGCGACGGCGGCGGGCTCCACAAACGATGTCAAAGACGGAGGCACACAGCCACAGCAGCAGGCAAACGCAGGAGCCAGTGGCTTGGAGGCATCCCCGCCGAGCTTTGATCTGGAATCGTTTGTGCGCGACTGGCGGCACTTTGAGTGCCAGACCTGGCATCTGGAGCCCACAGTTCGCCTGCTCTCCTGGGCGGGCAAGTCCATCGAGCCCTACGGCGTCGACTACATACTCAACAAGCTGGGCTTCAGCCATGCCCGCACCACCATACCCAAGTGGCTGCAGCGCGGCTTCATGGACCCCCTGGACAAGGTGCAGGCCCTCATGATGCTCCAGCTGCTGCTGATGGTGCGCGAGAACAAAGTGGAGAGGGAGCGTGACAATGGCACCGGAAGCGGAAGCGCAGGTGCCAACGGCAAGCAGCAGCACCAGCAGCAGAATCATCTACCATCAACGAATTAGCATCCATGGCATATGCACACACACACACACACACACACACACACATATATATGCATGACAAGTGACAATTATCCAAGTCGTTCGTTTAAGTTAAGTAGCAATGTATAGATTTGTGAACCGTGTAAAGTTTTACATAATTTATTATCCTCCCCGGTTATCCTCCCTCCCCGTGGCCTGGCATGCTTTCTACTCGCGGTATTATCTAGCCAATAAGGCAGCTTCTTCTTCTTCAGAACTGTGTCCCTATATTGTAAATGGTTTGCTCCCGTTTCCCCGTCTGTATTCTCTAAGCGTAATGGTATACTAGTTTTATTTTATAGGTGTGTAAAGTCAAGTGCTTTGTGTAATTTGCTCAATTTTTGCGCTTTGTAACTATCATTACAGGATTTTGTTGTTTTTGGGATCTGCATCCATGGATACATACTATATACACATATATCAGGCAACAATGAGCAAAGCAATTGTGTTTAAACTATAAGTAGCTCTAATTGATTATACAGAAATATACAATGCAACACAGAACTTCCAATACTTTCGATGGCTTTTCTCTTGATGGTGGACCCCCGGATCCCAGTCGATCAGCGAGATATGTGCGATCACGATAGGGTGGAGAAAAACCCATACAACTTAGGGAATGTATTTAACAGCATTCCCATTAAAATACACTAGAATGCACTCGTCTCTGGCTAGGGTATAGTACATCTATCCTCGCTCTTCTGGGACTAAACCAGGCATCTCTTCCATGAATGTTTGCCCCTCACATTCCACATTGAATGGTCCCTGATTAGATCTAATAAAGGATCGCTATGCCATGGCAACGATCGGAGGAACAGCAAGTATTTGTGATGTTTAATTATAGAATAAATCCCTGAGCGGAATACTGATGAACTACTCCTGAACTTATGAGAAGCGGAACCACTTCCCACTGGCTAATTATTCCACGACTACAGTGTGCCCTTGTGCAGCAGGCACAGAGAAATGTTCCAGTTAATTTTCGCTTGACTTTGCTGCTCCGCTCCACCAATCCGCTTCCTTTCTGGCCCGGCCGGATCCTGCTCCTTAGACCCTTCCACGCCTACGACTTTGCTCCGTTTTTGTGTGTTTTTGTGTTTGCTTGAGTAAACTTTGGATCCGCTGCGTGTATCCGTTTTTTGTTTTCCTTCTCTGGCGCTGCCTGAGCGGCAGTGCAAATGTTTTCCTCGCTTCGCTCTCGTCTTTTCTTGGGGCCTTTCAGCATTTTCTTTTTCTTGTCACTGTGCTTTACATTTTTTCGGAGGCTGGGGCTGAGGCTGGGGCTGGGGCTGGGGCTGGGCGGGCCTGTGTCTCTTTGTAAACATTTCATTTTCCATCAAGGTTGCGTTTTTAATTATCTTTCCTTTCTCTGGCTGCTCGATGTGATGGGTTCCTTCGGCTTCTATCTTTTCTTTTCGTTTCGTTACGTTTCTTTTCTTTTTTTTTAGCATATTAGGTTCGGGCTCTTTCTGTCTCTGTTTCTACATCATTTTGTGGGGCCCTCTCCGCTGCACATCCCCGAAACAGTTGCCACGAGTTGATGATGAGCTTTTCACGCATTGTAGGCGCGCGCGGAATAAAAACCCAGCGTCTGATGGTGTGGATGCGGTTCTGGCTGTGGATGCTGCTGTGGATGGGGCCCTGTGGCAAGGGTCGTGTCAGTTTAGCTCCGTTCGGGCCCTGAATGCGAGTGGTTTACTTTGGAGATTAGTTTATCTAAAGTTAATGAGGGTTAAAACTAATAGGCGAATGGCTTAATTTTTAATTATGAGACTTGCTCTTCTTTAGTGGTTTCTTTTCTTCGTTCGTTTTTATCCTCGGCCTCGGTCCCAGCCCCAGTTCCAGCCCCAGTCCCAGTGTCTTTGTCTTTGGGTTCAGCTTGTTTTGATTTCCTTTCCATTTTTGTGGGTGGCAGTTCGCCCATGACGCTTTGCTGGCAGTTAATTTGAACCGCCGTCAGCATAATGGCCTCTCAAAACGGGTCCTTAAACATCAGCTTTAAGCAAAGCCACTTGACTGGAAAGATAATCCCAACGAAGTTGATCGCTGCTTTGGCTTGTCCCTCGGTCATCCGATACACTTTTCTTTATTAGTTTTTCCCGTGAAGTACTCGCGAGCGGAAAGTTTCGAAAATCCGGGAATTCGGGAATGGATTCCATAAATTGTCAACGCCTGTTGTCAAGCTGTCCTGGACACATTTTTCAATTAAATGGCTAAAACCTGAAGTTTCTTTTTCCATTTGTTCTTGTTTACTTTTCAGCTGGCAATTTATTGAACGGCACAGGTTCGAATTACGCTCTTTGGCAAATTTGTGATTTGCTCTCCTGTCGCAGTCCTGTGAAATACGAGCCGAGCTGTCATAACAATCGTACAAGTATATATCGTACACATATGGACTTGATTTTGATGTGGTGTCGGCATTGGTATTGGCTGTAGCAGCTGCGAGGGTATCCACACTCGGTCGGGGGTATATTGGACTCTAGACAAGAAGCAACTCGATGTGGAAACACGTGGGGGTTGGCCTTTTCTTCACGGTATTCTTTGGGATATCTGTGTTCCAAAGATACTAAGATCTAGTCATCAAATTGTCCTCTTTCACTTCCAAATCTATCAAACGTATCCTCTGTATCCTCCCTGTACCTTGCACTGTCGGTGGGGCATCGAACATTCGATCTCCATTGCCTGGGGTGCATCTCTCCCGTGATGTGATATTTATGAGCCCAGAAGAAGGCAATCAGACACAGGCTGCGCTCCAGACAGGGGGCCGGGCCACAATTTATGCGGCAACCCTTGGACCAGGGGCTCTAAATTATTTTTTAATTTCTCCCAGCCCCAGCCCCACCCCTAGCCCCAGCCCAGCCCCCGCCTAGGGAGACTTTCGGCTTGCGTCGGGCCGAGAACAACAAACAACATAATAATCAAGTCAATAAAAAAGTCATAAAAAAATAGAATAGAAAACCAAACCAAACCGAAAATTTCACAAAAGGCCAAGGAGCCGGCCGTTGGGGGCCATGTCCTGTGGCCTAGTCGATTTATCTGTGTGTGCGCGTGTGTCTGTGACTTGTGGCATGACCAGGACACGCCATAGACAAATATCAGACAAGACAGGACAGGACAGCACAGGACAAGACAAGACAAGACAAGGGCGAGCAGAGCAGAGCAGAGCAGAGCAGAGCGCAAACGAAACGAAGAACTTGTAGGAACGATAAAGCAGACAATAAAAACCACGAAGCCTAATAAAAATTACATTTTATTTTATTTCCTGCTCCCAGTGTTTGTCCTGCAACAATTTTAAATAGTCAAAGGCACGCACGTCAACAAGGGGGGACCCGAGGACCAGGCTGAGTCTGTTAGCTGAACAGAGGTCCTTTGGATCCATCCGCTTGCCGGGAGTCTCTAAATTACAGCCAAGATAGCGTGGGCACATCCTCCTTCATTGCCATTCCCCTTCCCATTCACATTCACATTCACATTCACAATCCCATTACCAACACCACCCCCCTTTTCAGCCATGGCCCAGTAAGTAATGACTCCCCCGTGTCCAGGGCTGAAGCACAATTTGTGGACATTTAACTGTTTCTAATAATTATGTAAATGTCCGTCACTTGATGCGGCACTTTTGTGGCATGTCCCCGGGTCCGGGTGCGGGCCGGGTGCTGCTGCTGCCTCCCTCGCGACTTGGTCCATCCATTGTCCGTCCCAGCAATTCCTCTTAGTACAATTATATAGACGCGTCCCGTCCCCTCCCGTCTATGAAGAAGGAATGAGTGCAGAACTCGCGAATAGTGGGGGGAAATTGTCAAATATAATGAGGTTCTGGGGTCATTCCATTGGGAATATCTTAGAAATCTGTGTCTGCAGTTGTAGTATGTTAAATTTCAATTCATTTTCAATGGCAGGATGTTTGTAAAGCTATAAACAACAAGGAATATATAGTATATACATATATTGAAAGACGATATATATTTTGGAAAGCCAATTCTGTACGGAGAATAGGTATATGTATAGGATAGGGAATACTCCAAGACAGCCAATACTCCATCGGAAATAAGAAGATAACAAGTAATATCCCTTACCCGTCCAATGCAATATCCTAAACCGTTCTTAAGCAATATCCTACTACCATAAAGTACTCTTTACTCCGTTTGGGTAATTTGGAGAGTGCAGCAGTATCCCCTGCCCTGCCCTGCCCTGCCCTGCCCTCCTCGGCCAGGCCATTATTTTGGAGAATGCGAGAGTTCAAGTCCTCCCATTTATATGGTCCGCTCCTTGGCCGGCAACAATGGCTCTTGGTCTTGGCTTTGGCTTTTCCTAGTCCCATTCCACTGCAGCGGACCATAAAATTATTATGCAAATACACAGAAGAGTACGGAGGAGGACGGTGGAAGGTGGATGGTGTGGACTGGGAGTGTGCACATATTAGGGCTACAAGCCGTTAATATGCAAATGGCACCGCGACTCATTCATAAAAAGGGATTTTTCCATAGCGTAGCGCAGTCCTTGAATGTCGTCGTCTGGGTCCTGGCAACAGGATGTGGCGGCCATTCATGGCGATCACGACGGGAGTTGCACGGAGTGGAATGCCAGGACAATGGCGGGGCAACTCTCGCATGTGCATAGTTTGTAAGACTAATGAGTGGTTCGAGGCGGAACGGGGAATTAAAAGTGAACATTAACTTTCCCGCCGCCGGAATTCTATGCAAAGGAGCAGAACGGACGCGAAATGTCTTCGGGAAGGTTAAAGATGTACCCACACATATGTATGCACAATTTCGGGAAGTGAGCAGTACTGAGAGCGGGAAGAATAAGTGCTCTGTATCGATTTCCATCCGATTAATACACGTAGTAGCCGTGGAACCATGCAAAAACTCTGAAGATCTCTGCAAAACTAACCTTAAACACACACAGGAACAGGTCCTGTACATTAAGCCATAACCTCGAATCTCTCCTTGAATTAAATAAAATTGCACAAAGCAAAGCACAAAAGAAGGGACAAGCAGAGCAGAGAAGTGCGAAAGTGCGGGAGGAGCGGCAGGAATGGCAGAGGAAGTGCACACAGAGAGCGAACAGTTTCGCCACTCGGCTGTGGCAGAGTAATTTCATAATTATGCAGGCACAAATGCCATTGTGTGACCCCTCCACCCTCCACCCCCCACCCCACACACCCCATAACCCTCGCGTATATACTATATATTCTACGGGTGTGTACAGGGGACAGCGACAGCCTCAAGTGCAGAGGAGAGAAGTGTATAATTATTTGTTGCCTTGTAATTTTTCACTTAATTTCCATGGTCCGGGGCGTGACATCCGTTCTCTGCTGCTCCAAAAGTGTGCAATTATTTTCTCATATTTTTTGCGCCACATCTTTTCCAAGCAAAGCCAAAGAAAGTTATGCATTAACTTGCACAAGTCCGCCAGAAATGCCATTAGAGGGGGACTACTACTCAGAAACGGGTAGAATTTCTGAATTTTGATGCATTTTATTCATGCATATTTCTTGGAACTATTCTAATCACCAGTTTTCACCTAATGAATAAAATAAATTGGATTAAAATCTCCCCAAAAGGAGTTTAATCATGGATCATTTTGATAATTACAGTAGGACTTACATATAGCGAATCTCAAGGGGAATTCGTTGTACGGAAAATTCGTTGTTCCTCGTAGAAATTATTTTTGCAGAATTTAGCATTGAACGGTTCTGGAAATAAATTCGTTATTTAGAAAACTCTGTTAATAATAAATTTTGGGAATATTTTTCTTAATTTAGTGCTCTTCCTCTTTTTCCGTCAGTTTGTTCCCATACTTCAGAAATATGTTCTTTACTCTCCCATAAAATCCCTAAAAAACTGCCGCTAGTACTCGTTTTCCTCGAAATATTTTGCTGAATTTTTCCGCTCATTTCCCGACCAGATTTCGCTGCACAAGAAACACTTAGCGCTAATCATCATATAAATGGTTTGTAAAATATTAGATAAGAGCCATGAGCGCCACAAAAAAACAACTGTTAAATGTTTTGGAATTAAATGCGTGATTTACCCCGTTGCTGGTGCCGTTTCCCTCGGCTCCATTTGTTCCTTCGGGCCCGGCTCGTGCCCGGCTCGTGGCCGGCTCCTGTCTGTCCTCCAGGCTGCTGCTGCTCTTGCTCCTATGGCTTCTGCTGTTCATTCAGCTCCACTTGCTCCTGGTCCTCTTTGCCAACTTCATCCCAAGTGGCTTTCTCTGCTGTGCTCTCTGCTCTCCCGCTCTCCGCTCCTCAGCGGGCGAGCGGCAACGCGATTTTCCATTAAATCCTTGAACAGCTAACGCGCTTAACTCTCCTAACCGACAAACCCCAAGCCCCAAGCCCCAAGCCCCAAGCCCTGCCCCTGCCCCAGCCAAGCCTCGCCCACAACCTCTTGGCGAGAGCAGCAGCCCCAGCAGAGCTTATGCAAAAATTTTGTTTTATAAAATTTTCAAGTCAAGCGCCTAATCCCAACACTTATTCTTATACACTTCAATGTCTTGGAACTAGAAGGGGGGTTGGGGCTGCTGAACAGCAGGAGGTGCTATGGGGGGGTGGTTAGAGGAGTGGAATGGGGGGCTGTCGTCTTGGGGGCAGGGGCATTGAAAAGTTTTTCTTTTCCCAACCAGACAATATTTTATGACAAGTGCTGGGAGCAGGGGGGCGGAGGGGAGAGGCGGTGTGCCCTAAGAGGCGGTGGTGCGTCTTTAGCTTTCCAGTGGGGAGGGGTTGGCGGTTACGATGCGGGGGAGGCGTGGCAACACATTGGCACATTTCGGGATTATGCCACTGAAAAATTCATTCATTTCCTGCTTATTTTTCACGACAAAACGAACCCTGGGCCTGGCCTTGGCCCAGGCCCTGGCCGTGTCCCTTTGTCCCTCTTCCGGCCCATCCCATCCCGGACACAGACCCCAACACTTTGTAATATATAATTAAGATTACAAGCTTTTTGGTTTAAGAATCTGAGACTGCGACTGCGGCTAGGGACCGGGGACTGGAGACCGGAGACCGAGTAGGCACGGGTTTTACGACTCCGGGTGACTGATAACCGAAGGCGAACTGTAGGCGGCCGCAGGAATTTATTCATGACCCGGTCCAGAGCCTTCTCCTCTCGGCTTACGGGCTGGTTTATGTCGGGGCGCGACCTCTCGCAGATTAATTTATGCGCTGCGTAATTATTAAATCAAAAGTATTTATGCCCCAGCACTTCCAGTGACTGTCGCGAGAGAGTGCTGGACGTCAGGGCGATAATAAACATTCAAGAGCTCCATTGCACACTTTGTAGCCAAGATATTCAGTGGTAAAATCATTTTAATATATATCTGAGATGTTTATGGCCCGCACTTTGCTGCCGAGCACCGACAATCGCAATAGTTTGAGTCCAAGATTGGCCAGAGTACCTGAAGTCTGTGTCTGTCTCTCCAATCAGTTCATATCCCACTTCCCCTCCCTCGGGGGACATTCATCTTGCATATTCCATTGTCTTCCACCCATAACTCTAGTGGAGGTGGCGGAGAATGTGGCAAATTGTCAGCCATCTGACAGGCCACATTAACAAGCGTCTCGTCCTGGGGTAATACGATACCATTTCAGTTTCAATTTGCATGACGCATTAATCAGCATTCGATTTGAATCTCGTTATCTGGCTATACCTCAGAGTGTCCTCCTCCGTTCCAGCCATTCTCCAGCAGTCGTCCTGCCACTCCCTTGACAACCGCACGCAATAAATTCGAGCATCAAATGGTGAGTAATTTCTTTATGTTGCTGCTGTAATGTGCCACCATAACTTAGCCAGGTCCAACGATAAGGATGAGGAGCGGGAACTGGGAACGCGAGAACTTCGAGAAGGCAGCGGTGGAGGAGGAGGAGGAGGAGAAGGGGGAGGAGCTACCTGAGTGAAATTAGTATGCCAAGACATGAAAATCATTAGGCCAAAGACAAACCGTTCTAGCCGGGCTCTGCCCGGGCTCCTTCTTCATCCGTGGGTGTCACTAATTAAATTATATACATAACAGGCAGAAAGCAGAGGCACAGCCCCAGCGGTGGCACCACTGGCACCGCCGCCAATCAGTTCTCCGGTTCAGGCCGAGGGCATCGCAGATTTAGTCTGGGGCCGACCGCAGGTGTAATTAAAGAGCTTCTATTGCCATAAATTGACTCGCCTTTGGTTTGTCTTTTGTAAAGCACTGTACTCCCAAGCATACAGTGCGTTTCACCAGGGTAGGACGTTCTCAAAGATTACCCAATGAATGGGGAGGCGGAGCACTGCTTTGGCACTTTCCTTTGGCACTGTACGAGCATGTCCATTTGAATGTAAATAATTCCAGTTAATTTTCCAGTTAAACAAAGCCTAAAATGCAAACTAGTTAAGGTCCACAATCGTTGGGGCCTCTGGATTATCCCGTTTTATCCCCCCCTACCACTCCCACACCTCCCACAGATCAAGCTGTTTCATCGCCATTTAGCCCGGGGCACCGACCACATCAAACTAATTAAAGGTGCCCCGAGGGGTCCCATCTCCGTGTGAGATTGTTCTCGATAAAAATTACACACAACTCGAAAGTCGTCCGACCGCAAATGTCCCCTGCAATCCACTTCATGCCTTGCGCCCAGCGTTTTTTCCAATTTGATGCGACTCCAGAAAAAAAGGAGACACTGTGGAGGGTCCCTCCACAGAAAAGGGGCAGAAAGGTTCCGGGAACCCTTTGGCAACGGGTTAAATCGCTTGTAATTACGCTACATAAATTTTAAATAAGTATCCGTTTCGTTTCTTTTCGCCGCTCTTTCCTGCTCCGTGCACTCAAAGGATCTACACACACACACACACACACACATAGATACAGAGTATATATATATATTTGCGAGTATATTTGAAATTCCCTTTGTGTTAATTGCGCTGGTTAGCCGAGCATCGAAGTGGGAAAGTCAGTGTCGGCGCCCGACTTGACCTTTTCCCCCAAGAAACCCCTTTGTGTGGCCAGGGGAGGCCGGGGACCGTCTATCTGGGAGAGCTTACATGCTAATTGTAACCAAAAATCCTGTTTATTGTGTGCACATCAAACTTTTAGTGTTGGTAAGCGGCTTAGTATTCAAATTGAATGTAATACATTTGGCCAAATTGCATGCGAGTCGGGTCTTAGCGTAAATTCCTTGGGATTCCAGCTGACTTAAGCTGCCATTGCTCCCCTCCGCAGGGTGGGTGGGGACTGTGCCCCCCATTGGTCGGATTGGGTTGGTTGTGGGGTTCGTTCTGGGTTTTTTGGGGACCCCAAAAAGGTCAACGGGGTAACACAAGCAGCGTTGATACTTATTATTATGTTGTGGCCATTTCCAGCGCTGGTCGGGTGGGGTTTCTTTACGACCAGCCCCCTACAAAAAAGCTTATGTGCGAGCACATAATGCTAATCGGCATTACGATAATGCGCTTTACTGCTGTACCCGCATCAGTACCCTCCATATCATCGGTAAGCGGCGATCGTTGAATCGGTTAATGGGTTTGTAGCCGTTTGTATCGGTTACCTTTACAGTTCGTGTATTTTCCGATGGAAAAGGTGATGCGGATAGAGAAAGAAGGAACCCTTTTTGAACGTATCTCATTTAGATCGGGAGTTCCTCCGTTCTAAGATTCAGAACCTCTGGAAACCTGCTCCAACACAAGAGAGCATGTTTCCTCAGACAATGGCTGAATATTTGAGGGCTTTTTTGAGTGTACGCGTATTCCGTATTTCTCACAAGAGACTCGTTATAAATATTTTAAGCCGCTTTCAGCGTGTTGTTTCTTGGTTCTCCTATCACTCATTCCCGTTGAAGGTTGGCGAACATTTTTTAGCACTTTTCGCCGACATTGGAATTTCTTGGCGGCCCAAGGAGCCGGCTATAAATAACCGTAAGGGGCCGGAATTTCTCGGCCCACTCGGGGAAAGTAAATGCACCTGTTCATGTCATTCGGCATTTCTTCATATCATGACCGATATCCGGCTTACGCTTAACCAATAAAAATGTTCCAAATAATCACATTAAATATTACCCCCTCCTTCCGTTGGTCCAACGCCCCCACACACGCGTATAAAGCGCATCGCATCAATTTCATGCCTTGAATAAGAGAAGGAAAGGAACAAACAGCCGCAGAAAATAAAGAAAAACTCCATTGAAAGGCATTAAAAATTGTTACGTGGGTATATGCCAATGCCACGGACGGAGGCTGGGGGCTGGGGGCGGGGGGCTGGTATCTGGGAGGGTTTCGAGGGAAGCGAAACCCTACTGCCAACAAACCACTCACCGCGGGCGGCCCTTGTCGTTGTACTTGCCAAAAGCGGATATTGATAAATTCACGGCAATCAATAAAAAGTGATAAATGACAATTGCGTGTACGCCAAAAAAAGCAGACAGAAAGAGAGCAAATATGTAACCAAAGAGGAAGGAGACGAAAGAACAACATCGGGAATCAGAGAAGTAAACTGCGTGTACGGGAATGAATTTAAAACTTAACGAGTTCGGGGTCCCCGCCGCGATCCGCCACCGACAGCGCCACCGCCACCACCACCGCCACCCGTTCCTGCTCCACCACTTAAGGCCCTATCTGAGGGTATGCCGGCTTTATGGAGGGGTTTGTCAGCCAGGAAGCTGTCCATGTGCGACGAAGATGCTTGTACAGTAGAGTCCCCCACCAATCTCACACCTCAGAGGCAGAGTATACAACCTTCGATCGGCTCTACGATACAGTTCTTCCATCATTCCATCATTTATTTTGCACATCGGTTTCCCCTTCCAGGCGTTAATTGCATTTGCTTGTAGGAACCGTGGTATGTGGGATGGGGGGAGGCATATAGCTCGTAGGAGCGGCCCCTGGGGAGCCCCCCCCTTGTCAGGAGTCTACTAATTGCTTGCTAATATCCATTTCTCAAATGAATACGCTTTGATTTTTGTCATCGTTTGCCGGGCGAATGAGCAAATGGGGAAAAGGCAAAAGCACGGCACACAAAACATGAAAGAGAGACGAAAACAAAGAAAGGCAAAACGACAAAAAGTTACAGCTCGAATGGAGTTTCTGGAGTCTGTTTCTTCGTTCATTTTTACGGCATATTGCTGGGCCATTGTTCGTCATGCCTGAGTGCAGGAGTGCGGCAGAGGGAGGGGGAGAGGGACCACTATATGCTTCGAGAGACATTCTCGCACACACACGCAAACACAGGGAGAATGCTCGTTTGTCGCTCTGCTGACACACAAAAACCAGTTGCTGCCATCAAATTGTTAACTGAAATAGGAAATCTTAGTTATGCATTTGTTCCACATAGTTTTCCACCCCCCCATACCCCCCTTTGTGGCGGCAATTGCAACATTCGCTGCCATTTGCCATCAGATGATGCCAAGACTGAAGCGAATCCGCAGCACTCTAGGGTCGTAGATCTTGAAAATTAAGGAATTTCATATAAAAAGACCACTCCAGTCTATATATCTAGATACTTCCTCTTTATTCACTCTTCCCTCGGAGCTGTTTAGATATTTCAATGGGTACCAACTAATCGACTACGAGTACGTACTGTTTGTGGCACTGTAGAATATTGTGTACCATTGTGTTCTTTGCGGGCATCATTACATGCGCTTGTTGTGCCTTTTTGTCTTCCACATACAACTATGTCCGGCACTGTATGGCCATGGATACATGTGTATATTCATCTCTTTTTGTTGCTCCGTGTCCATCTCTGTCGTTTCTGCTTTGCTGCTCAATAAACTGTTGTAGAGCCACCGCCCCCATATGGCCTCGTCGGTGGGTGGGGCAATCACTGTTAGCATAACACTAAAAATCACCAAACAATATCATCACACACTCCCTCTCCCCCTCTGGCATGCAATTATGCAGGAGAGAGGGAGGCAAAGCGAGCACAGAGTTCAAAATAAAAATGGAGCCCTTTACTAAATTGCCGCTCATTTATTTGATTTTATGTGGCGACTGTACAATGTAAAGGAGTAGCGCTAGAACAACGGTAACCAACAAAGCAACAAAACAACGGATAAACGGATAAACGGACAAACGGCCAAACGGCCAATGCCAGCACACACTTGAATTTTATGTGTCAGGCCATTTGCTCGGCTAGTTTGCCATTATTAGTTGGGTTCTGTTGTGCTCTGTTCAGATCTGGGCTCTCCCACTCCCATTCCGCCGGGCAGGTAACAAGGCAGTCCTCGTGCACTGGGAGGAGTCGCAAGGAGCTGCTGTGAGCCCTGGAAGGAGTCCGTGTCTGGCGAAGGCGGAACCAACTGCTCGTAAGATGGCGATAGACGGTAGACCAGTCAGTCCTAGACATTGTTCAAAATGGTACTCCCAGAAAAGGAAAGCCAGAGGGCCTTCTGGCCTACCAGATATTTGCCACTAACCGCTCTAAGGCTCTAACCGGCTAGGTTTCCATCCAAGCGATTCTCTTTCTGGCGTTCATCCCGTTTAAGCCAGCTACTAGTTTGTCATTCCCTCTTGACCGCGTGAGAAACCGCTAAGTAATCACTTGCTTACGCAGAAACCAAAAACAAGTTCGCTTCAGGGGCAGAGGGAGAGGCAGTGGAGAAGCAGAGGAGATGGAATCTTTTAGCAATTTTCGGACGAATACCGAGAATGCCATTAAAAAACGCAGAGCACAAAAAACAGAGCCAGAGCGAAGGAGAAGGAGATCCATAGACAGCAGAAGCAGCAGCAACAGTAGGTAAAAGGGAATGCAAAATCAAAGTGTGATGGAGCTACCTGGCTGCCCCACTGCCCGGCTCCGAGCTGTAAGCTGTCCGCTGCAAGCCGCAATGCGGCCGCAACACGAGCAGAGCCAGAGGCAGGACCAGAAGCAGCACCAGGACAAGCGCCAGGGGCAGGACAACGGATGACCGAAAGCAGGATCAGAAGCAGAAGCAGAAGCGGGGGGAGCGGGGGCCACCACCGACAACAGAGGACAGCAGGCGCAGTCCATTAAACGTGTCAAAGGACATGGAGCCCAAGGGACGTGCTGCAGCAGTTGACTCAAAGAGAAGCGCCCAAAACAAAGGGGAATCAAGTTGCCAGTTTTCTCCTCGAGATGAGACCGTGCCGCAGAGCTCTCTCTATGTTTTGCGTGTTTTGAGGATGTGCAAAGTGTGACCAAAATTACACAAAAATATATCCTATGAGGGGTCGTAGAAATCTGTAAATTTACACTATAATTTCATACGATTTATTCATAATTTGGGCTGTGAATTGGTTACGTATTCGTGCCCAGACCGTGACCATCTCTACTCTCTCCATATTTTTGTCGTCTCTCGCACTCCCCAAAGCCCTGAGTGGACTTTGGCAGCCATCTAGCATTTCGGACTCCAAGTGCAGCATCTCCAACTCACTTTCTGCCTTTTCCGTTTCTGCTGCATATTTCGCTGGAACTTTCAGTTGTTTTTTTTGCGTTTCTTGAAAGCCCCTTGTAGCTTGTCTCTGTCTTAATTATTGGCCTATTCGCCGACAGTTTGGCTCTGAATCAGCTCTGGATAGAAGCGCAAATGTACAAGAAAGACAGCAGCAATTGAATGTCGTTAATTAATTGGGATCCATTAAATCGAAATGGTCGAAAGTGTTGTCATTCTCGAACTAGTTCGGGGATAAAGGCTTTTGCTATTGGAAGCAAAGAGTTGCTGCTTTTAAACGGGGTCGAATCTCTGCCTGTAGGACTTGTGTGGAATGCTGAATGATCCCTGTAGAAGTTCATCAGCTTAAAGATTAGTTCATCTGCATATCCCTCCCTGGTCCCCCCCTCGAACACATCGCAACCGCACAGTCAAGTGCAGCTTTGTTTTGGCAGCATGCCGCATGCGGTTTCTTTAACTTTTTTGGATTTCGCAGTATTTGTTCCCCGCTTCCCGCTACCCGCTCCGCCCTTTCTGCAACTCGCTGATGAGGCATGAGGCATGACAATGAGCAACTGGCACACCCTGGAGCAGTTTTGGCAACACACACGCCTAGGAAAAGTCAACAGCAACAACAGCAACAACAGCAACAACAGCAACGACAGCAACGGCGACAGGAAATTGTCAACAATAGCAAAACCGCGTTGTCTGCGGGTAATTTGACATTGGGTGACGACGCTGACAAGGCTGATGAAGGCAGAGGAGCGGGGAGCGGGGAGCGCGGATGGAGCATGGGGCTGTACTCGCATGATGAAGATGATGGTGCTGGATGGCTGGATGGCTGGCTGGTACATCCTTCTGGCATTGATGCACGAACGAGTTGCTGGTCGCACGTAATCAGACATTTTGCATACTCCCCCACAGAGACACACAGCCACACAGCTGTGTGCCCCCCCCATCCCTTGATACAACATACACTTCCCATACTACTCCCTACTCCCTCCTCTCGCAGCTAATTTCAACTTCAAAGACAATGAGAAAGTTAATTGAAATACACTGGGGAGCAATGGCACTCGCAATCGCAATGGCATCCTATCCCCGCCTGATTTATGGCCATCGCTTGTCGCCATAAAATGTCAATTGTCAGGCAAGCGTTCGGCGGGATCTTTTCATTTCATTTGTTATAATGGAATCAATATTTGCCAGCAGCAGCAGTGGCAGTGGCAGTGGCAGCGGCAGTGGCAGTGGCAACAAAGTCACTAAAGAGTCAAACCCAAGGCACTTCCTGACCAACACTCTCCTGCACACATGCTGATACACATCGAAACAGCTACAGTCGGGGTCAACATTATAGCACCATACACATTGGAGTTGCAGATGTGAAAGAAACGATTGTCCTGGCAGGAAAGATGCCTTCCCTTGGGCCTGGTCTATCACTCTTTTCCTCTTTTCCTCTCGCTGTAAATATTCGCCTACTTTCGAGTGCACTTCTCGGTCCATCTGGTTTCCTCGACTGACACTATTATTCTCCCCGCTGCTGTGTGCATGAGCATGTTCTAATGCACTTCACTGATTTAGTGTTTGCGACATTTCCTGTTTCCTGCTTTTTGTCGGCTTCCGTTTCGCACTTGCTCTCCTCGCTGTTGCTGTTGTTTCTGTTTCTGTTGTTGTTTCTGTTTCTGTTGCTTCTCTCATTGGTGCCGCTTCCATTGAGAAGCCAAACTAGACCAAACCGCTGCCGCTGCCGCCATTGTCATCATCATCATCATCATCGTCGTCGTCGTCGCCATCGTCGTCAGAATCGACATCATGATGGTGCTGTGGCCACTTCAAAGCTCCATAATATCATCGTCTGGCCAGAGCGTTGATTGTCCTCCGGTCCTCAACACTTTCACTCCCTCCTCCTCCTCTTTCTCCTTCGGATAACTGCAGTGGCAACAAAAAATAAAGAGGACCAAAAGCGAAATAGAAAGCGGATGACGATGACGATGACGATGCAGCAGACGATGCAGGAGCAGGAGCAACTCTGACCACTTTCCCCACTTTGCTGCGGCCTTTTCGGTCATCCTTGGACCATTAAGGCGTAATTGACACTTGCTTCGTCGCTTTGTCCTGCTGCGGGTTTTCGCTCGGAAGCTGCCATCAAAATTAAGGCGGGGGTTTATTGAAAGCCGTTCAGCACGAGATCGTATGGTTCATTAAGGTTCCTCGGGCAGATATCATTTGCGTTTGAAATATCCCCGAAAGTTTCTAGAGTTCTGCGTCCTCCTCAATCATACTTCATAGAATATTAAATAAATTATTTATGAAAATAAATTCCTTCAAACTAAGACGATTTTGCAGATCCATAAGCAAAAAATAAATGAAATGTCACGCAACACGCAGGAAGAAATCGAATTTTGAATAAAAACCGAACGAAATAAAGAGTTGCACAGCCATGTGGCAGGAGAGGAGGGGTGCAGGGGTGCAAGTTGCATACATCAAGGAGCTGCCACAGCTCCTGTCTCCCATCCGACTCTTCCACGCCCACCTCTGCCCCCTCCTGAACACTCCTTCCTGCTGCATTGCAAATGCATAAACACAGTTTGATATTATTCCATCGCCAGCTGTGCGCATTGAATCCTGAGTCCTGCTCCTCTCCGAGAAGATGCCTGCAAAGAGGATCAAGGGGAGGAGCACGACTGAACAATACCCAATAAGATGTAAATAAGATAAAGCCGGAGCCTAACAAGAGAAGGGCACGAGTCCAAAAGGGGCAGGGATTCTGGCGGTAATACCTATTAGATCTTTATGAAATACTCTTGAAGATGAGCTATTGGTATGGGTATGGCGAAGTCCTTTGCGAAATATATACCCGAATCTGCTCCAATTTACAGGGCACTCAAAACGGATACCCCGAATGGGAGGACAACACGTTGACATGAAGCAACACATCGTGTCCTGGGCAAATTGCATTAGAGTCAGCCGCCTGCACATCCACAGCGATACGTACTCGTGCATGTATGTGTGACAGCTAAAAAAGAAATAGGGAACCATCGAGCCATCGAGCATTTGGTTACCCGACCATCCCCCCGACCCGACCGTCCCTCCGTGGCGCTGCCAGAGGGGCATCCCCGGAGCGGCATAAAATATTCAAAATATTGTAATCGCAGAAATGCGGCGCGTAGTGCTCGAACCACCCCCTCCCGCCTCGCAGCCCCCGCCCCCGAACCCAAGGCGAGTTGCTCTTTCATCGTTCCGATAGTCGACAGTCGCCAGTCGCCAGTCGACAGTCGACAGTCGCCAGTCGATGGTGCATAATTTGCAGTTCAGTTTTGGTTCAGTTCGGTGCATTCTGCTCCTGGGTCCGTCCGTTCGTCCGTGCTGGTGGGTCCGTGCCCCCCGTCCATCTCCATCTCCCATCTCCCGCTCTGTGTCCTGGTGAATTATTTATTTGCCATGTTCCGTTCTGTTTACTCGGCAAATTTAACAACTTATTAATAATGCATTATTCCCGCTGACTCCGCTTGGCCAAACATTCGAACCATACCATTCCACCATCCTTTGCGTCCTACCATCCTTTCCCATTTGGCGTTAGTTTGGTCCCCTAATCGGCCAGACAGGCATTTAAATATTCTTTGTATGATGATATTTTGTCCATGTCTGCTCGTTTCCATTCCCAATCCCATATCCCATTCCCCCACCATTATTGTTACGAGTATTATTATTGTTCGGTTCGGTTCGGATCCTGAATCTGAATCGGAGCTGTCAATGGCTGTGCGATTATCGACAATGTCTGATTCTGTCTGATTGGCTGACACATGTTTCATGGAGCTTGGGCCTGGCTCAGCGCAAATTTACAAATTTCAACAAGAAGTCAGCACAAAATTATTATGTTCTGCCGATGTCGATGTCGAAAGAGGGCGAAACATTTATGAGCATCCCCCTCTGCCTCTGTCTCTGTCTCTGTCTATTTTTTGGCATTATGTCAAAAAGAGCTTACAGTGTCTGTCAATTGTGCACGGCTGCTTGCATTTGCTGAACAAATGTTTCAGATCAAGCCAAAGTCTGTGAATGGAAGTCTGTCTCTGGAAGATTAGGATTACGATGGCTGGAACGAAGCATAATTTCCATTAAAAATAGTATTTAGTAAACGAATCTTCTTTATTCATTATTTTCTCTCAACATTTCTCTGGAAACTCCACTGTGCGCTACTTGTAGGGGGGGAGGGGCGGGAGGTTCTTCTTTTTTTTTGGGTTTCCTGGGATAAGCAACTTCTCTGCAGAAGAACCCCGGCTCTATCAGTAGACAGCCATAACTCACTCACGGCCAACAGCTGCCAACTGCCTCCGTTTGCAGCTCTTCCAGCTTTTCCGCAGCACCAGGCCATCCGTATCTATCCCCCAGCACTCCCCATGGAGCCCCACTCCCCATTTGCCCACTCGACGAGAGCTCCAAGTTGCCGTTCTGAGCCTTCGTCTGTTGTCTGGCTCTGTGCGCTCTTCTGATTGACAGGCCGAACAGCGCGAAATCGTCGAAAATTGCCGAGTTTTGTATTTTTCTAAGGCCACAGTGGGTGCTGGGGACGCGGATGATGGACAGGGGAGTAGGCTCCAAGAGGAGGAGCATAGCGAAAGCATACTTTTGCATGCTGGTGTTTCTTGCTTGGGTAATTGAACTGTAAGTACATTTGCAGCACGGGTTTCTTATGGCATCGTCACTTCTCCTCCACTGCCTCTCCTCTTTATACTCTTCCAAGAGGTATTATGATTTCCATAGCCAAGATATAGTCTGCCGAAGTCTGCCCTTCTTATGGCTACAAGTTGTATATATATCCCGATTGCCATCTCAGGGTATCTATTCTCCTTCTACTTCCTGCCTGGCTGTGGTTCAACCCTCCTTCCACTCCTCCTTCCTTTTACTGCCACTGTCACTGCCTCCCAATCTTCTTCAGGCCTCCCCCTCCCCGTCCCCTCCCCCTTTTGGCGGGTAGGCGTAACTGTCTCTTACAGTTTTAGGCACACAAATGTGTTCCCAGCGAGAGAGAAAGCAAACAGTAAATAAAGTTTAAAATTCAATTACAAGGCAATGGCTCACAAGTTGATTGCCACCAGCGAGAGACACAGAGAGAGAGAGAGAGAGAGAGAGCAAAAGACAGAGAAAGTCTAAGAGAGAGATAGATGATAGTACTGGCCAGCGAGTGAGCCGGCAAATGATAGAGTCCGAGGAGCAGGCAGTGCCTTTTGTGATGCTGAAAATCAAATCCTTTATTGCCGCTTGCTGTTGGATCAATTAACGTTGAATGTGTGTGCAAAGGCAATACCGCAAAAGCCACACGCATACACACAGATGCACACTCACAGACACACTCACAGACACAGACACACAACCATGTGGTGGTGACAACCACTGACAACCACTCAACTGCCTGCAGTTTTTCGGTTAACAACTTTGTGTGGGTCTGCGTGAAGTGCAGTGCAATTGCAATCGAAATTGCAGCTCGAACGCGGCGCCTCACCTGGACGGGAATGGAGCTGGATGTAGCCGGAGCTGGAGCTCGACCAGGACTGCTGCCGGAGCCGGAACAGTGGACCCGGCCGGACTGGCACGCTGGCCAACATTTTTGCGGTGAAACGTTAATTTCCCAGCGACCACTTTTCAACAGTTTGTCAACAGAATCTGGCCAAGTGCGCCCAGCTTTGGTTTACCGATTCCAACAATGAAAGCGACCAATGGCAATGCCGTGGAGGGGCTGTTACGACTAGAAGATACCCTTGGGTTGGGTATGTAGTAAGAACTGAACTCTGGAACTCTGGTGAAAGCGTTCCTACATGATTGTAGTACACTTGAGCGCTATATTCCACAAACGATATAGATAATAGAAATATCTTATAAGCGGATAATAATATAACACAGATTTCCCCACTCAAAGGTTCCACCTCGTCTGATTTCCGACTCTTTGCCATCTGCCTGTTGCATGCTTCGCCCCTTAACTGATACACCCTCGACTCTGCCCAGCCCTAGATAGTATTCCGACTGAACTAATAAAATATACCTTCAGCTAGCTCAATGCCTTCGCCCCCGTCCTCATCCTAGAGAAAACAATACCCAAAGTAACGAATAATTATTTTTGCTTCATTTTATACTTTTCCGCATCGGCTGCCCCTTCATTCTTTTGGCCGGAAAAGCGGTACAGGGAATAGCGTGGAAAATTTCCCCGAGAGGGAGAGCTACCCAAATTGGAAAGTGTTTGCTTACACGAGCACTTTGGCAAATATCAATTAAAACTGATTTACTACTACCCCAGCCCCCTCCCGATCTGTGCAAAGTTTTCGCACAGTTTTCCCTACCTTAGCCTCCCCCCATCCCCCCTGGTTAATTCAATCCAATCTGCAGCATTTGAATGCCATTTTTGGGGTACTTGCTTTGCCTTCTACTCGAGTCCCTGCTCCGATTTGATTCTCCTTTCGGGGGCTACTGTTTCCCCCCCTTTTTTTTGGGTAATGCCCTTCCGTTTGTGGCTTGAAAACTATTCCACTGCGGGGGGTGGGTGTGTTTCCCTGCACCCCTGCTCCCTTGGCTGTTATTTAATTTTCAAGCAGCGTTTTTGTTTGCTTTCTGGCAGCCAGCGCTAGCCAGCAAAATTACGCATACGCCATGTGTGCTGCTCGAGTTTTTCGAGAGAACAATTGAAACGAGAATGAATTGACTGACTTTATGAGGTATTTTAACATTTGAATTCTATTCAAAAATTCCCCAAAAGAAAAGCTTACGCTTGTTTGGACTCTGGAGCAATGTTTTCATGGAATATTTACGAATTAATTTTACCTTCTTCTGGCCCCAATCTTCTGCCGATTGCCTAGAAATAAAAGGTGAAATTGTAGCACAGAAAATAATTGAGCGAAAAAGGTTACAGCATTGGGAAAATATTTGTTAAAAATCAAAGTTAATTAAAAGTATTTATGAATGAATGGTTGAATCGAAGATGAATAAATATGCTTTAAAATAACGAAGGAGTGATTAGTTTTTTAGATGGAGTTGTTGATTCGGAAGCAGGCCGAGTTTTTGTACATGGATTTGGGCCCAGTCAAGAGCACAGATTCCGGCATCTCGATAGTTCATCGCTTCACTGAACCCCTATAATTGCAATTAATTTGGCTACTTCAACTCCGGTTAAAACTTTACTTATGGCCGAATGAATCGATTTGTGCAACACATCAGCAAATCGGAAACACCACATACCACCCGACAACCACTGGGGTGCCCCAGCGAGACAATAAACAATTCAGTTTCCCGTTTTCCATTTTCCATTTTCCATTTGCACTTTTCTCTATGTATAAATATTCGTTTCATATCCGATTTTTGTTCATGTTTTCATTTGTTTTTCTTACCGTTTTTTCGGGGGGCATTGTTGTTATTATTACTCTACATTGTTTTTGTTGCTGTTGCTTTGGTTGTAACTTTTGCTGCTGCCTCTGCCTCTGCGGTGCACCTGAATGTTCATGATTGCCGCGGTTATTTTACCCTCAAACCATTCAACCCTCCGACCCACCGATTCGCATTCCCTGAAAGCAAAAGCAAAGTTCGCATAGAAAAAAACATGTGAAAACCTCAATCGAAGATATTACGACTAAAAGATACCTGGCAAACACCTGGCAACATACTTTGGTGAATATTCATATCAATACCCGTGTTCAAAGAGAATTTCCTGCCTTTAAAGAGCCGGCAGGAGCTACCATGGTCTCCACACTATAGCGCTTACAGCATACCCTTGCAAGATCCGTGTACCCTGTTTGGGAAACAACAAAAAAGGCCAACGAACATTGAACTAGTGGGCTACATACGGGTGTATGCAAAACAAAAGACTGCAAATAAATACATGTCGAAGGACGGCCCCTGCCCGTGTGCGAGAGTGAGAATCGCTGAAAAGTATGCTACGATTTTCGTGCAGCTGGTTGCCCCGAATACTTCGGAGCTCCTCCAGGTCTGGCCAGTGAGGCGTGGCACGGCCGGACAGCTGCTGCTGCTGCTCTCACTCCTTCACTCGCTGCCCGTCCCTGTCGCTCTCCCTCTCGCTTTTCGGGGCTGGAGCACCCGATGGCTGAGCATTGATATGACCATGGCAAGTCCATTATGCAGCTCACTTGGCATGGCGCACAGAAATTTGCATTGAAGTTGATAAAAAGCGAATAAATGGCGCAACTGCAGCAAAGGGATACAATTTGAGGTAAAAGTAGTTCTGAATAGCAAAACTGTTTGGGTTTTAATAAATGCTTCCACAAAATGATGAAAGTGCAGTCGTATCAGTAATCAGTGGAGGAAAGTAAATGAAATAAGCGAGGAATACATATTTATGAATATTTATTCCACCAGAGAGGTGCTCTGTCTACAAGATACAACAGTCCAACAGACATACTTAACCCTCACGCCCACACACACACACACACACATACATACACACGCACTTGCCACCCAACAAACATGGCAGAAAACATCAAAAACGCATTTCAATTTATATCAATTTAAAAATCCACGAAATAGAGATGAATCCCACGGAAAGGGAGGGAGAGAGAGAGAGAGAGAGAGAGAGAGAGAGAGAGATAGTGCTAATGGGAGGACATGAGAGGCGGGCAAAAAAAGATGGCTAACCCAAAACCGCTAAGCACGCAGCCCACACACACACCGCACTGCATCGCGCTAGTCTCCTTCTCTCCATGGGGAATCCCGGACTGAGATTAGCCCACAAGCCGCAAAAAGAATAACACATCACGCATACGACATGTAAGCCGCATTATGAATATTTTGTTCCAGCTACCCGGGCACCCCCCGTGCCCTCCCCTCACACTCAATTGCTGCAAATATCAAATAGTCATAATCAACATTCAGCGAAAAACATTGAAAACGCATTTCGTTTATTTGATTTATGGAATATAGAACGCGACAGTTGACAGTTTTTGCCATTGGATGGCTATAGACTGGCTATATCTATAGATTGGATAGCTGTGGCTGGGGCTGGGGCTGGGGCGGACCCCTGGCTAATGCATCAATTATGTCCCAGGCTGAGGCTGCGTTTTTGGCAAATCCCCGAACATGGGACACTGCATTAAAATGCATGTCACAGCCGCAGGAACCCTCGACTCTTTGTGGCTGTTGCATTTTAATTGCCTGGCTAAATCGACACAGATACAAATGGCGATAGATACAGATACAAAGTGCAGCTAAAACTACCGAATATTATTATCGATATTGATATTGATTTTGATTCGTTCCGAGCTAATGCATTAGATTGCACAAATTTCTACATCTATTGCGACATATTCTGCCCTTCCCCTCCCCCCACCAACCTCTGTGGCCATTCGACTCCACTCGACGCGATTCATTTCAATTCAATTCGATTCGTTCGGTCGCTCGTTAACAGCCGCAAATATTTTCATAATGCACGTTTATGAAAATTTCCGAGAATTACAAGCGGGAAATATACTTTTCGCACACATCGTTGGGCGCCGCAGTGTCAGCGAAATTAAACGAAAAGGTTTTCGGGCAATTGAGTGGGAATGGGCGTACTTTTGTGGTGCCATCCAGCGATGATTGCATGATTTGGGGGGGGGGGACTCTCGGACAAGTTGTCAGGTGATCGAGTGGCGTTTTCCAGCTTCCACAGCTTTATTTTGTATCTACATTTATTTGGAACACTTTCCCTTTAATGAACTACAGCGTAGTGGGTATCTGAAATTCCATCAATTCTGGGCCTTGCTTTTGGGTGCCTGTAATGCAGCACTTTTGGCCTCAATAGGCTATAATATCATAAGAGCATTTCGGAAACGTTAATGCCATTATAAGGGAATGACTATTGGTTAATTAAATTGTATTTCCATTGATGCACAATTGGCGGGAATTCTAGTTTAAAACTTTGCCCTAATTCCAGTAAATGTGGGGAGATTCGAGGTTCGTTTCCTCATGAATAGATAATGCGAGGTTGGAAGAACTATTCTTTAATGAGAACATGCCCGCCTTGATGGGGCATATGATAGCAGACCAGAATAAATCCCTTAAAATCGTTAAAAAGAAACTTCTTGATGTTCCCCAGTGAGATCTTCACTTTCAGTTTCAGACTTCTTATTGCTGGGGCAAGCAGCAGGGCAAAAAGCAATGAAGGACAGAAGCGTTTACTCGGAAGCACAGGAGCTGGAGCCGAGAGCAGGGAGGAAGGGTGGGGAAGATTGTGTCTGGCGTGGCATTTGACTTTTGTCGGTTTGTCGGCTGTAAATCAATTTTAATCAATTTTTTTTTGGGCTGGGCCCGGACCCCAGCCGAGTGCTTACCAGTAATTGATTTCCCTGCCATTAGCGACGCGAATCGCAGACAATCAATTGCGGAGGCCCCAAGAAAGGACTCGCTGAAGGAGCAGAGGCAGAGGCAGAGCCAGAAGCAGAAGCAGAAGCAGTGGCAGGAGATGGAGCAGAGAGAGTGGGGCCTTGTCATTGCTCTGAGGCACAAACAAATTAAGGACAATTATTTCAATTAACCAAATGCAAATAAATCGAACCGCGTTAAGCAAACAAACATTTACGCTCTTTGCTTTTGCCTTTGCTGTTGCTGTTGCCTTTGCCTTCGCCTTTGGCTTGGGTTCCGTTTCCATTCAGATATCAGATGTCGGGATTGGAGGATAGGGTGTGGTCCAAGAGGCGGGGGGAGTTTTTCACTTTGCGGATGGCTCTGGGTTGGATTGATAATAATTAAGCCCGAGTTTATTTAGGCTTTAATTAATAATGAATCGAGAAACTCATTACGCGGCGGCAAACAAACGGCAAAACGGCAGGTGAGAGGGTGGGGCGAGCAATTTGTGGGTGGAATATCGAATAAACCGAAGGGAATATACATTTGTTTGGAGACGGGAACAAATGAGAGGTAAATTCCCTACAGATAAAGCGCTGTTGGGGAAATTTATACCCTTTAAGATGGGAAAGATTCGGAATAGTGGAAAAAATAGGAATAACTAAATTTTTTTAAAAATATACCACGGGTTTCTATGAATTGATCTACCACTTTGTGGGTTTGTCTCCATATCTAGGCATCGATCCACCCTCGCTGATGGGCTTTCCCGTAGCTGAGTAAGCGTTTTGTCCCGCTTCAAGCTAATTACAATGGAAAGCAATCCCACCTGCCTCCCTCTCTCTCCGGCCTCTCTCCTGCCCTCCCCCAATCGTTTTCCGTGAGTGGGGAGGCCCTTCAGATTCAGTGCAGGATGCAGGAGTGTTGTCGAGTTGCCGGGACAACGCCGGCACAGCTACTTAGTTAATGAACCTGTTGAGGTCGATTCCTGGGGGCAGGCCCGAGCCGCAGCCCGATACCATCCCGATACCGTCCCGAGTCACTCATCAGGCCAGAAACAATGCGTTGGCAGGCATTTCGATGGGCCACCCCTCTGCCCCGCTGCCCCTCTGCCCCTTCTGCTCCTTTGTATAAACAGTTGTAGTACCAAATGCTCCTCCAATTGTGATATTTATGTATCTGTGTGCGTGTGTGTGTGTGGGGGGGCTCTTGTGTGTTTGTCTGTGGTTTATTACGCTGCTCTTGGCAATTATATTTGTTACCCAATTAGCGTAAAATTGTGTTTATTGGCATACGGCGGCTGGGACCGCACCGAGCCACTCGGCACCACTCCTTGCCGCACCGCACAGCACCGCACCGCACCGCACTCACGTACCGTGCGCCGCATTGAATTAGCTAATGAAGTTGTAGTTGCCTACCGATTGCTCCACCACCCACCACCCATAACCCACCCCCCTACCCACTCGAGCACACCCACACACAGCTGCATGCATCTCTCCTGTGTATCCCTGTGTATCTATTAGTTTGTTAACCTAATTTGCCAAAAACACACACACCAATACACCCCCCACACACACACGCATAGAGATGCTTGTTGCTCGAGTGGGTGTGGCCCCCGTGCGATAACTTCTTGGCTTCCTCCCACGGACGGACTGCCCCTCACTGGAGCAGTTACTCCTGAAGAGTGCCCGTACCCTCGAAGAGGGTATTCAGATTTAGCACAGATGCTGGCCATAGATCTCTAGTCCCCAAGAATGTATCCGTATCTGTTGCCCTTCGAGGGTATCCCAACATTCGGTCGCCGAAACTATCCCTTGCCATTCCTTTCCTGCTCTTCTTCGAGTCTTTGTTCTGTTAGGTGTTATGGCTAATGCTTAGATAAAATATCTCATTAACTATTGTTGCCTCTGCCACTGGCCCCGTTATAAATCGCTTGCGCACTAAGCACTGTCCGTTCTCCGTCCTCCGTGGCCCGTTGGCCCGTTGGCCCGGGGGCTAATGTCTACAGTTGCACACAATACATTCAAGCAGAAGCTCCTGAATTATTCAATTAGATTTGATGGAATCCACTGGACTTGGAGCACACACACACACACACACACGACCATATGTGGCAGGAATGAGAATGGGGTGGAAAAAGAGAGGAGTACAAATCAGGGCTCAAGCAGGTGGAGTAGTGGATTCTCGCCTCGAAGCGAATGGCTGGGAAATGGAGTGCAGTCCCCCCTTAATATTTCAAGCAAAGATTGATTAGTGAGAGGTGTTAAGGTGTGTCCTACAGTGCCCTGAGGAGCGGCTTTTCGCTCCTCTTCATTCTGTAGCTTCTGTAAATCCACTTTTTCTCTACATTCAACTTCTGTTTATCATCTCATTAATTCTTTGATTATTGATTATTGATTTGTTGTTGTTAATTAAATATTAAATTGTATCATTCCCGGTCTGGTTTTCCCCCATTTTCCCCCCCGAAGTTTCAAATCTAATTTGCCTTATAAATTATGCTTATATTTTCAGACCCAAATTAACCCGGCTCCAACAATGGAGCATACTATAATCAAGTGGCTCTCAGTGTTAAATTTGGCCCGATAAGAGGATTATAAATTAACGCGATTGTTTGAATATAAAATGGACTTTCGTTTCATTCTATTCGAGCACGAATACCACTACGAGTACGTGTGTGTGTGTGTGTGTGTAACTGCTTAATTAACCCTTTGTTTATTCGACCAGTCCCGGCTGATGGCCAACAATTGGCGATAATTGTACGAATGCGAGTGCGAATCCTCCTCAAACCCCACTCATCTGAAGAGTGGCGAAAATATGAAAGTCTCTGGCTTTGCCCTCGTTCTGTTTGCTAGCTTAATGTTTTGGAATTAATTGGATCCGAAAGATGGTGGCGGAAGATATCATAGAAATGGGAAAGCAATAGCAAAGTCCGCCCTTGAAATGGATATGCATACGATAGGATTTGAAAGGGATACAATTCCAGGCAAGAGTTTGGTCCTGGACTGTCTCTTTGGTGGATCTTTAAGATCTCTCGCCGGCTAAGCTGGAATTTCCTGTACGAGTCTTGCCTTCTCCCACGCACTCACCCCCGCCGCTGGCAACCCTTTGTCCTTCCCCCAAAGACGTTAATTCCTGCCACAGACTGTTGCTATTTGCACAGGAATGAATAAAAGAAAGTGCACGGGGGGGTGGGGGTGGGGGAGGGGCAGAAGCACACATGATTTATCTGTACTTATTTGTGTTGGTGTCGGAATTTTTCAACCCATCCACTTGTAGGCGCCGCACCGTCTTTTGTATCTCTCCCCGCCAACCAGACAATTATTTATTAGCTTCCTCGGTGGCTGTCCCCCACTGCCGGGGCACACGCACACCGCACCACTCCCTTGCACACATGTGTGTGTGTGTGCGTGTGTGTGTGTGTGGCCTGGCTGTTTAAGACAGCTTAAGGGAACATGCCAAGCGAGTCTAAGACGTTGTTGAAAAATTCATTTTCATGTTTGCTGCAGCTTAAGCAATTTCTCATAAGCAAGCAGGGGTTTTCCTTTCGGAAACCAGAGAGAGAGCCGTGGCCGAGCACCAGCGAGAACAGAGGGAAATTTAATTTCAGCTACTTACAAGAGTGTGTGTGTGCGTGTCTGTGTGTGTTTTGGCTGTCGTGTAAGCTGCTTAGCATACGGCATACGGCATGCGGCATGAGGCACATACGGGATACGGCATATGGCGGCCCTCACATCAATCACTGGCCAGCGAAAATATGGAAAGGAATGCCAGGCAAGTGGCAAACGGCATCGTAGGAAACAAAAATGGCGTGGAAAAAGGTAGGACGAGTATTTAAAACGCCAATTACGAGTATATTGGTCAATGGACAATGGAAAGCGGCTGCAATGGTTGCTTGGCTGCCGATGTGGTGGCTCAATTAAATATCGGCCAACAGTGGGCCCTCCCGTTTGATACCCTGCTTGTGAAGGGTGTTTCAGGCATCATCAAGGGATATCCATGCTTTCCAACACTCTGACTCAAAGACTGCATCACTTAATCGATCCTTGCAATCCATTCGAAAGGTTGATGGCCCTTTGGAGGGCTAGAATCTTCTTATATGCAGATCAGGACAACAACAAAGGATAGCCTGGCACTAGCAGAGTATTATTTGTTCCTTCAAAGAGGGTCTCTTTCCTTCAGGGAACTAGGACAAACAAGGACTAGCAGATGAATCCCTTCCCTCTGCAGGATATGCCCTAGTCGCTGCCTGTGGGGCCCACTCCTTCAGTTCCTGACCGTTAAAACAGCTTTCGTTCGCCAGCCTCCTTGTGCTGGCATTTAACTCTTACGCTCATTTATCATACTTTGAGAGCCACATGAAGTACATCTGTACACTCGTACTCGTGTGTGTGTGGCCTGCATTTAACCTATACATATATTCACACCCATAAGCACACACACACACACACACACACACACACATGCGTAGTACATTCATATTGGTCGGCAAACATTTTTCGCCAAGTGCCTGCCGCTCGGCCGGACTTAAGCGTTCCGTTTATTTTCCACCGCATCTTTTTTTATTGGCCATATTGCGAGCATTTCATTTCAATAACTCTTGCCTTTTCCCCCCATCCCCCCTCTCCACCTTCCCCTCCTTCTGCACACTCCCCGGAATTGCTTAAGTCGTAATCATGCTGCAATATGGCCATATCGGCTCTTAAAATGATGGACCCTATTTACACACACACACACAGACACACATACACATCTCTATATGCATTTACGAGCATAAGGACACTTTGTTATTCTTTCGCTACCAATTTATGGCCGTACATTAATTGCGCATACGTCATGTATGACAGACACATTTGACTTGAGCTCAGAGCCGTTTACAGAGTTTAATGGGAAAGCGCGTTCAAGTTTGAGATGGAATGTCGTTGCTGAAGGAAAGCGTACTCGTGTGTGCAGAGTTGGTAGCAGAAAACACCAGTGGAACCGTCATTCAACCTTCCTTGCAGGGCATCAAAGGTTCTTATAATTCTGCAGCAAAAAATGGCTTAAAAATGCATAAGAAATATAATGGAAAATAGAATAAGCAAGATTGCCTAGCAATACGCACGAGATTACAGATGCCATGCGGGCTAAATGCGTTACGAGGCAGCTTCCAGGCTCCAGGCTCCAGGCTCCAGGCTCCAGCTGCCACAGCAAACAGCAAACGGCAAACAAGAGGAGGCAAAACGCATCGAACGAGACGCTCCACAAACGCATCATCAAAGGCACAAATGCAACATCCGTTTCCGTTTTACAAACAGCAAGATCTGAGAGTGGGCAGGGGCAGTGAAGGGGTGTGGGCAGGGGCAGGGGCAGGGGCAGGGGCAGGGGCAGGGACTCTCCAGGATAGTGTCAGACACAATGCTTGCTCAACACTCGGCTCGGCTGATTGCAATTGCTTTCCCTTGTTTGCATTCAGCTTCCACATGCAACATCCACATGCAACATCCACACGCATCCTTCTATCCCGTATTTGCAGCAGCCCGGAACTGTATTTGAATATTTCATAATTTGCGAATATGTATTTCATATTCGTTTTGCATTTGAATATAGATACATCTTTGGCTCTGCTGTTCTGCCCCTCCTCCCTCACCACCACTCTGCCACTCTGCCACTGCCACTGTGCAGTACGTGTCTGTGGCTTAATTTGTTGCAAATTTAGTTTGTTTTTCAATTAGCAAACAGAGCTGGGCTGGCGCTGCCACAGCTCTTCAACCCCAAAGCTGGCTAGAAGAGCCACTAATTGGTATTTTATCTTTTAATTTCTAGCACATTTTCAACACACACAGGCACACAGAGGCACACAGATACGCACGCACACAGCCAGAGACGGAGGAAATCCCAGCTGAATCGCTTAGAGACACTTGCTACGTTTTAGTTTTCAATTGTTTGCCGGGGGATTTTCCAAGTGCTCTCTGCTCTGCGGCCCTCCTTGGCTCCGATCCTCCGCAGCGCTTCCATTTGCACTTCGGTGAGCCGCATAAATTATTTTATTATTTAGCCGTCTGTCGCATTAATGCCAATTGAATTTCCCTGATTAGAGACGGCACTGATCGGAGCGTTGGCCGATGAGGTGACAGGAGAGCGATGAGAGCGGGAGTCGGACCATCCCATCGGAGTGGTCATCGGCTTATTAATTGTCATTGTATTTGTCATTCATTCGAATGGTTTTGAGTGCCCTTTCAAGGGGTATTCCTCGCTGGGAGGGGAGTTGGTGGCAGCCCATTGATTAGCCGACTTTCAAGAGCATCAAGCACTTCGGTCCGGGGAGCCGTTTCGCACTCTGAAGAGCTTTCAAAGCGGATTACCGGCAAATTGTTGTCATAGTTATTAACAATATGATGCTCATAATTAGTTGGACATCAATGCCTCCGCCTAATTAGAGCGCTCTCTGCCGCGTGCCAGTGCAAAATAATTAATAAATACATGCATCCGTGCCTCGTATTAATATTTGTCATCAAAAAGCGGCTAACCGCGCTCAGCGCCAGCTGCCCCGCATCCCTCCCTGCCCCCCGAGTGACCACCCCCTCTTGCTGCTGCTGCTGTTGCAGATGACAAACGATGTGACAATTTAAATCTATTGGGGCAAGCTGTGTGATAAATTGGCCTCAGCCACCAGAGCATCGCTCGCTTGACATGCAAAAAAAGGCGAAACAAAAAAAATTACACATACAAAAATAGGGAAAAAATACATCGGATGCAACAAAGAATCGGGACATCGGGACACCGGGGTATCGGGGCCATCAGTGCAACACTTTTGTCTGACACTGTCAATTTGGCATTAAAATATCACCCAAGAGCTTTATTAAAGCAGACACCAGATTCAATGGCTCAAAGTGACCAGCGATGCACTGGGAAAAGCTTAGGGAAAGTGCAAGCAGAGGGTGGGATTCATCCGCGAGAGAGCTTGGCCAGAATCTGGAGTTGCCCAAGATCAGGCGTTGGAGAAGGACGAGAAGGACGCTCCAAGCGGAAGCCCCTACCATCTGGATGATTCTAAAGTCCTGCGTCTTGTGTCATTGAACATCTGTCCTAGAGTCGTTGGGCATCAAAGACATCGCACCTGAAGTGCATTTCCATATTCCGCAGGAGGATAAGATCCTTCGAATCAGCTTCTTCTTCAATTACCGCCAATATTTGACTCCACTATCAAGGCTTTTATGCACAGATCTGTTCATTAAGTTATTCACCAAGAAGGCATCATAATAGTATGTGACTCCAGCCCTTGTTAATTAGCTGCCCTCCAGCTCACCTGTTGGGCCCACACTTGTGCCAATGCCGTAATAACCTTCGTTATCTGGGGGCCAATTTGTGTACACGGGCCCCTGCTATCAATGTCAAAGCCTAACACAAACTAACACAGCAAACGACTAAACTATTTATAAACAGCTAAAGAGAGGCAATAAAAAGTATTTTATTTTCGGTAATTTCCACTACAACTCCACCCAAGGGCTCCACCCATCGACTGGCTGACTGACTGCCCCATTGGCTTGGCACGCAATGCCTTTTGGGGGGGGAGGGAGGGGTACGTAGTACCCGAGCTAGTTCGTAATTATTTAAATGGTACAAGATGCTCCATAATGATAACAGGCGCCCGAACAGGCACGTTCCACCGAGTTCTTGGAGTGGGGTACCGATACCCGTTCTCCGCTCCTTCGAAGCGGCAATTGTTGCCACAAAATTAATTGCAGCTTCGGTTCCGGCTTCAGCCTTAGCCTCAGCCTTAGCTTCGGGTTGTCTTTCATTCCCAGATAGTTACTGCCACTCGCACTCGTCCTAGTAGTTAGTAATGTTGTCCCTGTTGGCAGTACGGGGTTTTATATGGCCCAAAGTTTGCCACCAGAGCTGCTTATCTGCGGCAACGGCAGAGCAGAGCAGAACAGAGCAGAACAGAGCAGAACAGAACAGAACTTCCCCAAAAGCCCGCAAGTGTGTGGCAATAAAAAGTTTCCGTTTGCGTTCCGTTCTATTCTTCTTTTTTCATCCATCCATAACTACCCAAAAAACGTTCGTTATGCGACTTAATTGTTAGCTGTAAAGATTTACCATCGCAAGGAACATCGCAAGATGGGGGATGGGGAGTGGGGAGTGGAGAGCGGAGAGCGGAGATGGTGGTGCTGAAAAAGATAGAGACTCCTTCCGGGGAACACACATGGCAGGCCGCATTGTTTATTTATGTTTAAATTTTAATGCGTAGCGGGGGCTCTAGAACTTTTCTCGAACGTTTCCACTAGTCAGCGTTTGTGGGAGTCTTCGTTTGGGAAAAGTCCGAAGAGATTCGAAGATGGGACAGACAATTGTCTCTAAAGACAATGGGGGTCCTTTGATCGCGACAAATGAAAAGACTTAGAGACAACTCTACAATCTCCCATCTGCATAACCCTCTTCAGATCAGATGCCAGATGCCAGTGGAAATGTGGCAAGGAGCGACAGAGATGGAGAGATCATCATCTGGCGCGAAGAGCGTTGCACACTTTTAAGCTTTCGCTATGAATAATATTTGTGCAGTCACCGCAAAAACAGAAAGTATTAACAAAAACAAGCCACAGAAAACAAAAACCATCCACGGCTTGTCAACGCTTGTTTGCTTGTTAAGGAACCGCTCTCTCCTCTCCCCATGCCCACGAGGCACCCCGAGGCACCCCGAGGCTCCTCCTGCCTCTTTTTTGGAAGGAATATATTCTGCAGCTGCACTTAAACATAAAGTAGCTAAGGCAAACACAATATTAAAAACAACAGCGGCTAAAAAAGCGAGGCAGAGACATAAAAGTGCAGCCGGAATGGGCGGCGAGTGGGCGCAGGGTCTGCCACCAATAAAATATAAAAGTAACGACAAAAAAGTGCGCAAAATTATATATGTATTAGCTGGGAAAAGTATTAGCTCTACACTACAAGAAAACATTATCGAATATTCGGATATTAGTGTCTGTTTTGCTTGCGGATTGATTTGTGTTTTGAGGATAAGAGAACCAAGAATTCTCCTCGATTGATCTGGAAGTGGTACAAAAAAGAAATGCTGTACTCGATTCCTATGTGTCCTAGCTGTCGGTATGCTCCAGTCTATCACCGATGCCTTTCAACGAAGATCTTGCCCTGTTCTTTGTTTATTTATGGAGTATTATTTACTCAACATCTGGCGAATAAATCCTACATTTCTGTGAGTGTATGGATGTTTATGGTAACAGGATCTAAGCACACCAGGTGCCTTTGGGTAAGGCCTTAGTGTGTCTGTGTCTGTGTGTGTGTGTGTGTGCCCTTGCCTGCGACTGTGTGAGGTGTTTCCGTTTGCTGGGTCTTCCGGAAGGAACAGGAGCAGGACCACGAGCAGGAGCAGGAGCAGGAGCCGTGCCGTAGAGCAGCACTCAGCGCCAGGGCTACACACGTTAATGTTGTCCAAGTGCTCTACTAAATTATGTATGTGCCCGGCATGTGTGTCTCTGTCTCTCTCTCTCCATCTGTTTCCATCTCTGTCTGTCTGTGTGCAAATAGTTTTTCAAAGTGCCTGGGCCCGGGCGTGGAGCGCGTGCCGGGAATCCCGCCTGCCGTGTACCGCTAGACGCCACAACTGTAATTATGTTGAAAGTAAAAAGCTTGTAAAATATTAACTCCTGACTTGCCTTGACTTGCCACATGCTGCAGCACCAACCGGGTCTGTGCATGCGTCTGTCTTGCAGCAAGTTAAATATTTAAAACACTGGCAATTATTCGAGCTCTCAAGCGATTGGGCAAACAGAACGAAGAGGTGCTTCGTCCTTGAATGCACCTGCAAGGGCAATCCCGAAGAGCGATGAATCAGAAAGTTGAAGACCCATTCGACGGTCGATGCATACCCTCGACAGCTGTTCTGTCTTCTAACTCGTTTGACACTTGCTAAAAGTACTCCTCTCAAGGCATAATGGGGGCTGCTGTTGCTACTGGGGCCGGGCTTTGGCCAGACTAAGGGCTATTCGTTCATTGAAAATAATTCTCCATTTGTATACTCCACTACTCGCTCCCTCGAGCCTCCCTCCCGCCCACTTTCAACTTTTCATTTAGCCAGTGGACTGTGGACTCTGGACTGTGGACTGTGGACCAAGGCAGTCTGCTAATAGAAATAAAAACAAAAACTGCACACAAACTAAGCCTGGCTAAAAGCTCAAAGGCGGCTGTGCGGCAACCGCTGCCACTCCCCCTCCGGAGCCACCCATTGGATGGATCCTGGCTGCAATGAAAACAAAAAGCGATTTGCAAGTTTTCTATTGCGCATAAAAGTATGCTATGGAAGCCATTTTTTCACTTTGTTTTTCCATACCCTCGAAAGGGGGGGGCATAAACGGAACATCAACATACGATACGTCTATGTTTCGAAAGGAATTCCTGAATAAAGATATACTTTACATGGGATATACTCCTAACGAACGTCTTTGGGTCTAGATAATCCCACAAAATACTAGACATTGCTGATTCATACGTATGTTTTTGCTTCGAATGAAGGATCTGCCAGGGTATCTTGTGCTTCGATCCAGGACTATCATTCTTTCATCGTTTCTGCTTGCATTTTTTCTCTCTCTCTCCTAGTCCATGGTCATGTTCTTTTGCTTTGCACCAAACCTCTCCCTCTCCCCCTGCCCCTGCCCACACCCCTTCCCCACCTCTCGTTCTCTGGTGGCTTTTTCTTTTTTCCATTTTCTGTTTTCTGTTTTTTTTTTCTTTTGCTTTTCATAAAACCAAACTATTAAGCCAAGTGTTAAACTCATTTAGCGCGGATTTATGCGCCCGAGTGCCTCATGCATATGGCTATACGAGTGTGTGGGTGCATGTGTGTGTGTGTGTGTGTGTGCTCGTATGAGCCTTGCCTTGCCTTCCATATGTGTGTGTGTGTGTGTGCGAGTGGGTGCGTGGGTGTGTCTCTGCTCTGTAAACGTGCCGTTTTCTTTTATGCGTTTTTAATAAGCCTTTTGCCAAGCGTGTCGTAGTTTGTTTGTGACTCTCTCTCTCTCTCTCTCTCTCTCTCTCTCCCACCCTTTCGTTCTCCCCCTCTCTCTCCCCCCCTCCTCTCTCACGTTTTTTTTCTATTTACAGCTTTGCATTTTGATTGCTGGCATTTGTGTGCCTAATATTTGCTGCCGCTGCTGAATTTTCCTTCTTCTGGCTATTTTCTCCATTTTCCTGAACTTGAAGCGTAAAAAATTGAGTAGCAGCGCGAGTGTGGCTTTTGTATTATGTTTTCATGTGCCGGGGCTCCTGACTCTTTTGTTTTTGCTGCTCGTGTGGCTGTGGCTGTGCCTGTGCCTGTGGATGGTCTAATTAGAACATTGGGCCCCGACAATGGGCCCTGCGACAAGTGCCAGGAGTAGGCCATGGCCTGGGGGCCGGGGCCCAATACCCGTGGGGTTCATGAAAAGAGGTGAATATTGCTAATGACATAACAACAATTGAGGGCTTGAGTACAGTACCAGAGTACCAGAGCCACAGAAGTATATACAAAATCACTAGCATCATTCTTTGCTCTATTTAGCAAAGAAAAACCCTCGTATCAATCAAAAAATATACTGAAAACTATTAAATTTTATTTATTTACTCAAAACAAGCCTCCAGAAACATAAATGACCATTATGTTATTTTCGTCAAAGTCTGAAATCGGCTGCCAAACGGAGGACAAAGCAAAAAACTTGCATGGCATTTATGAAAATTGCAAATGTTGTAAATTCGTTCAATTTACCATAAAAACAGTGTGTTTGCCAAAGTAATTATTTGCTTTGGTTTGGGCCTCGATATGGCTTTGTTAACACCATTTTTGGACAGGCCTGCTCTGTTCTTTTCTGTTTTCTCCACGAGTGCGAGTGAAAACTGAATTATTGGCAAGTTTTTGTAATGCCATTGAATGCTTTTGCGGCTCGGCTGTTGTTTGCTTGCCGCTTGTTTGTTGTTTGTTTGTCTTTGAGTTTGACATGACTTCCTGATGCCGATGCTCGTTGCTCTCAGAAGCAAACACCGAAACCAAATGCTATCGAATGTCCAGATGGCCTGTTCTTGCTCTGGGATACACTCAAAGAAACTGCAGAGAGGACTGAAAAGAGCTGCAGAAGGTAATAACCCACCAATGAGACCCCAAAGTCGTTGAAAATCCATTGGCCTTGAGGCTGAAAGATCTGTTCTCTGAGATATATCTTTCTGAAACGAGGGACACTCTCTTTTTGGTTTGTTTCCGGTGTAAAACCTACTTGTAGCTGGGGTAAACTTCATATTTGACAGTTTTCGGCCAAGGGATTTTTGCATACGATTCGATGCTCAAGTCCCAAGCAGCAGCACACACATACATATGTACATATGTATCTATGTATCTGTGTATTTGTAGCTAAAAGTATTCCCTCGTCTCATCTCGTCTGCTGCATCGTCTGGTTTGGTCTGCTTTGGTCTGCTTTGGTTTGGTTTCGGTTGAGGTTTTGCTTCTTTCCCTTCCGCTTCAGACAACCACAAACAGGCAGCATCCGTCCGTCCATCCGTCCGTCCGTCCATTCAAGGAGTGTGTTCTGCATAAGGAAAAGTGCCAATCAAAGTTAATTGAAAATTCATTGAATCTTGTATATTTAAGTGAGGCATACAACATAAATCTCTCTCCGCTCCGCTCCGCCCTTCTGTATCTGTATCTGTATCTGTATCTGCATCTGTCCATGTGTTTCTGTCGGTGTAACCATATTCTTGTTGCTGCCGTTGATGTCTATGGTGTTTGCAGTTCAGTTTACAAGGTAAACACACCTCCGATCAGTGCATAAATATCTGAAATTGCAGCACAAATTGCACAATGCATTTTCGGTTTACACTTGTCCGAGTATGTGAAAATAAAGTCATTTGTAACATATTTTTGAGGTGCAATTTTGTTTTTCTGAAACAATTAAGTGGAAACTCATGCATACGGGTGTCCATGCATCATGAATCGCACTCGAAGACACAGAAAAATATGATTATTTGCAGCAAATTGTGTCCTAGAAGGACATCTTCGTGCAAGGTGTGACCTCCTTTGGACAAGCCATAGCTCGAGGTGCTCCTTTCCGGGTCTCCTCTGGAAGTGTTTACCTTTTACTTAAGAAATTACACTTGGGCAAACAGAATTTGCGTGCCCACAGCGGAACTCCAAGTCCAAGTCCAGGTCCAGGTCCAGCTCCAAGTGGCTGTGTACATTTTTCCCACGAATCAAACGCTGCGCCACGCCGCGCCGCCCGACGCCACCCCCAGACGCACTCTTCCTTCTGTATAGAGATCCCGATGCCACTGCCACTGCCATTGCCGATGGTTTGCCGGCTGCCCCCTTGGCCCCTCTGCTGAACAGCTGCCTACAAATTGAAAAGTTTTCTTGGCATTACTGGGATTTGCCTTTCAGTACTCATTGGTGGTTCGAGAAGAGGGTATATTGCCATCGGATGTATTTTGTGTGAAGAAAGGGAAGGATTTTCATCCAGCAAACCTCTTTGGCTGCTCTAGCAAGGAAGCAATACTGTTCGGTGTAGAGGGTACCCTCATAGTCGAGTCACTCCTTTCGTGTTGGCTTCCTTTTCCTACTTTTCCTTCTTATGCTGAAGTGGGCGCTGGTTTGGACGGCTCTCCCACTCTCCCACTCCATCTCTGTATGTTTGTTGACTTTTGTGCGCTAATAGCAAAAAGCGTTCCATTGTGCGGCTGCGAGGGTCTCCTCCCCTTCCACTCCCCTTCCACTCCCCTTCCACTCCCCTTCCACTCCCCTTCCACTCTCCTCCCACTGAGAGCTGCTGGCCTTTGGTTGCGGAAAGTTCAAAAGTTTAGCGTGCCAGACAATTTGTGGGTCCTAAAGTTTTTAATAAGAGGTCATTGATTTACATTAGCCCACAAATTGGTAAATGTTCTGCCAGCGAGAGAAGTGCTAGATGGTTGGAGCTCTCATGGAATCTCTGAGATTGGAATGGAGTCTTGTTCATGCCATTGTGATCGCGAATACCCTCCTTTCAATCGCCCATAAATCACCTTCTTGGGGGCACTTCCTCTGAGGCGTTAGGGGTATCCTTCTTGGGCCCCCCCACTCCTTTCGACCCTGAATCAACTGTCGCTCAATTCGATTGATTGACCGACGGCACAGGTCGAGCATGTCCGAAATATATAGAGAAGAGTAGAGGCGGCCCCCGGAGCACTCAATATTTATGACCATTTGAACCGCAAACAATTGAAGCTTAAAAGCCATACAATGAAATTTAGAACTTCCAATTAGGAGTTGACCAGCAGCGGCAGCGGCAGTGGCCATAAAAGCCAACTTTATGGACTACACAAAAGGCGTGGCCGACGACAATAACAAGCTCATAAAAAGGTTTTTTTTTTCTCTGTGTGCTCTCCTCTTTTTGGCCCACCTGCCGCAGAAAACCAATAAGCAGCAGGCCACAAAACACACACAAACACACACACATACAACAAATACAAATAATAACAATGAAATAACAAACACTGCAGCAGAGTCTCTCTTTGTGTGTGTGTGTGTGTTTGTGTCAAAATCAAAATCAAATTCAAAGCCAAAAGGCACAAAAACTGATTGAGGCCCTCAATTTGTGGAATGAAATGAAAAACTATGCACGTCGAATGCCCCCGTATGGCCCCCCAGAAAGCCACAAAATTGTTGGAGATCTTCTTTTTCTTTTTGGCTTTTCAAAGGGAAAATGTCAATGTGGTTAAAGCGTAGGGAACGGCAGATACTGGCAGATACTGGCAGATACTGCCGCACGAGGTATGAGGTCCAACAGGAGGCGAGGTGATGCGACCAAAGAGGGCCATTACATTCAAATCAGACAGCCCTGTTAGTTAGTGGCCATTGTGTCCCAGCCAAAGGGTTGGCACGGTTGGCCACTCTTGCACTGAACAAAACATATAGGAACGGGCATAGAGAGTGTCCAGCCAGTCCCAGAATCGAGGACAGAAGACTGAACACAGACAGAGTCCTGCTCCATTTGCTGGCATTCGCCTTGACCTTTTCCCACAGTGTATCCCTTCATGCATGTGCCACTTGCTTTGGGGCAAGCTTACCACAAAGCAACGACAACAGCAACAACAATTGCAATGTGTCTATGAGGCCTGCATGCGATGAGGCCTAACGAGGAGCTTCCGATCACAATGCGTCGAAGCGATAGAAGCGGAAGAGATGGAAAATCACTGCAAGAAATGGCATTATCTGCCGAGGGAAGCTGTACTTCGATACCCTTCGATATCTGGGACTATAGCACAGCACATACATATGTAAAAGATAGAAAGATAGCCTTTGCCTGCTTTCGAATCGGATACCTTCTGGGACTGCAGAGTTCTTCTTCTTTCAGTCACAGCATTGCAGAGGCGTGATCACGGTTTTCCAAGCTGCGCTCATCTCTGCTGCATACGCATTAAGCATACGCAATGTGGGCCCAGTTTATGGCCTGGCTCAAAGCTTTTATGCCGACATTTTATTGATAGACACTGGGACGCTGGCAGAGAGAAACGGAGCCGGACAGAATGTCCATCTACACCAAAAATTGTCACAATTGCCAGCACCGTACCGCACCCCCCACTGCCCACTCCCCACTCCTCCCCCTGGTGGTGCTGCTGCTGTTAATGCTCCTGTGAATGTGCTCTGCATTTTGTGCCAAGAAATTAAGTTGCATTTTCATTATTTTCGTATAGCCAGGCGGCTGTTGGTCCATGCGATGATTCGCTCGACTGGGTCACAGTTCAATTATAAACTGCCTGGACGGGTCTGGACGGGGTCTGGACAGGGTCTGGATGGGTCGTGTCTGCTCTGATCTGAAACTGGCACTGTGTTGGGGCTTTGCCCTCCCTTCCTTCCTCTCTCCCTTCTGTTGTTTGCCCTCTTTCGGCCTGGCTCCGTTTGCTCTGTTGTTTTTCCTTTTCGGCTTCAGTGCGTCTTTGTTTGTCAATTTGCATCGTTTTCTTTGGTTCTATTTTTGGAAAACTACGTTGCATCTTTAAAGGAATATCCGCACACAAAGTGAAATGAAACTCCCCCCAAAAGAAACCGAGCAAATGCTCCCCAATTCCCAAAGGGGCTACGGATAGGGGATGAAGGGTGACGGGCGACGGGCGACGGGTAGGGCTGAAAAACGAACCCATTGGCAAGCGGAAATGCAAATTGTCGTGTGCGCATGTTGTTACAAATTCAAAATGACAATGGAGACGCGCTGCGGAGCAGCTCCAACTAACCGTGCAGTCGCCTTGGTCGCAACTCGAGGCGCCACTAACCGCAGTCCTCGGTCTTCCCCCAGCAGTGTTGGGCAACACGATAACCCTGCCAGAGGGAGCGGCGAGCAGCGAGCAGCATCCGGCAGTCATCTGCATTAGCCGAGCTCCGCCACGCGCTTTAAGAGCCCCAATCGCTTTAAGCCACATCTTGAGCACACAGAAAAAAGGTTAACAAATGTATTTGCATATCCGCAGAGACAGTGCGTGTCATAGCACACAGAACTCTGTAGCATAGCCGGCTTCCGCTCGGGCAGAAGTTCCTTTTGAGCGGGAAAACCCATAAATCTATTGACTTTATGTTTCGATACGCACTGTACATCACCACTTATGTCGGCACTTGTCGGCGAACTTCCTCGTTTTTTTTTGCATTTTGCATGCGTGAAATTTCCAGCAGCTGCATTTTTCATCCTGCCCCCAAGCCGTGTCCCCATCCCCCCGCCCATCCCCCTGCCCAACTGCATCATCCATCCGTTCGAGAACATGCATGCAAAGTCATTTTTCTTATTTGAAAGTTTTGGCCAGCTCTGGGAGGCTCCTGCCGCCCCTCTCCCGCTGCAGCCCGATAAAAGAGTGAGCCCCGAGCGCGGGCAAGCGCTTCTGCATGGTTTATGTGGCTCCAAGGATGTGTCTGGCTCTGCGGGTGATGCTTCTTCCTCTGTTGGAAGCTTCTTCTTGTTCTTCGAGTTAATTTTTCTTCCTCTGCCATACCCTTTCCAGCGGGGTAGCCTTGTGCGAGAGACTCGTTTCAGTACCAGTAAATGTGATACAGGTTTCCGTTGAAGAATTGCTTGGCCTTTTTGCTTGGCCAGAGGTACCCACGATTTCCATTATTTAAAAAGGGAATTCGAAGCTTCGCCTCTTCAGCAAATGCAGTGTCCTTTTGGTCACCCGGACGGGAGGACGCACTTCCGCTGCGGTGGCACTCAAGTCAAGGCTGCTGTCCGCGGCAGCTTGCCGACACTTGGCCTCGTCCAGGGAATGGAACAGAATGGAAAGAAACGGAAGAGGAAGAGTTACCAGGGAACGAGGGAACGAGGGTGACAGCCCTGGCAGCAAGTACATAATTCGAGCATTTAATGAAACCCGCTGCATTTCTGTGTAGCATTTACACTCGTATTTTTTTTCGTGCTGCTGTTTCTTGTTAACTTTGGCTTTGGCTTTGGCTTTCGCTCTGACTGTGGCTGTGGCTGTGGCCGGGCCAATTCCCTTCCGACGCTTTGCTGGTTTTCGTCGGACGTGGACAGTAATTATAAGGCCATTAGCAGGGCGTCAGGAAGAGGGAGGATTCGGGCTGTGGAGCGGCAGTGAGAACGCATGGTTATTGTGTAAACGCATTAAGCGTAATGTTGAGCGCAAAATTAAACAAGTGGCCGAGGAAAAGCAAAACCAAAGCAGTTTTGGCCACTCTACACTTTCAGCACTAGCCAAGGAGGGAGAGGTGGAGAGAGGGGGAGGGAGAGGCACGGAGGAAAAGCAGTGGCGCCTGCTCTTTAGTCCTGGAATACGAGGAACATGTGGAATTATTTTACGTGTACCTACAAAAATCTAAGGACCTTTGAAAGGACTTCCGATCGGGGAAGAGGAATGCAAATTCACTCCAGTATATTTTATGTTTTAAAGTTTTTTGTGCTGAACTATAAAAAGAGATCCCATTAAGCCCTCATAACATATAAACATCGAGTTTAGAGCTATCTTTGCGCACACGCTCCTCCTGTTTCCCGCCACGTGGACCACCTTTAGCCGCCTTTAGCCGGAACGGAACCCCATTTGGCTCAAGGACAACTCGAAACTCGACACATGCACCCACAGAAATCTGCGCACATCAAATTTCAGCTGTCATTAAAAATGTCATAAAAACAGTGGCACAAGCGAAATGCTTTTGCTGTGAAACAAAAAGCTAAGAATAATGCAAATTTACGAACGAAACGATGCTTTGGCTGATGCTCATGTTGAGGACGATGATAATCTTGGGGCAAAGCGGGAAAAACTCAACGCTCCAATGACAAGGCACTCGCTCCCGCCGAACCACATGTGTGTGTGTGTGTGTGTGGGTTGTCGGGGACAACAGCCATCGGAGATATAGACCTGCCTCAGAGCGGAGCGGAGGAGGGAGGCCAAGACCCAAAGACATCATAATGAGGGCATTAGACAAATAACCCTTTGGCTCTGGAGGTGCTCTGATGTATCTAGAGTAGAAGGAGGATCCGCTTTCGGTAATTGCCATCGGATAACGCCTGGCAGCGGAAACCTGAGCTCCCCCTCCCCCCCCGCTTGATTATAGTTTTATCAGCGACCAAGTTTTGCGATTGTTCCACCTAAAAGTGGGAACAAACACACACAAATCTCGCCCCAACACATCCATACACATATCTATGGCTGCAAAGGAAACGTACACCCAAATCTACGGAAAGATAGTCGTAACCAAGTTGTTTCGAGCTCCCGAAAACACACAAAAATTTGTTTTGTTTTGTGCTGCTTTAGTGGGCTAATTAAACCAAACCCATTTCATGTTTCCATCCAACAAAGATAAACGTTTCGCCATCAAAAGTAAGGAAAAGCCCCCCTCCTCCTCCCAAGGAAACGGGAGGAACCTCCTTCCACTGAAAAAAGGGAATCTGTGAGGGAAAAACTTGACTTTTTTAATGTGCAAAAGTTTTCTGCATGTGTAATAAATATGAAATTTAGCAAATTTTGGGGAAAACGAAAGCAAACTGCAAGAGGAATAAAGTGTAGAATGGCAGTATTGCGTACTCCATGGGATGGGGGTTCCGTTTGATCAGCATTATGAGCTCTTCCCTTAGCTCTTTCTTACCACATCTTGATCTTAAAAGTTTCCGAAAGAGAAAGAGAGTATTACTTATTCGTTGAGGGCCCAATAAATCCGTGTATTTCGTGTTTCTCCTTGATATTGGACTCCCTTTGTGTGTCGTGTCTCTGGCTCTGGCTACTGGGAATGTCAATCGTAATGGCTCTTCGGATTCGGCTTCAATATCTCCTCAGTCCTCGGCCACAGTTCCGATACAGTGGAAACTCCTGCGCCCTTGATTGCTGATCTCTCCAATGAGCTCTCACTGCTTTCAGGAGGCGGAGGAGCCCCAAGGAGCAGCTCAGCTTTCCGTGTTGTCGTGTTGCACTCAGGTTTCCGCCCTGCCGCTTTGTGCTGCATCATTGAGCAGATGCTCAATGAAATTTGTCGCCTCCGATTGCGGGCTCCTCTTTAAGGGGTCCAACCTCCCGCTTTAATAGTTATCCCGATCTCCTGTCATGAGGTTTCCGCTCCATACATGCTCATGGTGTCTGCAGCTCTGTGTGAGTGTTTGGGGCAGGTTGATTTATGCGTTGGGTCCGGGCAGGACGCAAAAATAACACAGTCAAGTGCATGGCAAACACTTGGCCCTAGACGCCGTCCCGTCTCTGTGGCTGCAGCCACTTTCCCTCCCCCCCTCCCCCACTAGAGAGAGGGAGAGAGTACTCTCTTTCTTCCCACTTAGCCACTACTTGCTGGCTTTTTGTAATTTTTCACATAGGCAGCCGGGCAAATGCATAAAAAGCCAGACAGCTGAGCATAAAATATTGTTGTTATATGAAAAGCAGACCAGGCACAAAGGACCACGACTCCGGCTACGAGGGGCAGGGGGAGACGGCAAGATACAGAAGGAAATAAGAAAGGAAGCGTGGCTCTAAGAGAACGAAGAGTTCAGTACCCTTCAAGAATGGGATCCACATTCTCCAAAGTATTCTCCATTTTTGGACCGATGGATTCTGCCAGCGAATAACCGAGTGAATCCCCGAGGGTTGTGTGCCTATAAAGAGGGACTTTCGAATAGCTACAATACCATCTGATAGTGTATAATAAGCAGGAAGGAAAGAAACAACAAGGCAAGCCAGGCCAAGCCGCTGCATTGGCGTTGACGGCCCAGTTGCTGTCTTCGGCTGGCGCGCTTTTCTTTGAATGAAAATGAAAAATGAGAAATGAACTGAAACTGAACTCAAACTCAAACTCGAACCGAACCCAGTCGAACCGAACGGAGGAGCTCTGCTTGGCCAAGTGTCGTTTTGCCAGCCAAGGAGGCAGTCAGCCAGTTAGGCTGCGTTTTGCCATGTCATGGACGGGGGTTTGGCATCGGGTTGCACAAGTGGGAGTAAAAGTTACGCAATGGTCCACCCCCCCTCACCCCACACACCCCCCCCACACCCGAGATGCTGTTTTCAGTTGCCATAGAAACTTGCCAACTGGCTGTGAATGTTTGATAAGAAGCATCTATTGAATGCAACCGGACAAAAGTTGTTGCGATACTTTCGCAGAAGATACACACCCACACACATCCACCCACACACACAGAGAGAGAGAGACCCAGGCCAAGAGATACAAAGAGAGAGAGAACAGGTGTGGTGCGAGGTACGAGGACGTGCTAGGTGTTTCAGTATTCAAAGCTTGTCGCTGCATTTTGTCAATAATTTCAATGAACCTCCTCTGCCATTCAGCCTGGGATTCACTCGCTGCCAAGCGATATGAAAATGCGGAATGACTGAACCTGCACTCACGGATACGGATATGCAAGCGAATATTTATGGATCGCAGGGATACAGCTTGCAGGGGTTCCAGTCCACTGAAGGATACGAGCAGAGATTTCCATGGCTGGAATGTTTATTACTTGAACGGAATGGAACGAAGGAATGGACTGGCTTGATTTGAGGGAAAAACGATCATTATATGGCATGTACTTCGAGGTTTGTATCTACATGGAACACGAGTTCAAAATACTTCGAAATTCAAGTAAAAATATTCATTTAGGGGAGACGAGGACTAGTATTGTATTATTGGTGACCCCAACGAGTGGATTTCCATCAGGGAAGTAAAATACACTCCCTGGCTACTGCTCTTGGCAGACGCTAACACCGAACCGATGTCTGGGCCTGCCTGGCAGCTGGTGATGAAGCCTGATGAGGCTGCCAGATGGCAGGATGTGGCATATCCAAGCGCAAAATTGACACGCGCCACTATTTAAGGTTGTTGGCTGTAGTATACATCTATATATATGTATAGGAAAGTGGAACTGGGGAGGGGAAAGCGGTGCTGCTCGGCAATGAGCTCATTGTTATGGCCGGGACTATGGCTATGGTGACTGCTGACGCTTCAAATGAGCGGCATAACTCAATGAAAACTCATTGTTGTTGCCGCCGCTGATCCAGGCAACCGTGCCACATATTAAATAAGCAATATAAACAGCCACGGATCCACAGCGGCCCGCACCCCGGCGCACCCCGGCCACCCCGTCCACCCGGCCGATGAAAAGGTGAAACGCCAACCGGTGGTGCCGCCGGGAAATTGGGTGATTGGGTGGAGGGGGTGCTGCGGATGGGGAGTGGGGGCCCGTGGATGTGTTCCCCTCGGTTGGGTTTACCGCAACATAAATTATGGCAAACGCCTGGCTGCCTCATCACTCAGGCATCGCGTAGTTTGTAGCGTATTTTATTAGCTGCGTATGCGTCGGCGTCGACGGCAGGCGGTAGGCGGTAGGCGGCAGGGAGCGTTGGCATAATTTCCCAGCAAATAGCCTGAAAAATTTGCATATGTGCTGGGAATAAAATGTGGGAAGGAGGACGGGAGGCTGTAATCGTCAAGGCAATGTGGCACTGTGCCTAATTGAAACTGTTGGTGGCTGCTAAAATTGAGACAATTAGAGCACAGGAAGCACCCGCGCAGGATGGAAGGGGAGCCACTTTCAATTGGGGGTGGGAGTTCCAAGGCAGGAGTATAAGGCCAGAGGATACCCTCCTTAAGTATTCGAAAGGTATTATTCGTACGGGAAAGATTCCTGCCGTAAGATTCCATTTCATCATCTTAATGGTCTGCATGTGGCATGTAGTTTATGGCTGCGGAGGAGCTCTATCTTCTGGCTTGACATGTATCTCCGAAAACACGGCATACTCGCCGCCTGCCAAAACACCAAATACTTCAAGGACCAAAAACAACAGCTTGACAAAGAACTGCAAGGAAATGTTCTCTGTCTCCCTCTCCCTGCGAGCATCTTGATTGCCAAGCAGATGCAGATTTTTCAATTTACATTTCATTTACTGCCTCTATGCCACTATGTGGGGGCATGTATGTGTGTGTGTGGTGTGCGTGGGTGTGTGTTGTAAAGGAAATTAAATAATTGAAAAATAGTGCAAAAATAAATTACACGTCAAGCCAAGGCGAAAACAAAGGCAGAGACTCGTAGGCAGAGATTTAGAGTGTTGTAAATCTTAGGAAAAGTGTCAGAAGGCCCAAGGACAAAGACGGGTCGACTGCCATGGTAGTGGTGCCAAATTGAAATGATGATGGAATGGCTTCCAACAAGGAACTCATTTGTTATGAAATTCTGTGGGAAATGCATGATAAAGCTTTTAGATTTTGTTAAAATTATGTTCCTTTCGGTACAAAACAATAAAATACAAAATTATACTCCGATTCGACAACGTTTAGAGGTGCTGACTTGAGCTCAATGTTGAAAAATTTTAGATTTTGCCGGTGATTCCTATGCCAGGTATCTTATATATCGATCGCTCTGATCGGACTGAATTATTGTTGAATGTTTTACAATATTAAAAAAATGTCAACTAGCGCTACGTGAGTTCTCGCTTAGAAGCTAAGGCCACCCGACAGCCCAGTGGATCGTCATCCTGATAACAGAGCGAGTCCGCTCTTAGAGCACTCTCAGAGAGCGCTTTACCTGGCTGTTAACTGAGAGCGGAGCCCGGCAGCGATAACGGACTGTTAACCTGGGCTGCTTACAGCCACCCGAGAGCTGTGTGGATCGTGGAGTCCGCTCTCAGAGAGCGCTCTACCTGGCTGTTAACTGAGTGCGGTACCTGGTGGCGATAACAGACTGTTAACCTGGGCTGCTAACAGCGCGGTTGCCCTCTTCAAGCCTTTGGAAACATAAAAGCGATCAAAAAATATATCAAAATAAGATATTAATAAAAGTATCAATAAATGTTACAAATAAACATATAGCATCAAAAATATACATGGGGCCGCAATAAAATAGTTTTCAAAAATTATCATAAAAGAAGGAAATTGTATAAAATAAAGGACAAAAGCCATAGGAAATTCTTCTAACTTATGTACATATAAGCTATATAGCCAGCTTTGATTTGGGATTAAAAAGAAATACCGATCAGGGCCACTCATTCCTAGGATCTTCATTCGACATCTCTCCTTGATGAAACACTTTCTTTGGGGAAATACACCTCTCTTCTAGCGTATCGATTCCCCCTAAATCCGATTCTAGAAGTACACCAACCTTAGTTTCCACTCAAGAAAGCTCCACTCCGTGAGTTCCCATGCCTTTTGTAATCCTATTAATTGGCGACAAGCTATGAATGTTTGATGCAGCCAATGGAAATGTTTTTCCAGAGACATTCCTTGACAGGAATACGCCATATTGCATTACCAGAGAGGCCAGCCATTGTTGATTTGCCCCGAAAACAAAAGGATAAGGGCAGCCCTGGCACAGGCATCATTTTCATGCCGAAACAGCCATTCGGAATGTAAAATCCTCTGCTGTGGTCCGAGTTCCCCTTCAAGTCTTTTTTTTGTTCCGCCTCGAAGGACTGCCCTGGAACCGCCCCCTATTCGAAGGACATTAGCATAAAAGCGTTACTAATACACAGCCAGCAGACAGCTAACAAGAAACACTTAATGAAGCAATTTCTAGAAGGCAGAGCAACAGTGCAGGCAGCAGCCAGGAGCCAGGAGCCAGCAGCAGCTGCATAAAAAGCAACAACTTCCTGGCCAAAGCCAAAAAGCTCTCAACATGTGCTACTACCTCTGGCTGTAGCTCCACCTCTATCCCCCTCTATGCTCCACCTCTTTCACCATTATAGTTGCCTCTTTCTCTGGCAGTGGGGGGGTGTGTGTGTGTTTGTGTGTGGAAAAGTGTGTACAGGTGACTTAATCAACATGCAACTCATTTTGTTTTCCATGCAGGTGCAGGAGCAGGAGCAGGACTACTAGTATATGTGTGTGTGTGTGTGCGTTTGCTAAGGCATGGAGTGGGGGGGGGGGGGGGGGGGGGGGGGGGGGGTGTTTAGGTAAGCTCTGCCTAGTACCTGGGGAACAACTGCAACAACTAGGACTGGGTCACCTGTATAAGACACTAAATTGTGTTGATATCAACAATGAGCCCAAAACATGGCTCCTACACGAGCCCGAGGCCAGGGCAGGGCCAGGGCAGGGCACACCAGGACATCCTAGTCCAGGACCTTAGCTCCCGCCGCCCCCACAGTCCCGCCACAGTCAAGACACATATGTGGGAGGGTTACGTACATCTGTGGAACGTGCTCAGAGCGAGAGCGAGAGTCAGACCCCGACCCAGCCCCAGACCCGGGCTCAGTTTGGCAAATGCATACAAATGGCATCTCCATCCACCTTCGGTTCGCGCATAAGTTTCGTTGGAGCATCCCCCACCAGCCTTATCCCCTGCAGAAGTTCAGGTGCCTCTCGAAATTATGCAAACGGAAAATATGCTCCAAACTCCATGCCGCATGCCGCATGCTGCATGGTCTGTGTGTGTGTGTGTGTGTGTGTGTCTGGCAATAGATACTTTTTGGCTCTGGACAGAGTATCGATGATGGCAGGAGGCCCATCCCAGTCCAGCCCAGTCCAGGACAAGCAACTAGTTGACACCAAATCGCATGCCCACTTCCGAGTGGGCCAGACAACGGATGCAGAACTCACTTAAAGCTGGCCCTCACTCGTGGGACTTCAGCAAATTGTCGGATTGCATTTCGGCACAAAGTTGGCTTCAATTAATTAAAGACGCCTCCGGTGTGCCACCAAGCACCTGGGACCTGGGACCTGGGACCTGCAACTGTGTGCGGGTGTGGGCGGGGCGATTACAGGCAATGCAAAATTATTACGTGTGCCCGAGAGGAAGTCGAGTTTTAAGTGCGTTGAAAGGTCACAGAGAGCAAATAATTTATGGCCGATTGACATAGTGAGACGGTATTAAGCGTGGGTCTGGCTATCACTAGAAACGCTGAAGCAAAGTGAAAGTAAAATAGGAAAAGGTTAAGAGGGAACGAAAGTTTCGTAGTTCGTGGATCACTCTGTGGTCTTGGTTTCTGCTCATGAAAATTCCAAGCTCATCTCAGATTTCACTAGCCAAATAAACTACTTTCTTTTAGCTTTCTTTGCTTTGCTTTTCTGTACATAGATGCATTTCAGAGCTCTTTATAATCGTATACTCTCACCTCTGTGGCCCTCTCTGGCTGTTGGGCGGATAATTTCCTGGGTTGGAGGTTGTAGATGGCGGAAGGTATTATCTGCCTGTGGACGGAGTGCTAAGAGGGCTTAGAGCTCAGCTTAATAAGCTATTAAGACTGCAAAACCCTTTAGCAGATGACATTGAGGGTAACACCTCTTAGTGCAGTTGTGAGAAGGTATTTTCTTGGGTATTTTAAGAGTAATGTTACAGATTCACGCCAGCAATGGACACTCAACTGATTTTGAATGAATTTAGCCCACTACTTGGTTTTCCAGTTTTCCAAAACAGTTGTGAAGCAGACTTCGAATAGAGGCTTGCATGTGCTTAGCTTTATCCTAAATATTTGTACAATCACAGCTCATTTCCATTCATTCAATCAGCCATTCATTCAGATTATCATTAGGATTTCCATTCCACAACAAATCTGTTTTTCTCAACCATTTGCACATCCAATTTGGGGTTTATTCCCCGAAAAGTCGTCAGAAAGTCAGAAGCCGAACCCCAAAAGGAACTCCATCAAATAAGCTGGCATATTAAAACAGTCGAAAAATGGGGATGGATGGCAGGGGGGGTGCCAAAGGGCCGGGCCGGGGCTGGGGCTGGCGCTGGGGGTCAAGTGTGACGGGGCACATTCTGGCTCGTTGGCTGTCCCAACTGTCAGGTGCAACACTTTGGCTATTAGAACGCAAAATTTAACAATGTCGCCCGGGCAAAGAGTCACCTCATCCTCTTGCCGCTTGGGTGTACCTGCCACAGGTTCTCCCTGAGTGTCTGTGTATCTGTGTGTGTCTGTGTGTGTGTGTGTGTAAGTGTAGCGCCACAGGTCATAAATTCAATTTGGCTAACAAACACGTTGCATACATACACACACACACACACACACACACACACACGTATTCTCTCTCATACAGACAGTTGCAGGTTGCACGTTGCACGCTGCACGCTGCCCGCTGCAACATGTGCAAACTTGTTTGCCAAAGCAATTTTTCATCCCAGCAAATGGTTGCTGGAGATGTTAGTCTTACTTTTCACCCATCTCGATGCCCTTTATCCGAGGAAGGTCTTATCCACTGGACCGCTCTTTAGACTCCGCCGCGAAGGAGGGCATATAAGAAAAAGGCATCTCTACAAGAATGGATATAGAGACTACTTACCATTCAAATGGTTCCATAGGTGTCCAAGATCCATACAGATGTCATGGGAATATCTTACACCATTCTTCCTAGGAATGGCTGGAATGGAATGCCGAAAAGAAATACATGGTAGACATTACCATATGGATACTATAGATAAAGGTTCCAAATAGCTCTGAAAATAAATAAACAACATTTTAGAGACGATACAAGTCTGTTCGTAATGCATTATAGACTTCTATGTTCAGATATTCCAAAGTATTCCAGGAAAATTATGGAATATCTCAAACCAAATGAGAACCCCAACTTCTGGGGGTGGTTATTCAGTAACCCCAGATATTATTCCAAATAAAAGTCTGTTAGTTACCATAAAAACGAATGGCTGAAACCCAAATCAAAGAGTATTCGAATCTCCGACTTCTCGGAAGTTTCTTTTTTCGCCCTTATTTTTGGTCTACATTTTTCGGTTTCACTTTGTTTCGTTTTTGCGAAATCGCAACCGTAAACTAATTAAGGTGATTAAAATCTGTTGTTTTGCTCCGCAAGCCATGACTAACCCAAAAAAAACCAACAAAATCCTCGTATAGAAAAAATGCTACAACGTAAATTTGATTTAGAAAAATTTCCATTTAGTTTTGCTTGTCAAATGGAATCTGTAAAAATCTATTGGGGAAAGAGAGAGAGGATGAGATGGGAAGAGCGGATAAAGGGAAAAACTTAAATAATATGAAACTGGAAACTAGAAAACGGAAAACGGAAGCTGCACCAGCAACAAATATCCGATTAAATTATGCTCAAAGTCAAAAGCGCAGACAAAACTGGCTAACAAACATTGGACCGGCCAAAAGCACTTTTGGCCCTGGTTCAGGCCAAATAAGAAAAGTTTTCTGCACACTCTAACCTCCGTCCCCCCTCCAGCTCTCCCCCTCGCCGGTACTCTCTAGCTCTATGTATCCGTGTCCCGTATCTCCTTCTGGAGTTCTCGTTCTCGTTCCCGTTCCCGTTCTCTTTCTCTAAAAATAAATCAAATAATTCAATTTTAAGCTAAACTTATTTTCGTATTAAAAATGAAAATCAAATAGAAGATAAAAAAGGATCAAGCTGTGCTGGGAAATGCTCTTATGTGGAATGCAGTCCCCAACCCCGTCTCTGTCCCCGTTCTTCCACTGTTTTCCTCCACTTTGTGACAGTGGGCGTGGCTGATGGGGGGGGTAGTCATGCCAACGCATAAAACTGCAACCGCACGGGTGGCTGAGGCTGGGGCTGGGGCTGTGTCTGTGCTCCTCTCTAGCTCTCCTTCCTATGAGAGTGTGTACTTCTGCCCCTGTCTGAGTGTGTTTCTGTGGTAGTACCCTGTAAAAAGGGGGGCAGCAGGCTCCTAATATATTCCCCTCCAAGCTGATGGATACATCCTTTTTCCCCACTAAGATAGTGCCCGGTATAGGGTACATTTTAGGTCGGTATACCCTCCTCCAGAGCTTTGGCTTGTTCCCTGTCTCTGTGTGTGTGCTTCGGGCGTGTGTAAGTCATATCCTTTTGCAATTTTCGTCGTTGTTGGCCACTAACCTCACTCATATACCATTGTCCAAGGATATACCCATGTGCGATTGTGTGCGAGTGTCTGCCTGTCTGCCAGTGTGCGTTGCATGTGGCAAGCACAATAAAATTGTTTGTCGTTGAACGTACGAGTAGTATAACCAAAGTGCTCTCTCTCTCTCCCACTCTCTCGCTCTCTCTGGGCCTGAGATTTATGCGGGTTGCTGGAGCGAGCCAAAAAGTAGTTGACTTTTTTCGTGCGACTCTGCTGCTGTCCCCAGCCTGCAAATTGCATGAGAGTTAAGCAGTTCAGTTCGGTGTTCGGTGTTCGGTGTCCGAGAGCTAATGCCGCGCCCCACTGCACAAAAGCCACAGTAATCGGAATGGAGGAGGTCTCCACGGGGCGGAGGGGGGCAAGGTATAGCCATAACCCCACCACAGACCGAGAGGCAGAGACAAAATCAATTAATAGTTTTGGCCCAACCGCAGGCGGTCTTTAAATTTCCTTCCTGTTGGCTCTTTGTGCATATTGCAACACTGCCACAGCAGAGTGCAACACATTTGTGCTCCTGTCCCTGGACCGAGCCGAGGCTCTTTGTCCTTTTCTGCAGGTTATAAATAATAAACGAATAAATGAATAAATGTTTGAATGCACCTACAATCAACAGAACAGGACGGAACACAAACAGCAGAAAAACCACTGGTACTGGGTGGATTCCACTCGCGGGGAGTCGTGTGGCAAGTCGGAATACAAGAAAAAGAAAATAGCATTTTTCATAATCGAAAACGTGACTGTAATTTTGGAGCTGCCTAGCAAAATTGCCATTTGAATGGCGTTCCCCAAAGCCGATTAGCCACGAAAGCGATTCGGGTTCGGAGCGGGAAAACACCTTTTTTAAAATGAATTTAGAATAGGATTCACCCAAAGATAAGTATGCAAGAACACTCGGATTTCATGCCATTACTGAATATATATTTCATGGTGAATCCCCTGCCGATTTTCAGTTGAATTCTCCCGCTGGAATGCCCTTTCCCCCAGCAGAGGCTTTTCCTTTCCGTTTTCGATATCTGGTCGGGGGCGGCTTTGTTCGAATGAAAATGCGATTTGCACTTTTTTATGATTGGCATGTGTTAATAAATTTTCAAGGCTCATGGCGATGAGTGGCACGTCACGTTGTCCGTTCCACCTCTCCCTCCCACCGCCTCCTGGGGACTGTGTGTGTGTGTGTGTGTGTGTGTGTGTGTGTGGGAGAACTGACACGTGTTTTCCTCTTCTATCCCATAGATGGGTCCTTCTATCCGCTGTAGATGCCTGTAAATTAGCTCCACACTAATTTTGTGCTTCGATGAGCAAAAGTTTCCTTCCTGCCAGCCTGAAAGGCGGAACCGAATGAGGCTGGAAATAACGGTGGGAGCCGTATCGGAGGGGAGAAAAGCTGTTGACACGATGACAGGATATTTTTAATCAATATAAGTATGTTTCGCTAAAGAACATAAATAAATAACTTAACTCAAATGTCAATGGCTCAATTTTCGTTTTAGTATTTTTTATTGACCAACCAAAAAAGGCTCAAGCGTTCAAAATAAATGGTTACAGAGGGTGGCCTTTGGTGATCGAAGTGCTATATACTCTGGATAGATATACATAGATACAATAACAGCCGCAGAGGCAAATATTGTGAATATGGCGCAGAGGCAGTACGCCCTAAAAGATTTAGAAATAGATCGGTAGAAATAGATTGGTACACAACCCATTTATACATACTCCTGATACCAATTTAGTTTCCATTAGAAACGAACGTTGTTTAAGTTCAGCTTTGTATTATAGCCAAAATAATAGCGCTGAGAATCGAACTCCGAGCCCGATATCAATCAACAAATTCCTTAATAGCCAGTGGTGTAGAGTAATGTATGTAAATCCACCAACATTGTTCGCTGCTTGCACTGCCCTCTGTACCAAATCGATGTTATACCGCAAATGCAGTCGCAGCGGCAGAGGCAGTTCTTTCGCCTCTCTATCCACCTTCTTCGTGCCTGCACTTCTGCCGCGCTCCATCTGTCGTGCGTTCTCGGATCAGCTGCAGCCCGAGCCTGCTCTAGCGCTCTGCTTCTGTCGCTCTGTTTCGTTCTATCTCGCTAAGCCACGGGCACTTCGTTTCGCTTGCCCTGGGTCTGACTCGAGCTGATCTTCGTAGCCACCAGAATCACATCGTAGTTCCTCGGTCGTTCACACACACATACCAATATATATACATTCCCCATAAGCATACGTCGCCTCGCTCCGCATGCAACAATAAATTGTGCTTCTCTTATTTAAAAGCGCTTGACTTTTAATTGAAATCAAACCTGAAAAGCTTGCGAAAAAGCTCATTAGCTTCACGGACTGCTCGCACGGCAGCCGATAGAATGCATACAATTATCATAACAAATACAAATGTATACAAATATTTCTGAAGGCTATCAAAAGTGCACCTGATCAAAATCATAATACCCTGCTCTGCATGGGTATCAAAAATTGAAAACAAATTCCCGTTCAATTCCTATCGGCCCCAAAAACTTCATGGCAAATTAACTTAAAACGTTTTTTGCATACCCAAATAAACACGGAACCATGGAAAAAGACCGAGAGAGCCGCAAATATTTCTGTGATCTATTTATTCTATGAAAATACCAAATAAAATAAAATATAATACTAAATGGAGCGGGAATTTCCGTCATTCCGATCCAACATCCAACATCACACAAACACAGACACAGACACAGACACAGATACAAACCCCTACCCATACCAGTACATACGAGTATAAATAAATTTTCATTTCGTTTCGCATTCATCAAACATTTGACAATTTTATCTCCATGGGCGTTCGAGTGTCCTTTTTCCAGCGGGTCCTTCTAAGCGGCCGTTGTCCGGCCAAAAAGTAAATTTATGTTATGTTTTTCGGCGCCCAGAGCCATTCACATTCGCATTCGCATTCGCATTGGCCACTGCCATTGGCCATGTCCCTGTCCAGGCAGGAAATGCGTGTTTAGCAAATGTTTTTAAATTGTATAACGAGAATTTATGACGGACGCCGCCACAGCACACTCCGGCTCCAATGGCTCCTAAGGTACTCAAAAAAGAAAGAAACCGACAACAGCAGCGTCGAAAATGGCATGTTTCAAATTCGTTTAGCATTTCTTATTTTTTCCCCGTTTCGGGTGTTGAAAGTCACACACACAGACATACATACATGAATATATGGGGCTGTATATGTGGATATATGTACTCGTATTCGTAGATACCCGTATAAAAGGAATTTTTTGGAGAGGTGAGCACTTTTTGATACTCCGTATGGAGAATTGTGTGCTGTATTTTGCCATTTTCTAACCCAATTCGTAAGAAGATGGTTCCAAGGGAGAATCATTTCAATTTTATACTGAGAAAATATAATTTTTGGTCTGAAATTCCATTACATGTGAGTTCCAGCTGACGAATTTTCGATCATCCTTTCGTTACTCCCTTTTTTATGTTTAAACAAAAGACCAGCAGCCCGAAAGTAGTTTCAATGCTTAGTTTCTGTAAATTGCGTTAAATTAAAGACTGTTTTCCCTGTAAATTGCGTGAAACTGAAACATCTTCGAGCAATTTCTTGTTCCACTTTCTCCCTTCTGCAGTCGTACCCTTCAAAACTGAGACAAGACAACCTTTTCCCCACGAAATATCCCCCCGCTTCCCATTGCCCCTCAGCCCTCCACACAGCACCGCCCGTCCTGCATAGATTTCCGTTTATTTGAGGCTCGTGGCACATTTAGGCACCTCCCCTCCACCATCCCCCCGCCCCTGGGCCCAAGTTCGGTTTGTGCAGCATTTCAATGAGCAAATGCAAATAAATTATAAACAAAAAAGGGAGACGGAATTCAAATAAAAATATTGATGCTCTCCAGCCTCCCCTCCGCCTTTTCTCCCCTTTCCCCCTTTTCCGCCTTTTCCGGGAACGTGACGAAATGTGTTTCGTGTTTGTTGTTTCTATTTGTCGAGCACTTAAAAGAAATAACCGCCACGTTCTATAAATTAGATGGCATTTCGTCGCTTTTATTTAGGGCGCGGGCCCCGATGCGGTTTCTGGGATCTACTTTTGGTCCTGGTTCTGGTTCTGGTTCTGGCTCATGTTCGGTTTCGGTTTCAGTTTTTGAGTTGGGGCTAACGAGGCGTATGTGCGATGCCCTGACAAGTGAAAAATGTCCTTACATGCCCCATCTTCCTCAAGGAGCTGCGGCTTTCTGGCTTTAGATGTGTGTGTGTGTGAGTGGTGTGGTGTGTGGCGGCCTCTGGAAGTGTGAGTGAGTGGTTGTGGTTCAGCGCCTCCTTCTCCTTCTCCATCCCCAGCTCAAGCTCCATCCCTGGCACCGTCAACCGCTTAATTATTCATCGAAGCCAATGCATTGGAACGCCGGGAACCGCAGGCTTATAAATAGCACGGCAGACCCCCCGCCACGCCCCCTCCTGCGACCACTTCCACCACTCAGCGGAGTATTAATCAGCTCTTGGGGGTCTGAGCCACATTGATTCAAAATATGTGCGATTATTACTCTTATGGAAGGAAGGTCCTCTCCCCAGCTTCCGTCTAATGCGTTTTTATGGCAATTTTTATGCTTGTGGTGTAATAGGTTTTGGGGCCACACATGCCCCATGGCCCATGCCCACCATGCCACATGCCCCATGCATTTGCACATCATAAAACCAACGATAATTGCACTCAACAGAAACGAGAAGGAAAGCAAAGGAAAATGGAAAGTTTTCTGCATTGTTATCTGTCTCTCCGTGACTCCGTCTTGTGGGCGTGGGCGTGGGCGTGGGCGTGGGCCTCTGGCAGCCTCTCTTCCAGCCGTAATGATTACGGCACAGAGTGCAATGACACATACTCGTACAGACAGACGTGTGTATGTGTGTGTGTATGTGTAGATACTTCTATTTTTGTGGGTTACAGTAATCATCGCCTAAGAAGACAGCCCCAACAATGCACGAATAAAAAGGTGAATGGTGGAATGCATTCGAATGCGCCTTCGGAACGGTACCAACCCCCGCTCTCTCCCTCCCCCCCCCCCCTTCCGGTGAGTTTTTCGAATATTTTCTGTAAAATTCGAAAGCGTTTTGGACACCGTTTGAGGCCTGTTCGGCAAACATTTCACACAAGTCCAGGTCCCTGTGCCTGTCCCCGTCCCCGTCCCTCTCCATGTCCATGTCCATCCGAATGCTCGCTCATATGCATATCTATGGGATTGTTTGTTTGTGTCCGTGGCTTGGTTTCTTCTGTGCGTGCTTCCACGTTCCTTTTCTGAACTTCTTTTTCTATTTTTTGTTGTTTTGTCAGTCTGCTGTATTTTTTTGTGGCATTTAGCAGCATGGGGCGTGCTTTTGGCTGCGTTTTGTGCACCAAATGACCGAGTTCTTTGTTATAGTTACTACTTCTACTGCTTCTGCTGCCCCTTCCTCCTGCCTCGTCCCTCCTCTGCCACTGACGGTTGTAAATGTGGCGTGGGAGTATCTGTGTGATTGTCGGCAGGCATTTGTGTGTGTGTGTGTGTGTGTGTGTTATGCTGCCTACAATTTCATGCGGCCGCATTTATGAGTTTGCGTGTCGTGTCCGTGCCGTACCCTATATAGCACCCCCTCCCCCCCCAACCACACCTTCACAGCACTGCCCCCCCGCTATACAGACGTGTGCCGTTGCCGACACTTTCAATTGTTTTCAACACTAAAAATCCACGACAATGAGCATGAAGCAGAGTAGAGTTGCATTTGCTTCTGCCTCTGCTTTTTCTGTGTGTTTTTATTTGCACTAAATTGCGTTTTTCCGGCGGCCAAATGCTGGCAGTGGGCAAGTGGGCAAGGGGGCTTCAATTTGGTCGCCACAAAGATTCCCTTCAATATTTGCCAAAGTGTGGCACACAACGAATTGAGCCACAAAGTGGAATGAACAAACTCCTCAAAAATGTTGTGCCAAAGAAACGAATAGCAGGCCCCCATGTCCTGTTTTTCCATAGTTCTTCCAAGATCGGAGCCACAGAGCTTCTCCGTGTCATTGCCAGACGACAGGCATTCGACTCTGTAGCCGGGAGGTTCCATCAGCACTTGTTCAATCTGTTTGAGGTGTCCGCTGGAACTACAACAAAATCATCAAAAAAACAAAAAAACGAGGGGAAGTCCATGCAATTTATTAGTTTTCTTTATCTTCGTACATGGGCAAGTAACTCTTAACGGAAATACAAGTAATCCAAGTGGGTTTGAGTTCGATCCTTTCAACGATCGTTCTGCGAGCGACAGCAGGTGTGATTCTTGAGAGATGACTAGTCTTTGTAGGCCTTCGGGCAGTCAGCACACGAATATGGTCGCTCCTCCGTGTGGGTACGGAGGTGTCTGCTAATATGCCATTTATATTTGAATGACTTCGAGCAAAGAACACATTGGTAGGGACGATCGACTGAGTGCGCACGAGAGTGTTTGTTTAGGTCGGATTGTCGCTTAAATGCTTTTGAACAGTCAGAACATTGGAAGGACCGCTCCACCGTGTGCGTACGGACGTGGTTGCGGAAAGTTCTGGAGTGAGAGAAAGATTTCGAGCAGTGCATACACTTGTGCGGTCGCTCCTCAGAGTGAGTACGGCTGTGGTTTTTGAGAGATTTCTTGTGTTTAAATGTCTTCGAGCAGTGCTCGCACTTGTACGGTCGCTCGTCAGTGTGCGTACGGATGTGTGCTTGCAGATAGGCCTTCAGTCTGAATGCCTTTGAGCAGTCCGAGCATTTGTGGGGTCGTATTCCAGTGTGAACATTTTCGTGTCTACTTAGACTCGATTTGTGTTTATAGCTCTTTGGGCAAAGGCTACATTTGAAATGTTGATAGACATCCTTATCACCCTGGACCTTTGCATCGGTTTCCAATTGGGTCTTTAGCTCATTTGCACTATCTGACGGCTCCCAAGCCGCATCGTCTTCCTGGTTACCACAGATGGCTTCTCCTCCAGCCTCCTCCAACACTGGAAAATAGAGTTTATGGCTTTGTTCGTATGTTTTTTTAAGCCTGAATGCACTCAGGGCATCCTCAAGGCAGGGCGGACATATGTTTTCCGACAGTAAGTCCCCTCGAGAAACCTTGTACCCGGTGCACTCCGCTATCATGTCCGCAATGCAAGTGTCCGACTTCTTTGGCTCATCAAAAATGTTTTTCAATGGTCCGGAGACTGGCGATGCCTTGCAGATTCTGCATACTTCCGCCATTGTCCTGCAAGCAAATTAATTGTAATACACACACTAGCACACACCTCTGAAATTAGTGGAACCTTTAACTCACAAGCAAACGAAGAGTGCGGCTTTTCGGAATTCCACAAAACACACGAAAAAGAAGAGACAAACAGAGAAGCGAATGCAGTGCTGCAAAAGCGTCGATGGCACTATCGATAACATGGAAAATTTGCCGGCTGTAATTATATGTATTCCAAACAAAACCAACTTTGATACTTTGCTGCATTTCATTCCGTGTGAGTGTGCCCTCAAAAAAATATGAGAACGATGGCACGGTTGGTTTGTTGAACTCTTTAATTTTAATCAAGCAAATTGCATTGTTTAATCTATATTTCTGTTAGGCCAACCATTCTGTACGTAAAATTCGGGAATTGTATGTAAACTTATATATTTTGAAATAAATTATTAATTATTAAAATCGATGGTTTTCGATTTGTGCCAGGAAGGATGGATACGGAATGCCAATCTCCTAGAAGTAATACTTTTTACCATTTTGTGCAGAAAAATATACCATTTGCACTTTAAACGAGGCAAATTCTTGGGGCCCTTGCAGCCACAAAATACCAACAAGCGAGTAGTGTGACCGTTTGCTTTGGCTGGAAACAGCTGATCCACTAAAGCCTTATTTAGATTCAGTTGGAAAGTGCCACTTCTTTCGGTCTTGCTGCCCCAACACACACCAGTACGGCTCTGAATCGATCTAATCATCCAACCGACTCGTCGTGCTCTTGTCGTACCCTCGTCGTTCGACTTTGGCGACTCTGGAGTTCTGCTCGCCCTCTACTGCCACATGCGGCACTCGCGCCACTCCTTGGTCATCTTTGATGCACTATCCCGTGGGGACGTGGCGTGGAGAAACTTGCACCCAGTTGCAGGCTTTCTTCGCCCAGCGGGCTGACTGCAGCAGTATCTAGGAACTCCCTCTCCCTCTCTTTGCCCGTCTTCTACTTTCATGTACGGGAATCCCAATTGCACTTTCCTCGGTGTCGCACCTGCGAAAGTGCTTTCGCTTTGCTCACCTCCACAGATTGTTGTCTGATCAGGAAGGAGTCGCAGTCCGGAACTCCCTTTAAGTATGTCCAGCATCCGCCTACTGATAGAGCCCTTTCCGTAGGCTTCAAAGCCTCAATTTGCAGATATTTCTCTTGTAAAAAATACTCTTTGGGTTACCTTAAATCTAGTTCAATTGGCCAAGGGTTTCTTCTCCCCATTTCCAAGTAATTCCTTCACAAAATATTGACCTTCAGTTGGTCGGAGCAACCGCTTCAGACATTTTCCATTAAATTACCATGAAAGACAATTAGAGATGGCAAGATCCAACGGAGATTCATTTAGTAATCAAATGAAACATTTGCGAAATTATTTTGCCGTCTCCCCTCGACGCACTCCTCCTCCTCCTGCCTCTCCTTGCGCTCCATAAACATAAAGAAAAGCCATTTGTATGCAAAATAGATGCTGGGCCTCTAAAGGGGAGACTGAGACTCCACTCCACTCGACAAATGGAGACTCTTGGAGTCAGAGACGGCGGACTGCGACTGTGACTGGGACTGGGACAAGGCTTCACAACTATTTGGCACTGACTCACATTTACATGCTAAATAGTCTCCAGCAAAGGAGGGGCAGGGAAGGAGTCCATCTCTGAGACTCGTATCTCCGATTCCCATTCGGATTCCGATTCCGACTTTGCGTGTAATTGAAACGTTAAATAATAAAGCCGCCTGTGGAGTGTAACAGATTCAATCAGTTCTCGAAGGAGGCGGGCAATTAGAGACTGGATTTCCCTCACAAAGGGACACGAATCGAGGCAGTTCCCCGAGATGAAGATAGAGGTAGTAGGGACAGATACGGACAGATCCTGGGCAAGGTGCAAATTCACAGAAATTCGAATAATCAAATTTATGCGGAGAAACAGGGGAAAACGAAACAAAACCAATTGAGGAAAGAGGAAAAAAGTTGACGCAATCAGTTGGAGTGTTGCCATCTCGCTCACACATCCCTCTCCCAAGGTTTCTTTCTTTCGGAGGAAACAGTGGGTGTGGTGGTGGGGGGGGGGGGGGGAGGGGTTGAAATTAGTTGGCTGCAACCTGCAAAGGGAAAAGTTTTACGCTTAAGTAAAAGTGCAAATGCTTGCCATTCCTTCTCGCGTCGCCTCGTCTCTGCTTCCGTCTCTCTCTCTGTTGCGGTCTAGCCCTCTCTTTCTATATTCATTGGCTCTCCTCTCTCCCTCTCCCACTCCCTCTATATTGCCTTTGGTACATCCGACGCCTTTCTTCGCGCAAATTGCGCACAAATTAGTTCAAGTTGAGGCGCATTTCAGCGTTATGACTGTCAATGAGCCGATGCCGGGGCATATACCCGTACCCGCAGAAAGGGGTTAGCGGCGAGAGGGGCAGGAAGCTGCCACAACTTCAAATTGCCTCCGGGGCATGTGCAGCACAACAGGAAAAAAGTTTAAGACCCTCCAGCTTTGGTCAGGACTGTAGGAGCCAGGAGCCCAGCGAGAGGAGAGAAGAGTCCTGAGAAGGAGCTGCTCTCTCCATTTCCCTGCTGGCATTGTGCCCCAGTCAGCAGTTTTTGTTTGGGCTAATGATGCGGAGGATAGGATGATGTCGATGTTATTGGTATTTTCTATTGATGCTTCAGTGGGTTGGGGGGGATGGATGTGTGTGTGTGTTACCAATCTCCTACTCGCCAGACCTGCTCCACAACACATACTCCTCTCTCATACACTACATCTCCTCTGGCTCTCTGGCTCTGACTCCTACTCCCTCTTCCATCCACTTGTTTCCTTTGTTTTTCTTATTGGTGTTGCCAGAACGATTGATGCAGGCTCTGCGGAGGACTTAACGGAGGCCAGAGGATGGACTTAAAGCGAAAGTCCTGCTGGTCGGACAGCACCACTCAGACTTGGCTCCCTTTGGCGGAAAAATTAGTAAACTGGCAGCTCTACATACGATGCCTCTACATACAATACACCATACGAATTAAAGACACCAGTCTGCACCTCGGGATTGGGCACACAATCTCCGGGCATTCCAGGGCAGAACCTACAAAAAACAGGTGCCTGCAAGAATTACCCGAGAGGGACAGAGGGAATGCCAGAGAAAATGTTGAGCAGCGATGACAATGGGTGCCTCCTAATGATTGCTTCCGGCCAAGAAGCAACTGAAGCTAATATGGTACAACATGGTACATGGCGTATAGCCCACAGAGTTACATTGTAGCCATAGGCCAAAAAATACAGAACCCAGACTCCTGCAGGAATGCTCCACGGCGGAGAACTACAGAGGAAACAGAAAAACTCTGAACTACAGACCACAGAAAAGAGAGATCTTAAATAGAGCAATCTACTATAGTTTTTGGCAGCTATGAAAGCAGGCTAGTGAGAAATAGTCATACGAATACTCAGGGTGCACTGTTAATTGCTGTTTCCAGCTTACTTTTTATGTAAACTAACACTTCCCTTGGCTCCATTTGTTCGAGCTGTTAGTTTTAAATATTAAATATAATTTAATCGTAAAATCTGGAATAGTTTGTTGTTCATAGGCTGCCCTCAATGCACACAGCTCTTTCTTTAGCAGAGCTATGTTATGTTATTTTCTGCTCTGTACAGTTCTTATAACAGCTCCTGTTAAGCTGTTGTTTCCCTAAAATGATCCCACTATTTTAACAGTTCCATACCATAACAGCTCAATGTTAGAGTACACATTTCACACCTTAACAGAATGCTGTTATCTGGCACTGTAAAGCCCACTAACATGCCTGTTAACAGCATTCGGAACAAAGTGGAATCGCAACAAACAAAGAGCGAGGTGTTGCTCTCTTTTCTGCTGCTCTCCCGCTCTCTCTCTTCCCTTCGTTCGGCCCGAGCACAGTCGTAACCTCAGACAACGCGAACTAGTTTATGCCTCGAACGGAGCACTTACTCTTCCATCCGTTCCCATCCACACCCACTCTTTTGCCGAGCCGTGCTTCGTTCTCGTGTTCCGTTCTTATCCTGCGACGTCCTCGTGCGCGTCCGGCCCGCTGTGGAGCGCGCCCTGTGTGTGTGTGGGGCCGCCTGTAAAAAGCAGGTAATAAGGGGAGCAAAGCTTTTAGTCTTGGTCGGTTATTGGTGCTGTGTGGTTGACGACGCGACGCCGAAACTCCTGCGAGCTCCTTCCGTGGCCTGGTCACACGAGTATCCCCCCAGACGCGTTCTAGCCGAACACACGGCCACCATCGTGCGTGTGTGGGTCCCAGTCGTGGGTGTTCGGAGTGCGAGTGAGTGTGTGAGCGAGTACAAATTATGAATAAAAAGTATTCGAAGCAAACACACGCTGCAAGGATAACAGAGCAAAACTAAGAAGTCTCTAAACAGAAATTCATATTCATATTCATCAAGAAGTTCTCGCGCTCGCGCTCGCGTATGTGTGTGCGTGTGCGCCTGTGTCTGTGTGTGTTTCCTTCAGCAAAGGGGGATTCCCTCGTACTCATACTCTGTCGGCTGTTTGGCCAACGTTTTGACAAATTAAAATGCATAAATTATGAATGAAAGTACCGTTACGTGCGTGACAACCAATCATTTGTTATTATTATGCACGTGGCCAAGCGACTCCTAGCTCGACTCTGAGGCCAGAACCAGAGAGAAAACACCTCCTTCGAAAACCCACCACAAGCTCCCGCGAATAGCGACTTCAAGGTCCGAGCGGCACCTCAGCACCTCGGCGATTCCTTCAAGTTCCTTCGAGCCACCACGAAAAGAAACAAGAAAAATACCAGTCATAAGTAAGTATTATGCCACAAACAATTTCCTACAGATTTCCCCAGGGAAAGCGAGAGAGGGACACACAGAAATTGTAACTTAAAGTTTTATTAACTTGGCGGACCTCGGGGCCATCCCCTGTTCAATTTGTGCACACGCCTCAGGTGTCAACATAAATTATTATAATTATGAAATTCTATAGCCCAGATACAGCCATCTATTGCCATTACCATTCGCCCCCGTACCCCCCCGCACACTAGTATATTTATTAAATTCCCGTACAATGCCAATTAATTTTAGACCCTGAGCCGGACTCTGAATTATGGACTTTCATTAGTCTCATTTAGTTGCAGGTGGCTCCAGAGGGGCACACGGCAGGGACGCGACACAGTGTCGTGTCCCTCTGGTGGACCGTTAAATTCCTAAACTCCCCGAGAGGTCACTTCCACGCTTAGACGCTTTTACGACCCCATCAATTGGCACTAAAAAAATGATATCGCAAGAAGGAAAATAAAACCAGATTTTGTCCAACCAGCCAGGCCGCTATTGGGAAAACATATTTTAGAGTGGGGGTGGGGGCAATTTTTGAAATTTATTTCATTGGCCATGTTTTTAATGGGCTTTCGGCCAGGACAAACCAGTCTCCCGGAGAATTTTTTATTTTTTTTTATTATGGTTTAATTTGTGGGGAAATATAGGCAGCATTTATTTGTTTGCTTCTCCGAATTTGTATTTGATTGTGGCCCATAACAATTATTTCCCAATGATTTTCTTTCGATTTATTCAAATTTGCATTCATTTGTTGCACGAATTGATCAGATCTGGTATATTTTAGGGAAATTAAATGCTGACAATGTGTGTCCTGTATTTTTAGTACTTAAATGAGCATTTAAGCTCTTGTTGGACTCCAAGCCTTCACCGAAATTCCCTCAAATTTGAAGGGAAAAGTGCGCCGAAAAGTGTGCCCCAACAAGAGCTGGCCATGGTCCCAACACTTACAAAGGGCCAATACACACACAAACAGACTTACAGCAGTGGCAGTCATTCAGTCAGTGAGGCACTTCCCGTATATCCATTCAGTCATCTCTTCGCTTGGCATTCAGAGACCGCTCTCGCTCATCCACAGCCCACATGGGCGCCTGCAGCAGCCTAAGCCTCTGCTCCTAACCCCAGCACTAGTCGCCTCCTCCTCCATGTGTGTGTGTGCGTGCCACATGACTTTCTGTGTGTTGCGACAAGCCATTGAACATGGCCTTATGGGCAAATCTCTGGCCAACATCCAGTGTCGTTTGGTGCCTGCCCCCGCTTTAAAGCGGCAGAGGGAAAGCACTTTTAAAGAGAGCCGAAATTCAATTTGTGGCACAAATCCGGCCAAAAGATTTCCATGTGCTGCACGCATACGGGACACAGGATGCAGGATACAGAAGCCACAGCAGAGATGTTAGTGACCCCCGTCCAAGAGTCCTTCTAGACCTTGTGCGACGGTGTATATGTATATTTGCATATTTAACAAGCCAGTGCCAGTGCCAGTGCCAGTGCCAGTGCCATGACTGCCACATAATTAATTATGCAAAAGACTGAGACTTGGCCAAACATCAAGTATACGCAGTGTGTGCTCCAACTATTTTGCATAAGCCACTCGTTCGCCCCGTTCGACAGGCAGGGGGGGAGGGGCCGTATCCGTGTGAGCCACATCTTAAAATAGCTGACAACAAGGTGCTAAAATTATTCATGGCCTCTAATTACAAAACATGATTTTCATTTTGGCAAACTTTTCCCCAAAAAGGCTTTCCTTTCCTCCCCCCACCACGTTGCTGGTTTTCCGGGTGGATTTTCGGTTTTAATTGATTTTATGCAAATTTAATTTTTGGCCAAAACAGAACCCAAGAACAATTACACAATCGCCCGCCCGTGTGTCGTCTGCCCCGAGATGATTGTTAATTTATGCCTCTACTCAATGATTTTTGGGCTCGAGCTTGTCCTCCGATCCGAGGGCTCTCTATCGTCCTCTATGCCCTCCGAGGGCCGCCCTGCTTCCTGGCTGGGAGAGCATTTAATACATATTATCATTTATTGGCCATAAATTGTATGATTAATTCATTCGGTTTGCTGTTTGCGCAGGACACAGAACACAGGACGCAGGACAATTGTCTTTGTCACTTGAGGTCTTGCCCCCCCCCCCCTGCCCCCCACCCCGCTCGGAAATGCTTGAGTAAATTTGCTTTGAGGGAAACCCAGCCGGGGGCCTGCAATATACTCGTAGAATTCACTCAAATATTCATTCATTTGCGAATGCAGCCGTAGCCATACGGATGTACGATTACGCAGGAGATGCATGATTTATGGCCTTAGAGTATGTATAATTACTGAGGAATCACGAGATCTATTGATACGAGGAATGCTCCTCACTATTTCCATTTGTTGACGCAAATAAACAATGTTGTAAGCCCTGGGAGCTGGCAAGACTTTCGGCACTTAAGACACAACCCCTAACGACACTTGGCCTAGACCCTCCGAAGAGAGTCTTTCAACTTGAACCCAGATAAATATTCAAATATTCAATGCGTGTCTATTTTCTACCATTCACAGGCTGCCAATCCTGCCACACGGATCCTGCCAGACCATTGCCGATGTTTCAATTAAATACAGTGCGCTGAGCGACGGAGGAAGCCCGAAATAGAAATAGAAATAGAAAAAGCCATAGCCATAGCCAAATAGAGGAGCAAACACACACATACACACACACAGGATACGGGATACGGGATACAGGATATGGCATGTAAATGCGACTGCGGGGGTGTGTACTGTACAGTGGAGCACGCTTAATGGGAAGAGCAAATAGCAACGGGCTCGTGGAAAATAAATATAAATAAGCAGACGACAGAGCCAGCGACAGAGCCAGCACCAGAGCCAGGGCGAGAAAAGCAATTGGTTGACGCTTTCCCTCGTTGGCGGTCAAGGGAAAATTTATTGCATTGCACGAATGAGACAAGAGGAAAACGCAAACGAAGCAAAAGCAAACACAGATAGAGATAGAGAGCCAGAGAGAGTGTATGAATAAGAAAAATAACCGAAAATTCCGCAACAAATTGAAAAATTAAAGTTGCACCCAAGAAAAAAGCCAAAGCCAGCGAGGAAACTTGTTCGGAGAACTTATCGAGAAAGAGAGAGAGAGGGAAGGTTGATGCAACAGCAACATGGATGCGCCACACTATAGACGTCGCCACCTCATCCTCGCCTGGATCCTCCTGCAGCTCTGCTACGGTAAGGAAAAACTTTATCATCCTGCTGGAAAACCCATCCCCTCGAATATTAAATAAATCATGCGCCATGTGTTGCCCCCCCCCCCCTTCCTGCCCTGAATGATAAATTCATTCAAAATTCACTCAATAATCGATGGGGAGGTCTCTCCTTTGAGATAAAGTCCCCGGCAAAGTCAAGGCTGTCAGAGGCTGGGTCCCGCCCCGGCCCCATTTCCTCAAAGGAAATCCTTTCTCTCCCCCACCCCCCACCGCCACCCCTTGCCCTTGATGTTGCCGTTGCCGTTGCCATGAATAAACAACAACTTTTGCCACTGCCTGGTATTTATTTTTAATTAAGTTCAACAAACTGCTTGGCGAAAACTAAACAAAATTAACTGGCAAACAAGCAACAGTCGCGGTTGAGCCCCTCGGCCGGGGGTTGGGAGACTTTTGACTCCTCCACAGCTGGCGGCCTGTCTCAGGCCGTGAATAATTCAGGCATTTCGAAAGTGGTAGAGCAATCAGTGGCACTCGCAATCGAAGGCGGAAGAGCTGCCACACAGTCTTGGGGCCACATGTCTTTTGTCCACGAATGAATTAAACGTTTTGGCATTTTTCCATAAATTAAAACATAAATTCGCACAAATTCGATTCCATTATTTACACATCTTTCATTAGCGGCCGACAAATGCAATTAATATATTTTATTAATATTATTTTTTGCCCTCCATGTGTGTGTGTGTGTGTGTGTGTGTGTGTCGTTCAACTTAATTAATTTGATTGCTAGCAAAAAAAAGACCACGAAAGGGAGGGTGAGAGGGCGGAATAAATACAGTACAAAACTTTCATGAGGCCGCATTTAATTAAATAAATAAACATGTTTAAGTTTTTCCCCATTTCCATTTCCGTTTCCTTTTGCGGTAAACTTGTCAAAGCGGAAAGAAAAAACTTTCTTCGTCCATGGACATCCATGTGCTCGGTGTTTAAGGAAGAAACTTGCGATGCGGTGCGGTGCCCCTTTCCCCTTTCCCTTGCCCTTTCCCTCTCCAAAATACGAGAGACAGAGAGCGAAATAATAATTACTGACAAACACAATTTCTGTCTAGACAAACTCCCTCGAAAAAAGCGAAATAGAAATGATTATTATTTGCTGGCACTTAGCTGGCGGAGCGCACTGCCTGAATTATAGATAGAAATCTTATTTTCCTATTATGAGGTCACGTACGCATGCCGCAAAAAGAAACGGAACACAGAGGGGAACACAGGGGGGAGCCTCGACAGAAGAACACCCAGTAGTCGGTGGAGTCCCTGCAGGTTCCCCCCCTGCAGGTTCTCCTGTTACCCCCCAGTCCCGGGGTATTCGGGCTGGCAGCAAATAATGAAATTAAGTCAACGTGGCGAGCACACTTTCGGCCAAACTGTAGCCAACAAAAGGAGCCACTGTCCGAAGGAAGTACACATTTATTGGCAGCACATGAAACTAATGTTGAGCGACACGCACTCCCAGCCCCACCGTCTGCAGAGCAGAGCAAGAACGAGTCCAAATCCAAATCCAGAGCCGAGCACTTGAAGCGCCTTCGAGGGGAGTTTATTAAGGATTTGCCTGGCATGGTTCAGGCCTCATAAATACCCACAAGTACGAGTATTATTATCAAGTGATTTTCCTCACGATTAAGAGAGTGAGAGTGAACGCCACTTGATGAGGGGCCGAAGGGGATGAGGTGTGATGTGCTGCTTGGGGCACATGGAATCGATGAACGAGTGAATCAATGTGTAATCTTTAAGGCTTAAGCCATCCATCTATATTCATATCTTTATGCTACATTCATTCATGCCATATTCCCTCTCCCAATGGTCTTGTTCTCAGGAATTCTCTTGATTTTCCCCAGACTTCCAAGGCAACAATTACTTACTATAATCTGTCAAACTAATTCATCATCCATCTACATCTAACTTTGTTTTGACTAATATTGAGCCCACCCGAGGGGCGGCTTTGTCTTTTATCAATTTGATTCCTTAAGTAGAAATTAGCCAGCATTAATGCTGCATGCCCCGCCTGCCTCCGGGCACTGCACTCCACTCCACGGAATGTAATTAATCATAAAACGTTAAAATCGATGCCTTCAATTTAATCGAATTAATTGATTGCATGATTCCTTGATTCCTTGATGTGTGGGCGCCAATCCATTCCATTCCTGCCGAATGTCAAGTCGAAGTGAATTTTAATTATATTATTGCAGCTGTCCGTGAGCGTTGCCCAGTAATTGTGAGTGCTCAGCAATTTAATTGATATTTTAATTAAAGAAAATAGTCGTCCCCTTGGCCTACGAGCCCCGAAATCTCTCCTTATTCGGCACGACAGAATTTGCGTTAATTAGGAGCAATAATAGAAGACTGCTAATAAACGAGACGAATTATTGGAAGAGGCAGCACTTGGGGGCGTAATCGTGGGCTCTAGGAATGGGTTCCAGGGGGTCTCAGAGCCAGCAAAAGGACTGGAAGTCCTTGCATTTGCTGACCTTGTGGGAAAAGCAGGCTGCGTGAGTGCCTCGCTACCTGGCGCCGATATGAGTAAAATATCAACCCTACGACCTATCGATTACTGTTCAAGCAACAGGGCCTTGCCATATGGAAAATCTGACATTTCGTTCAGTTAGAAGTTTTTATTGTCACGCTGTCACGCATTATTCCAAATTATTCCTTTTCCCGGGAAATCTGAGCAGTAAATAGGACCTGTGGTGCCTCAAGAGGACATTCGGTTTGTGCGAAAACAAAGGGAAAACAAACCCATTTCTACGAAAATCAAATCAATTCGCAGGCAGAGCCCCCAAGCCAGAGAACTGACTGAAATGAATAGGAACATGCCACGGTTTAACTGCGCGATTCTTGGCGATAGAGGCACTGGCAAAACGTCCTTCATCAACCGCCACCTGAGTGGGGAGTTCAGCGACGGCGGTGCTGCAGCGGAACGCGAAAGCCACGAGCTTGTCTTCCACACCAATCGCGGCCCCATGTGCTTCGTGGTGTGGGAGACCCACGGCGAGCTGAAGGGGAAGCCGGAGTGCGCCATAGTCCTGTTCGACGTCACTTCGAAGACGTCGTGCAAAAACGTTGTCGAATGGAAAACGGCTTTCGCCAAGGCCAGCCGTTTCCAAGGAGCCGTGATCGTCTGCGGAAATAAGGTGGACCTGCAGCATCGCTACGGCCAAGGCCCCGAGTTCAGAAATGGCCGCTACGATATATCGGTGAAGAAGGACTACAATTTGGGGAAGCCCTTCCTGTGGCTGGCGCGCAGCCTCGTTGGCGATCCACAACTGAGGTTTGTGCCCCAACCAGCCCCCCCGCCGCCACAGCCGCCACTGGACGACGCCGCCAAGCGGGAGATGGATTTTAACTTGATAGTCGCGGAGATAGTACCCCTTCCAGGCAGCGTTTAACCATCAATAGACACAAGCCAAAGCCCTCCAAAAGCCAACAAAGAAACAGATCCAACAAATGTTCTTGCTTTATTTAAATATATTAATCCCCATCGATTTCTGCCACGTCGTTGTTGCTGTCCACAACCAGGGGCTCCTCGTGGTCCTCCCTGGGAGCCACAGACTGATCTGAAACCATAACGTTTCACTTTTCCAACTGAACAGACACTTTTTTCCGCTATGATTCGATGGTTTGATCCCACGCTGCCCTCACAGAATGCCCTCCCCTCCTGCTCCCCTCCTGCTCCCCTCCTGCAGCGCCCGCTGACAGAATGGAATGCAACTTTTGGGAAGCAAACAACAAACACAAATAAATATTGGCACAAAAATTCCATCGAATGCCATCGAAAGAGAAACTTTTGACTTTGTTGCCCTGCGATTAACCCTCCATCCGTCTATTACAGGGGCAATGGGGGGCATCGATCGATTGTTGCCAAGTTTTTTCTGCACGAATACCAATGCGAATGCGAATGCGAATAAAAGTACTAGTTCTCGAGTACTCGAGTACGGGTATATGCAGCTCTCATCTTTCATTATTCTTTTTTATATATGTATGTATGTACATATATATAGATATTTTTTGTGCTGTGTTGTTGCTGGACTGTGAGATATGCAAATGAAAGTGCGCCTGCAATGCAGCAAAAGCTCCACTGAGCTGACAACTGGGAGCTGTTTGGGGCTCTGGGTCGAAGGGGCAGACGTGCCCCCGTTCTGTGGACAACGATGCACTCATCGTCAAAGGCAGACTCTGAAACAGAACTGAAACTGAGATGCAGAAGGAGCTGAAGCTGGAGACAGAGGGTGGCTCGGGAGGAGTGGCAGGATGGGGAGCAACTTCCGCTTCTGATTGCAGATTAAGCACGTTCTAGTCTGGGCCTGGGCCCGGCCTAAAAGGGGGCTCCGAAGGATTGATGCGTATTGATGCTGCTGGCGTCTGCGAAACATGGCAAAAACATCTTTATTTGCTCAAGTCTTGGCATCCGGTCTGCCAGTCTGCCGGTCTGCCGGTCTGCCTGTCTGCCCCATCGATCCCCATCCGAAAACCCTGCTCCATGCCCCAGACTAAGCCGCATCATAATTTCTCTCTCCCCGTCTCTGGCTCCGCCCCTTCCGCCGCCTCTCTGGACTGGTCTGGAAAAAATTTGCATTGTAAGTGAAGCCTTGGCAGGGCCATAAATTTCCGCCTGCCACTCCCCTCTCTCTATCTATCTATCTCTGGTGTCTTGCCTCTTTTCCAATGAGTTTTCAATGGACTCTAATAAAATTAATTGCATTTTGCATTTGGCTGTCGAGGCAGAGCAAAGCCGTACAGAGCTCTCATATGACAATCAGATTTTGTTTTGGGAATTGCAATTGCTCGGCCCGCAAAGCGGAGGCCGTGTCCAGGGGTGGATGAGGGGGCGGGGGCGGGGTCGGGGGCACACTGGATCGTCCTGTTTGCATTGTGTAACTAATCCGCTTGAGTAATCCGCTTCTATTGTCATTTGCTGCTAAATGGGTTTTCGGCTAAAGATGATTTTGATTGGTTTTTGCCTCTGCATGGGTTTTGTTCTTGCCAAAAATTCGAGAGTGAAAATGAGGGCTAAAAGCAAAGTCAGCTCTGTTGAAGCGTATCAAATGGCAGCCAGAGGACGGTCTGTGGAGAAGTATTTTCAAGTACCTCCTTTTACACACAGATGTCGGAGCCTGTTTAATACCAAGCGACACTGTCTTTCCTTCTCTATCCAAATATCCAAATTCAGACCGCATTCCTCTCTTCCCATGTGATATTCTCCTTCGCACGCTGCCTTCCTTCTTCTTTTCCGCAACAACAACAACACGCCATGTTCATCTGAGACGCGCTATCGCTCTCGCTCTCGCTTTGTGCCATGACGAAATAGTAGCTCTTGCTCTCTTTCGGGCGTCTTTCGGTCTTACGCTCAGCACAATTTAGAGCGCTTGCACGCCTCGGAAAGGAAAGAGAGAGAAGCTAAATGATGCCATCTTTCAGCTAGAATTTTCGACGACAAACTCCACTCCGCAAGAAGAAGAAGTCGGGCAAAAGGGAATTGAAAGATCAGGCGACGCGTCGCGACGGTCCCAATGCAAAAAACGGAACGCTTCGCTGTATGCGTGTGATGTGGCTATGCGTGTGAGAGCGTTGCTGTAAACAACACAGCTATGCGCGCAAAACTAGGTGCTCGAGCGGCAGAACACATTGATGGGCACATGAATAGGGAAAGTGAATGAAAACTTTAATAAGAGTATAATTTCTCAACACACGGCATTGGGGATATTTGAAGCTGATTTGCAGAGACTACCTTTTTAATTGAAATACTAAGACGCACACAACTTCCCTGCTGTCGTAAATGTAACTCGAATTTTAAACTGATGAAAGCAAATTACCCATAAAAGCCCTTGGAAAGTCGATTAGCAGTTTATATAGAGCAGAGCCTGATCCCTGGGCCACTATGAGTATTTGGATGAGTTAACCCCTTGAAGCGGCCATAATGATATGCAAAGCTAAACTTTGCCCCGTAAACTTCTGCACTTGACACTGGGCCTCCTCCTCCTCCTCCTCCTGCCCTGCCCTGCCCCGCCTCTTAGCATTTCTGTGAATTAGATTTTGGGGCAAAACTAAATCCCCAAAAGAAACTCAATTTTGGGGGAAGGATTCGGTTCCGGATCCGCATCCGCATCCAGAGTCGGAGTCGGAGTCGCAGTCGGTGGAAACTTTTGTCTGTGGCTGTGGCTGACATTTGTTGGCCCCGGGCGGCAAATGAAATCATTTAAAAATCAACAATAATTAAGTAGCAAAAGTTTTGTCTGTGAAGGTGAGTGTACCCGAGCCACCGAGCCACCGAGCCACTGACTGGGCCCCTTTCGACCACAACTATGACGTTTACACGACATCAAATGGAAAACTTTCCCGCCCTGCGAGCAGCATTTCTCCGTCTCTCCGTCTTTCCGTCTTTCGACTGCTGGCTGCCTGTCACTGGCTCTTCATAATTAAAGCCCAGGTTAGATGACAAAACTTTCGAATCGCTGGCTTATCAATTAGCCGCCCCAGGGCGTGGCTGTGGCGGCACTTGGCATTTGTCAAAATTCACTTTCCGGCGCCCATCACCTCATCAGCACATTTCTAAACAGAATGGCAGAGAGAGTCCCGTTTTAATGAGCTGCTGCCCCCCTATAAATAAATCCCCGTCCTGTGGGGAAAATTTGTTTACATTTTCGCACAATCGCGTGAAAGAAAAACGTATTAAAAGGCGTAATTTTGTATGAATCTTCAAAGATATTCGCACCTTTGCAATTATCTCGTACCTCCTCAAACCCCTCATTGCTTTGCGGCCGTTTCCTTCGAAAAACTCCATTTACTCCCAGTTAACACCGAAGGAGTGTCCTTTGTGTGGAGCCTGGCAAAGGCAAAGCCCAGGAGGAAAAGGGCTTTTGTGCGGCGAAACCTTTTGGCAACGCACTTTGTTTGTCTTCCGCCAACGAGCGGGGCTTTCGGCCAGTCCCCGGCTGGAGGAGGCAGCTGTTGTACGCCCCACTAGTGGAGAGTGCATAATACTAAATTGTACTTGTGGTAACCGCAGAAATACGAGTTTATGCCCCACAAAGTGTCCGCCAAAGACACGCACAGGGCGGGGGCGGTGGCGGTGGCGGAGGCGCTTGATGGGAAATGGGAAAACAGGAACTCAAACGACGCCGCCGCTGCCGCCGCAAAGCGGAAATGCACTCAAAGGAGCAAAAAGCCCAAAGTGGGCGCCGTCCTTCTGCCCAATCCTCATCCCCATCCCCATTCTCCTCATCATCATCAACGTCATCATCAGCATCATCATCATCGGCTGCAATGGCGGCTGTTTTTCCCTTTTATACCCTTTTGCGGAGAGTGTTATGATTTTTAGAATATTTTTGGAAGGCAGAGAAGAGGGACTTTTTGAAATTATTAAAAGCAAAAAGGAAACGCCATACATTACATTCTTTTATCAATTATTAATTCTTGTATCAAGAGGCTACAGCTCTGGGGGTATTTGTGCGTTAAGGGTATCCCAGTCGTCGTCTCCCACAGCCTGCATTTTCCATAGGTTCTCCTCTTTTAAGCCTTTGTGCATTGTGCTTTCTATTTTTTTGTTTGTTTGTCGCTTTGCTGGCTTTTGGTTGAACGAACACAAAATACAAAAAAAAAAGAAAAAAAAAAGAAGAAATGGGCACAAAAAACACAAGGAAACGACGTCAAAAAAGCCTTTAAGGCCTTAACGTCGCTTCCTGTTTGGTAATGAAATCCTGCACTTATTTTTAGACCCACACTTGGCCTCCCTCGGCGGGGGGACAACTGTATTTTTAGGCCTTAATGCTGCGGTTATTCTTGAACTTGTCCGAAAATAGCTGCCCAAACAGTTGACGGGTCGGGGCTCTAATGAGAGCGTCGGCAGATCGGCTTCCGAGGACGGGGATTCACTGTGGCTTGACTTTTGGTTTGCTTTGATTTGATTGGACTCTGAAAACGTAACTTGGAGTGTCTGGAGGTGGGCCGAGGACCTAATGAAGGGCTTACTGCTGCTCATTGACGCAATGCGGGACGCGGACCGAATGTTGGGACTAATCGAATGAATACCCGGAAAAGTCAACGAAATGTTAGCAACTGTTTTGTTAAACAAATTAGGAAAGTGTTGCGTTAATGGCGGCACTCAGAATAGCCTTTAAATTGGGATAGTGGTGGGGAGGGGGGGAGGGGTGTTCCAAAAGTGCACTGCTCTACTTTTAGACGTCTCCCCCATCGACAGAGATTGGCCCACTTTCAGGACTAGCTGATGCTCATTTCGGGCTCTGCAATATTAATTCCATATCTCGATTTGCGTGACCCAAATTGCCCTGGGAGCACGAGGAGGGGCCTACGCGGAGGGGCCTACGCGAGGCCCGTCTTTGTCTTGGGCTGTTAAATAAGTTGCCAACTTTTCATTTCACTCTGGCATTGTCTCGAGTGTTAAGTTACGCCCCGAACTAGAGGCAGAGCCCCAGCCCCAGAGCACCCTGACAGCTCGTAGCACTCCTCCCCCCAAAGACGGCGCTGCGAAGGCCGCGGAGGAGCGCTTTTCAGCCAGGACACGTTTCTCAAGTTAGCCTCGTTCATTCCTCGTTCGGGGGATCCCCTTCTGGGATCCGGAGGCATTGTGTTGGCAAAACAAAAGCGCATTGTTCTAGTCTGGCGTTGGTTCTAGGGCGTTCTGGGGTGGCGGTGGCGGTGCCTTCGATTTCCTTGACTTTTATGCACTCGCTGGCAGTTATTTATGTCCTGGTCTTAGTTTCTGGCATTGAAACCGAGAGCGCAGCGTGCAGCATGCAGCATGCAGAATGCAGAATGCCTGGGGCTTATTAAAGTCGTGACAAAATAGTTGACAAACAATTCTTTTTGTCTCTCTTTCTGTTCCATTTGCAGAGGCCGCGGAGGGCCTGACAATGACCGAAATCAAAATACCCAAGCACATAATGCGGCACGAGGACGCGGCGCTCGGCTGCAAGTTTGATCTGGACGGAGAGTCCTTGTACTCCGTGAAGTGGTACAAGGACGGGTTCGAGTTCTACCGCTATGTGCCGCGCGACATGCCGCCGGGGCAGGTGTTTCCCCTGCCCGGAGTCGACGTCGAGGTAAGCTATGGAAAGCAATCTAGTTATCCTAGATCTAGATCCCATTTGAAAGTCCCGAAAGATTGCTCCACTAACAAAATGCTCGGCAACAAGAAATCAAAATTACTGCAAACCCTCGAGCAGTCCGTGACGCCCGTCGACCGCGAGGACGCCATACGCCTGATCGCCGAGGGGATCCGCAAGCCCGCGACCCTCGACCCCATCGACTTGGTAGACTCCCAGAAGGAGTATCTGCGGGTCCTGCACATGGACCATGCCCTCAGGCTCCAGAAGACCATGGAGCAGCACTACAACGTCTCGCCCTCGGCGGAAGACCTGGATCAGGTGATGCCCGTCAAGGACCAGGAGCTGGAGGACATACTGGATGCCCTCTCAGATTTGGCATCCAAGGAGGAGTACGACGAGGAAGAGGAAGACGACGACGACGACGCCGACGAGGGCGAGGGCGATCAATACGATGGGGACGATGAGGACGAAGAGTCTCCAGGCGATGAAGACGACAAGAATACCGTTTTTGATTTGAACAAGATCGTCTTGTAGAGGGTAACCAGTAGTCGGCCTTTAGCTCTCGGCACGAAACAACCTAGAAAATTGTAAAGTTTTAACCAAATTTCCATACAGAAGAGCCCCAATAAAATAAGCCTGTTGTAGGGACTCTCGTATGCTGCTTTCACTCACTTTTACTGTGCACTTTCTTACTTTCTTTTGCCACATTTTTCCCCTCTTTTGCAGCTGCAAAACTCCACGGACGTGGTTGTTGTTTTACGTTCGGTTAGCCTTCAGTCGACTGGACGATATCGCTGCGAAGTGTCCGGCGAGGCGCCTTCCTTTCAGACAGTTTCCGGTCACGAGGACATGATTGTTGTGGGTAAGTGTTCAGTGGGGGGGGATGGGCTGGGGTGGGAAAGTGGGCTACACACACACACACGAAAAGGGGGAGAACAGAGAGGAGAGAGGAGAGAGCAGAGAGGAGACCATTCAAGGCAAGATTAATTGCACTGCGCGAACGACGAAGCGACGAAAAGTAATCTGTTTCAGTATTTGCCTGCCTCTGTTCTCTGTTCTCTGCTTCCCTTTCTCTTTCTACATCATCACCTCTCTTTCTTGTTCTCTTTTACAAGATATATAAAATATATTTCACATTTGTTTAGTTTATGCCCGGCATTGTTTCGCGCTGCGATTCACAAATTCTCGACCAGAAAACCTGTGCCAAAAGGAAGTGCACAACGAGTGCTGTCGGTGGGTGCTTCGACTAGGGGATACCCTCTACAGAGGTTGAGGTGTGCGTCTCTATATCTATACAGGGAAATTCGTATTCAATGACATAAAGAAACCACTTAAAAAACACAGAACCTTGCTTTCCTGTTAGCCAGGCAAAAAATACTCATCTGTAGAGGTCCAAATCTGTATCCCTATAGAATATATACCTTCTTCGTGGGCTCCATTACCGGGTGGACCTATAAATGAGAATGAGACAGAAGGTGTGGAGGCTGAAGCTCTGGCCATCCCTTTTCTTGGCCGTTTCTCTGCTCGACTACAGGATACACATGGATGTGTGTGTGTGTGTGTGTGTATTTATCCTTTGTATTGTATTCCGCTGGCAAATTGCCCATGTACGTGATGCAATTCGTTGCTCACTTACAGCCAGAGCACCGCCGGAGCCCTGCCTCCGATTCAGACAATCCCTGGCCACGGCCTCGGCCTCCGATTCAGATTCAGATTTAGCCCGTGCCTCAGACTTGCCATCCGGCTCAGATTTTCCCCAATCCACCCCCCCCCCCCCCCCCTGCCCCACCTCTGTGCTGTGCAACTTAATTTGAAATTTTTGCGCAATCCAACAAAACATGGCGCAAAAATATGGCCGAACGCAATATGAAAAACTGCTTCCGAGGAAAACTTAGAGTAAACGTGTTTAATATCAGTGGAAAGCCGTGCCGGGCCGTGCCGTGCCGCACGGGGCCTTGCAGCAACGCGAAGAAAAGATAAATTCTCAGTTTTCTTTCTTTTCATTCATTCCCCCCCTCCCCCTCACCGTCTCATCCCAAAGAGAAAGCCCATTCGAGAGAGAAAGCTCATTAAAGGGGAATGCGGCGGGCGGATATTTGTTGCTTGGTTCCGCATCCCCGTCCGATTTCAAGGCAGATATTCCATTAAAGATTTAAAGGCTTTAAACTTGGAATCTGTGCATTTCTGAGCAGGCTGAAGCCATAGATGGAGTCGTAGTCAAGAGTCACAGCTGAATCTTCATCGGAAATCAAAGAACAGACCGCCGAATGGCTGTCTACCATGTCTCCGGCTCAAAACTAATTCCCCCAAGATCATTTCGCATAAATTCCATGCAAAACTGTCGCATGGAAACCCCCAAATGCATGACGTCAGACCCCCCAACCCCCAACCCCCTGGAAGGCGGATGAAATGCTTGGAGTATCGACACATCTCTGACCCAAATACTCCTCCAGTTCGAGTTCCCCAAACGTTTCTCATTATTATGATGATGTTTATCATCGACAGTCGTCGTCGTCGTCGTCGTCGTCGTTGGGGCACAATTGCGCTTGGAGACGGGGGCAAATTTCACCTTCATTTCCGTCGCTCTCTCATTGAGCGCCACTCAATTGGGGCAGGGGCAGGGGATGGAGGCAATCAAAATTGGTATATCGCATAATTAGGCTAACTAAATATTTCCTCGATGGTTCGGGAGTGCGACACAGTGGCGTCGGAGGAGGGGGGGGGGGCAACCAATCAGAGCCTACACTCGTTTCCGTTTTCAGATGGAAATTACTCAATTACGCTCAGGATTTAATGGCGAAAAAAAAGTGGGTGGAAGTCTAAAGGGGGAGGGGGTGGTGGAGGTGGTGGCTCGGGTTCCAGCCGGTTCAGGTTTAAGCGGATTAAATCAAAGGCATAATGACTATGACGATTTGCGGATCAATAAACTTAATGAATTTGTGAGCCATTAAAAAAAACACGAGGAAGAGCTGGGAAAAGCGACGAGGAAAAGAGCTGCGAACGCGAGGAGGAAGAGTCAACAGAGGTGACAGGCAAAAGGGAAGCGGAAAGAGCGATGGAAAAGGGTTTTGCGAGAGTTTCAGTCAGGACTCTCTCTGCTCCGTTCGCCTATGGGACATTTGTACAGCGAATCGATGCGATGCGTGTTTCCTGCTGGAACAGAGCTCTAAGCAGAGTGCCGTGAATCGAAGAAATGTCATTGAAATTAATGTGCAATGGGAAAAGGGAAGTGCGAAGGGAACTAATGGAACTCCCCGCTTACGATACACGATATTCTGGTTGGAATAATTGAATGCAATTACTGGGCAAAGCCCGCAAATGATGAGGCGCTATGACAGGGCAAAATATATGTCTGACCCAGTTGTTGGATTAGAGCCATCTCCGTCTAGTAGCCACCGACTGACCCACCGACTGACCCACCGACCGAGCGACTGAACGACTGAACGACTGACAAAAGCGATAATTGAAGTGTATGCGCGGAAATTGAAAACGGGAGAATGCTCGGGGGACTGTCGCCCCGCCCCAGTCGCCCCACAGCTGCATATGATGGAGAATATCCGGTGGGGGCTTTCGGGGGCAGCATTGGTTCCACATAATCCTTCACCGCACGAGTGGGTTGCACTCTGTTGGCTCTGATGGAAAAATCACGGAAAATTTAATGAAATAAAAGTCGGAAAGATACAATATCGGGGAAATCGATATGTGTTTCACTTCAAACAAGCTGTGGCTTTATTTCGGGAATCATTGAAGTTCCCATCTGCCATTAAAGCCACCTCCGAAAGGAGTACTGCGCCCTTTTGACCCCTTTCGGTTTGTGCGTTTCGAAGGCGAAAGCAAAGGCTATTAAGGTGAAAAATTGTTAGTTTATTTAGGCATCGGATTTGCTTAGATATTTGTTTCAGTTGCTCAATTGATTCCATTGTTCCCCGAGTCCCAGAGCCACGAGCCGGACAATGCCCTGGAACCTTGGCACCTTCGACCAGACGGCCCACGCGGACCCGGCCTCCACGGCCTCCACGGGCTGATCCCTTGTCCGAGAGAGCCTTTGGGCAAACAAAGCCGCACAATGGCGGCTAAATAATGAAAATGCCCAGCAATTATTACCAATTGATACAGCGAACGGCCAACAACAAACAACAGGCAACAGACAACAGACAACAAAGTGTTTACTCACCCGCCCAGGCGCCACGAAAAAAACCGTAGAAAATTGTTCAACATTTTGCCAAAATATTAAAGGGGCCTAGAAAAACAAGGGGGGCAACGACTCGACAAGGAAATACCTCGTGGTGCATAGGAGGCACTATATCTTTACGATCTTAAGGTTTTCTGGCAGTATCTTTGAGGGGAGGAGGACAACTGCAGATCCAGTGGGAATGGATCGATATACCCTGGAATACCCTCCAGTATCTGGAGCCCATCGACAGGGAGGGGGGCTTAAAGGGGGACTATCCACAGCTTAATCAATGTCAAAGCGGCGTAAAAATAGTCGCTGAAAATACAATAATTTATGCCGTTCAAAGGGAGTGGAAAGAGCACTCCGAAAGGCAGGAAGAAAGCAAGGAAAAACAATAAGAAAGAGGGGAACAAAAGTAAGGCAAAGAAAAAGGAGAAGCACAATACTTTTTCCTGACCCTTTTTTGGTGTGGAGTTTCCTTTTAATTTCTCTACTTTCGAAGCTTTTCCCATTTTAAAGGCATTTATGGAGATTATTGGTGAGAAATCTGCTGGGATTTTCGCGTATTTCCTTTTAAATTGCTGCAAGTTTTCATCAATGGGAATTTATCGATTATGCGCCTTTGATTTTTCCCCCTCGTTGACCCATTTGGCAGGCGGCCAGCCAACAGTGGGACGGCACTACGGGCATGTTGTATGTTGCACGTTGCACGTTGTATGCTCTCGATTATGGGCAACATTCATCCGGGCAGGCAGGCCCCACAAAGCAGGAAAAAAGAGGAAAAATCAAACGCAACAGCATGTAAAAATAGCCATAGACATTTTTGTGTTCGATGTTTTATTATATGATATATGGATATGTATGTGCCTCCATTTTGTTTAGTTTTTGGGTCTGGGGCGGAGGGAGAGGGGCTTTAATTGGCCAGCGAAATAGAATTCTGTTCGGAAACCAATAACCAAATTATCAATCAATCTTTTTCGGTGGCAAACAACTTCATTTGGAGGGGAATGCAATCATCGAAGTGGAATGGCAATGGAGGGTCGCTCTCCACGCTCCAAAGGGGGCGGAATATGCATCGTAGGATAAGCCATTAGATACAGCAGTAGACTCTTTTCCACCCACCGAAAGGCAAAACCCAATCGACTCCCCCAGGCACCTCTTTGGCTCCTCCATCAACCCATCCACAGCCGAATGCCGACTGCCGCGCTAATCCTTAAATCCACGAGCATCTCACTAATCTCCGCCGCATTTCTCCCGTCTCTCGATTCCAATTGCAGTGACACCGAAGCACGGACCACAGATCACCGGCGGACAGCCGCGCTACCAAATTGGCGACATGGTGCGCGTCAACTGCACCTCGGCGGCCTCCAAGCCGGTCTGCCATCTCAGCTGGCTGATTAACGGGATGCACGCGAACCGCTCGCTGCTGCGGCCCTACGAGCCGCTGATTGTGGGCCGCGAGGGCCTGGAGGTGGCCCGGCTGGGGCTGGAGTTCCGCGTCCGCGGGTGACATTTCAAGCACGGCGACATGAAGCTGAAGGTGAGTCCCGGGAGGGCGTCACGGGGGGCCGGCTCTGGCTTTAAGCTGATTACAGCCATGAAAATTGATACATTCACGGCGACAGGAGGGGGGCAGGGCAGGGCAGGGCAGGGCAGGGCAGCAGAGCGCTCTTCTGATTCAATTTGCGACAACATAACACGGCAGCTCATGTTGATTATTATCCATTCGGACGCAGTTGGCAGCACAACCACTCACCCCTGACCGCTCGCCACTCACCCCCACCCCCGTCCCCTTTGACCAATCCGCACATCCGCCACATCACATAGGTGGGGGGCAGGTGGGGGGGCAGGGGGTGGCTGCAAGTGCAAATGTATGTCGAACAAGCCACAAAATTTCATGCGAACGCGGGTGGCGGACGGGGGTGGCACAGTGGCAGGGAAATCTATGGTTTTGGGGTTACAGTAGAGCCTCGATAACAGCCAAATATTCCCCATTTTGCTCCACTGTGCAGCCGCCCACAGTGGGCCGAGTGGGTCGAGTGGCTGGGAGGGTCACTGTCCTGTCCGTTTGCATATGTGTCCTGTGTGTGTGTCCTCGCACATTTAAGTGTCCTCCGTCCGTGGGAGATGTCCGCCGGAATATACGAGTATGCGGGTAATTTTTGGGTTACGCTGGGAGTTAATGAAAACATAAAACTTTTACTGTGCCGTCAAGAGAATAACAGCAATGGAGCCATGGAGGAGTGCACCTCACGCCGCATTATCCCCCCGATCCCCATCGGTGGGGAGCACATTTATCAATGTACACAGATTTGATGAAAGTTTTCCCGTTTCCTTGTTGCATTTCCCGGGGCTGCCCGGCGGCCCGCCTGCAGTGTGTCGCCAAAATCTCCTCCGTGTACTGGCAGAGCAACGAGGAGAGCGTGGAGAGCGACAAGCACCAGAGGATACCCGTGCTCGAGTCACGGGAGACGGTCATGTCCAAGTCCCGCCAGTCGCTGGACAAGTCCCAGTCCCCGCTGGAAGGTAAGCGATCATCAATCATCAGCAACAGTTGTCCCCACCCACACACCCACCCACACCCCCGCACATTCGTAACTTTTCCCACTGTTCTCCTCTCGCTTTCCCCAGCAGACAAGCAGCTGAAGAAGAGCCGACGTCCCGCAGCGGCCACCTCGGCGGCGGCGAGTGCCGCCTCCTCCAGTGGGGCAGCCTCATCATCATCAGTGTGGGGCACGGGCTCATCTGCGCCCTGGTCACGCATATTAGCTTCCAAATCAATTGCACGCATCTCCCTCTACGCGCTGCCAGTCCTAATAGCCTTTCTGTGTAGCCTTCCGACGGCCCTGACGGTCCGAGGGAGCGGCCATCGGAGGTGCTGCTGCCACTGGACCTGCAGCAGGCGGACGCTGCTGTCGACCCAATTAAACGTGGACGCTGCTCCACGTAGATAACAATTAACAAAGATGTTGGCCAATAGAGACGAGGAAGTGGACGTGGAGGAGGAGCACGAGGAGGAGGGGCCTCCATTGTTTGGTTGGAAAATCCCATCAAGTTCTTTGTAAATATTTGCATTTACATCCAGTATACGCCGCGTATCGGTCCTGCTTCAGTGTGTGTCTGTACATATCTATAGATAATTATTAGACGGGCTCTAGGGCCATTTCCAGCATAGAACGTCGTTGTTCCTCTTTGGGCTTTCCGCTTCTTAGCTCCCAAGAAAATGCTCAACACAAAAGAAACACAAATAAAGAAAAGAATACACACCACACGTATGCTTGAAAGATACTGTATAGATCTAAGATTAAAGCCCAAGCAAGTAGCCAAAAACCCATTAGGGACTCGGAGGTCCCAGTATTTAATCATCTCCTAGGCTAAGCAGATCCTCTGGAGGAAGGAAGGGTGTAAACAGATTCCATTTGTGCTAGAAATAACGAATAAATAAGGTCTAGAGATGGTCCCAACTAAAGCCTAGATTAAGGACAGACTAGAAGAAGATGTACCGATGTAAAGGCGTACAAAAATACTCACAAATATTATAGATTTTCCTGACTTTCTTTGGTTCCCGTTTGTATTGCTTTAAGGATCCCAGAAATAAACGTAGCCTAAGATTGTATATATTTTAAGGATAGTTTTCTCCATACGGCAGTAGTATTTACGATTACAGTTCTCCTAGACATAACCGGGGTGGGGGATCTACGAATATATATATCGCTATTCTCATCCATTCTCTCTCTCCAATCACGACACTCATCCCATTCATCCGTTTCACTGAACTTATACGTATGACGCGCACCTTAAGGCATATCTGTATGTGTAACCCCGTAACCCTCTCTCTTGTATGATGAAACCAAACCAATTGTTAAATGTTAATAGGCTAAGGGCATAACTAGCGAAATTATATTCCAATCCGATAGAGAATTTAAGCCAAAACCCAAAACCCAAAAACCCAAACCCTGTGTAGCAGTGTAAAATATATGCGGATAATGAATGTTATTAAGTCTTTAAAGAAATAAAGAATGCAACAAAAAAAACAAAAACAAAGCAGAAAATATTTATTGCTGGGAGACGGCAGGGCCGTGCCCCCTCCCCGCCCACTCAACACTTCTGCCCCACTCCCCCCACCCTCCCCTGTCACCCGTCCGCTGTCCTTATGCGCTCTTGACCTGAAACAGACGTTGCCCCAACGAATCTTCGTGCCAGCACAATCGTCCTTGCCAGGCATTCTTTTTGCTGTTTTTCTCCCCGTCTCTCTGTCTCTCTTTCTCTCTGTCTTGCTTTCTTTATTTTTTTATCGCTGTTGGCAGTGTCATAATATCTCGCCTTGGCTGCGCTGGCATTCATGTCGTTGCTTCATTTTATTGTTATTATATTTACTTGTCGGATTTGCTGTGGCGCCTCCTGCCCCACCCCCTCCCTGTCGTTTGCTATAGATTTTCCTCATATTTTTTGTGCTGAAAGAGCAGGGCCATATGCCCCAGCACTCTCTCTCTCTCTCTCTGTCCCTGGCGATGCGTGTGCCATGCACTTAAACATTTGATTACGTGTCATATATCAACACATTGTACGATTGAATTTGCCCCACGCATGCGGCTGCTCCACTCTTCTATGGAGTACTCGTATCTTCCCGCCAGCTCGGAGTCGGAGTCGGAGTTGGAGTCGTGATTGGGTGCTATAAAACGACCGATTCCAGGGCCCTTCACCGGCAGCCATGCCCTGAGTACATGCAATTTGGGGCCAACGGCAGCCTGTGCGTATCGCATCGTATCGCCAGCCATAAACGCGGCTCAGATTGTGTTCTTGCTTATCCAGACAGCCTTTTCTGCTGCTTTGCTTTCTTTATCGAAGGTTAATGACTCGGCAACACTCCACTCCGCTCCACTCCCGGCCTGCAGGAGCCAAACTCCAGGCTTTAGCCCATAATGCTCATATTTCTTGTTAACTACCAGCTGGATCGGCGCGTAATTATTCTTAACATTAGCATATATAGAAATTTCTTTTGTAGACTTGAAAGGGAGGGAAAAGAAGAGAAGATTTCTCTTCTCTCTAGATACCAATACCATATTGGCCGCCATTCGAGGAATGAGAGGGCTCATTAAACAGGAAAGTAAGTAGATCGCGACTCTTTAGTGTGGAATGGGATGATAATACAGGAAAATCTGTCCTCAGGGTAAATTTGTGTCATTTAAAGACTGCAATTGAAGGGTTCTAAAGAGCATGCTTCAGAATATTCACCTGAATTCCACATCGTATTTCCGTATTTCCTTGATCCACTACCTGAGGATTTAAGTACAATCTGTATAGCGAGGGATCCGTATTCCCTGAAATGGTAATAGAAAAACACACTCCATCATTTAAAGGTAAGTAAAAAGAGCTCCTGGACTACAGCCCAGGCTCAACATGGTAAAATCCTAGTTAAAAATCCAACCTCTTTATCAGGAACCCCTTTTCGCCCTTTAAAGCCGCCCTTTGGCCCGCCTGCTGGCAATTAAACCAAATGAAAAGCGTCGCGAGTGGGGCCCAAAAGGGGTTACGTTACGGCTACAAAGTTACGGCCGCCTCCTCCTGCATGGCTGTCCTGCCCCGCCCCCCTTTGAAGCCATTTTGCTCTTTGCTCATGCTTATTTGCTTAATTTCACAGCACAAAAGGCGGTCGGAGGGATATGCTCTGTGACATTCAGGGGAGGGGGGCGGGGGCTGGGGCTCGGGTGGGAGGCCTTTCATTCGGCTGCTGTTGTTTTTTATATTTATCACAGCCACTTGCATTGCATTTTGTTTATATGCTTTTAATGCAATTAGCACGCTTTTCACTTTGATTTACGCCCGGACTGAGGAGGGGTGGAGGGGGGAGTGGAGGAGACTGCAACGATGACTGCCAGAGTGCTTGACAAAAGGGACAAAGTGACTGACAGACTGCTTGCATGACTGACAGACACAAACAGATATGAGACACACAGACGGAGGGACGGACGGAGGGAGGGACGGACGGAGTGCATGGGATGCCCAACGAACGTTTTGTCTGTCAACGCACACACACGATGAGTGCGAGACGAGTGCATGTTATCTCTTCCACCCTCGCACTCCCCCTCCCCCACTGTCTGCCTGTCTGTCCTGCCTTTTGTTGGCGGCGTTGCTGTATTTATGAGTGGCGCCCTGGCTGTGCGGCTTTCATCTTTTGTATTGCCCATTTTAGCATTTGCCATGCCACTGCATTCGCAATGTGCTCTGTCTCTCTCTCTCTGAGTTCATTCTGTGCATTAGAATGCTTGCTTTCGTTCACTGCTTGTTTAACTGCTTGTTTTCGCCTACTGTTTACGCTTTGCCTACGAAGAAATCATCTTTTTTGGCGAATGATCAGTGGATTTAATGGAAAAAGGCCACAATCAATCTGGACACATCCTTTTTTTGTGCCTCTCGCTGCTCCCCTGCTCCCCTCCTCCCCTCAGCCACTTTTCAGTCGCCATTCCGCTACTTCTGCAGCTCTTGCACTGCTTGTCGCCATATGTCGCTCTCTTCGCCACTGCTTCTCCTATCATAACGTCTGTTGAGTGCCACTGCTTTCCGCTACTGCTTACTGCCACTGCACCCATTGCCACCCCGTCGTTGCAGCTGATTATTCATTTTCATTAGCGTCTCGTCTCTGTCAACGTCACTGCCACCAGACACTCGAGTGCCTTGACCCGCACTCTTTCCATCCCTTTCTCAGCCCTCGCGACTCCATCTCTTTCTTTTCTTCCTCTGTGATTCCTTCTGTTTCTGCTGCTTCATGTTCTTCGGCTCTAATGCATATTGTTTGTGTCCTCGGGCGTAATTTGTTGCTTTACTTTTGTTGCTACCCTTCCAAGGGGTGCCCTTCCCTTTGTGATCAGACAAATAGGCATTTATACAGGCAGAAAGCCTATCAGCTACATGGCCCTTAAGCCCGCAACAGATCCTCTTTTGCACTGCTTGAAATGCAGAGCCCATCTTCCAGTCTGGTAAGGGTATAGCGTATGTCGGTCCTCGAAGCGTCCTCCTGCTTCCTGCTGCTGCTGTTTGCCGCCATTTTAATTACGATTTGCTCACTTACTCGTTCATTTCATTCCGCTGCTAATACATGCCTCGCAGCTTCCTCCGGACTCCGGCCTCCCGCCTCCCTCCTCCCTCCCACCGACTGCCGACTGAGTGACTGACTCTCTGACTGACTGCTTGCTGATTACACTTCAATCAGCCAAAGCGCGTAAATATCAATCAAGGCTGGAGGAGGCCGGGACTGGAGACTGGAGACTGGGTCTGGGTCTGCAAAGGGTTAGGAAATGCCGTCAGCGAAACTCATTTAAAACTAATCAACAAGTAGCGTGAAAATTGAGCAAAGAGCAGAAGGCAAAGGGAGAAAATATAATGGAATCGATGAGTGGAAGAATGAACAGGAATAGACATGAATTTCGTGAACGTGAGAGGGGGCGGAGGAATGCACCTCGGGGCAGCTGAAGACGAGAAAAGTATCTTCGTTCGAAGACTCACACTCTTTCGGATGAAGTGGCACTGAGGGGCAGTGCTTAACGTTTTAGAGATTTCCCATTTCAAGCAGGAGAATAGGAGTATCTCAAGCCTAACCTAGTGTCCGAGTAGCTTGCCGACTTGGCTCTAATTTAAGGAGTAATCCAGGCATTTCAACAACCCAAACACACCTGCAAGCCCTGCACACACTGCCTACTATTTTCCATCAATTTGTGGGGCCGGCTTAAGCGCTCAACAACTTGTCCGAGATCGGGTACTTGCTGCTGCCTGCCAGATTCCCAGGACAATCCATGAGCCTCTGCTGCTACAATGCTCTAAGGCTGGCCTGAGCCATTCATAGATAATTCCAATTGAATGCAATTGCAGGAAGTGACTGGGACTGCAAATGGGACTGGGACTCGTATGGGGCATGCAACAATTACATGAAATGCCTCAGGGCGAAGCAGGCAGGAGGCTGGCCATAGCCACTGCCAGTTTGCCAGTTTGCCACTTTGCCAGGCAGCTTTTTGTTAATTTTTTAATACCCTCTTCTGTGTATCTCTGGCTGGGCCTCCGTGCGCCTCGGTGTCTCCCACTCAACAGCATCTATCTGTCTGCAAGTCCCTCGCACCCGACAACATCTTGTAGGAGCTCCGCACTCGTACATTCTGCAGAGCAATTTCCATTAATTTTGTGTGCAACTCAACTGAAACGTAAATGAACAAAGGATCTTGCCTTCAGGTGAGCACCCGACCATCAGGATGCGGTGCGGAATCGGTAGGGGCAGGAGTACGTACGGGGCTCGAGAGAAATGTTTGCTATTGATAAAATTTACTAAGCCAAAGGGAAGCTCTCTCTCTCGAATGAAGGAAAGCAGCAGGAAGCAGGAAGAAACCCTCTTGAGAGGGTAGCTTAGGGGAAGGGGGAAGGGGGGGTGGGAGGAAGGGAGGACTACCAGCGGCTATCAGCGGCATCGAGTGTTGATTGTGCTAAATAACTGCACAACAATGGCCTAAGTACGTTGATAGAAAAGTAATGAAAAGCCAGCGGCCAGAACATTGAAAGAAGGCAGCGCTCAAGCAGTGCTCGAGCAGATAGAGGGGGGTTCAGTGGAGCAAGCAGTGCAAGTTGATTGGTTGCCCAACAAAGGCTAATTCGCTGGCTGGCCCCAACCCCAGCCCCAGTCCCAAACCCCTCCACGGCACTAGCAACGGCACTAGCAATAATTGGTAAAAGTCAGGGCTTCGCCAGAGAACAGAACCAACAAAAACCAAAAAAAGATGCAAAACGAATTAGGAATACACTCAAAAAGAGGGCTCTAGCCTGGCAATCCAGCCTAGGGCGGAAGATCTTAGCCCAAGAAGGGTGCCCAGGGTATCCGAGACTACAGTCACCGTGGAGGAGGTTCCTCACAAAGAAGAGGAGCCCTACGAGATTCAGGAGCCTTCAGAGGAGGTTCGCGTGGTAGAGCCTACCTCTGAAGATGAGAAAACCCAGAACAAGGTCAAGGGAGACAAGCAAGAAGTCACCAAGACCAAGATTTTAACAAAAATTCACCAAAAAGGACGAAATAAAAACTGTTTGTGTTTGGAGATATTCCAAAGACCGATACTCAAATTTAGTGGTTGAGAAAAGGATTTTAGGGAATTAAAAGGACCTTCGTAGCTAATCGAACCCAAAAACCCAATAAAGTGTACAAAGGGAAGAGCGGAGAGCGAAGAAAGAATGAAACTGCTGCAGAAAGAACATGAAGAAAATCGAAAAACAAAAGACGAAAATTGTGTAAAGTGGTTTTATGGGGCAACAAAATAGAAAAATAGGATTTACCACACACACACACACACACACAGCAGTACAGTGAGAGATGGACTGGGAGTGGGACTGGGACTCGGGACTGGGACTTGGGAACCGCCTTAAGGTTAAAGTAAAGATTGCAGCAGCGGCTCAAATGGATTTACGTGTTGCGAATTTTAATTAAACGATAAAAAAGCAGGGGAAGGCGAGTGCGAAGGCAGAGAAACGGACAGCAGACGTAGACACATCTCTGGGAATGGATGACCAGGCCAGGCCAGGCCAGGCCAGAACGGAAGAGGCCAAAACAGAGCCAGCACCGGTCCAGTTCCAGAGAAGAGAGAGCACTGCGTGTGCTTAGTAAAAATTTATGGGCATGAGGTTTCTGGAACAGGAACGAGAGGACGGGAAGGGTCCTCCAAGTGGCGGCATCATTTGGCCATTGTCCGGCCAGGAGCCCAGTCCTTGCTATTCATTGCGGTTCGCTGGTGTAAAATTTAATTTACGAGCTTGTATTTTCAATATGCTTATCCCCCAAGAAGCGCCCCTCTGCCCCACGGATGCTGCTGCCGCATGGAAGTGATTAACATTAAATCATACAGACGGGGGGGTCATATCTTTGGCGGACACACCTGACAGCCGCTCGGAACGGCTTCAATCTCTCTGGAAGGTAGGATCTCCATCTTGTAGGCCCCTTCCCGGACCCGCCGGACAATTACACTTTGCGGCCCATCCTCATTCATCCATTTTCACGCACGTACAATTTTTTCGCACACAATTTTCACCTTTTGCGTGGAAAACCCCGAAACCCCCGAAACCCCAAAATGAAAAACAATAAATGCAGGAAGGAAGGAAGCCATAGCTACGCATTTTGTTTGCTAATTTCCCGCCTGCTTTTATCGGTATGTCGGGACTTATCAACGAGCCAGCTGCCAGATGCCATTAGCCATGGCCCAAGCCCCCGCCCCGATAGACACTTGCAGGGGGGGAGGGGTCACGGCACTGGGTGGCACATCCTCCTGGTCCGTTGCCAAGTGGAAATTTCCCAGCAATTTGTTTGATTTTGCGCTTATTGGACTCGGCGCTTTGCATAAGCAATAAACATAAATTATCAATATAGTGGAGGCTGTTGATCCTGCGAGGATGGGTCCTACGAGACTGTGGGTGGGCGGACACTGACCACAGAGTTATGTCCTAAGAGATACTGACAGTTATCTAAGGTCATAAGTCATTCAATAAAGGAGAGAGCCACATACCCGCATACCTATAGAAGGCGGAGAGTGTGATGCCAGGGTCAGAGATTGGGAGCCATCTCTAGATGGGGCAACGTATCCCTTGAAAGAGGGTGAATAACTGTGCTTTAGAATGCCATCCAATGCGATAATCGTTGCCTCAGTATGAAGAGTACGAGTGGGAGTGCAGGAATATCTATTTTTGTATATTAAACGTATAATTTAGATACCATATACCTCTTCCTTCAATGAAGTATCTAATATTCTAAGACTTTTAGTGGAAAATCTCCCTCTGCAAGGATGTTCCTCCTCTCCATTTAACCTCTTCCCATACGGAGCCGATAATTAATTAATGAAAAACCAGCGAATGTCCGTAATGCCAACAATTAAATTTAGATATTTTATTAATGACCCATTAAGAGCGCAAATTGAATTCAAATCAATTCGATTCATCAGCGCGGGAAAATTCCATCAGGCAAGAAACCACACAAAAGCCGCGACACACAACATATTTTGCAGCGCCATCGAACGAGGGGGGGGGGGGGGGGGGGGGCGAGAGGGAGTGCCAGGGGGAGACCATAAAAATTGGTTTTCATAAAACTCTGTTCACGTTTTAAATGAATTAAAATTCGAAAATCCGATATGCTTAGAGCCAAAATCAAAAGGCTTAACGTCACCGACGAGCCGCGGGGCTCAAAAATCCATAGCGACAGACGGGAAAAAAGGGACATGTGAGGGGGATACGGGAGGGGATTCTGTACAGTCCAAAGGATACCCTCTAGCAGGAGCAGGATTTAAGGTTTGTTAATTGTGAAATGCAAGAAAACAAGGAAGAAAATCAAATATTTGTAGGTGTTTGGCTCGATAACTGTTGATTCGGAATATACTATGGGTTCGACGACCCTTTTGGCCAAACCACAACAGGCCATTAAGCCGACTACCGACTGCCCACTACCGGGTGTAAAAACACCAAACAAAAGCAAAAGTTGCATCGATATAGGGCTAGAATTTCTCCCCCTGACACTCCCCTTCCCAGTGCCTGTATCTGTGTGTCTATGTGTGCCTGTGTGTCTGTGTGTGTGTGTGTGATATGTGAGCTCTTGTGATATACATGAGCACTTTCTAAACTGCTTAAAATATTTTGCTGAAGCTTAACAAAAACAAAATCAACGGAAAACCCAAAAGTTATCGAATACCTCCTCTGTCGCTCCCCACTCCCCTCTCCACATATCCCCTGGCTCTGTGGGGAGCTCTTCAAACGGTTTTCAAGCGTCTAAACGGGAGAGGTATCGCTTTCATATGGAGAGAAAGCTGCAGCACCTACATGTGTGTGTGTGTGTGTGTGTGCCTGTGTGGGTTGTGTGCCTGTGTGTGTGTGTGTATGGCGATGTATCTTTCACTTTTCCTGCATGTGGCAATGAACCGTGAAACCGTAAAATGTTATGTTCTGAAAATCTGAAAATTTTTAGCGCGCTTCAAAGCGTTCAGCCCCTCCCCCGGCTCTCCCTGCACTCCTCTCCACTCCACCCTCCACTCCTCCGGCGCTCCTGATGCTTTAGCTACTTGTTTGGCTGCCACTGCCACTGCCACTGCCACTGATGCTGCCTCCTGCCTGCCGCTCCTAGAGTTTCCACCTGGCAATAATGTGGACCAACCGATGTGGGGTGGCCGCTCCTCCGCTTGGCTGGCATCTGCAGCTGAATTTCCCATAGACCAGGTGCCCGGGAGCTCCTCCACGTTGCTCCTCCTGTGCTGTCGCCTGTGTACCTCCCCTTGCGGTGTCTGCCCCATTTGGCTTCCCTTCACCCCTCTCTCTCTCCCTCTTTCTCCCTCTAATGTGAATGTTTCCGATGCACTTATCGGCTGTGGAGTGTGGCGTGTGGATGGGATGGGGCTTTGGGCTTAAATCTTGGGCAAAGTTTTGATGATATCGATTACATGGCGCTAAATACCGAAAATTGATCATTCAATTGGTGGAGGAGGAGCTGTGGAGTATGAAATGCGTCTCTTAATTGGAACGAAACTGAAGAGCAAGCCTTTTGGGAAGTGTGAGTTCTATAACTAATCAAATTTGTGCAATTATCTATTAGCAGCGAAGACTCAGTCGAATCTTGTAACGATAATACCTGTGAATATGGATAGCCACAGCTAACAGATTATATCGAAGGATAGATAGATCAGGATCCCTGGATATTCAATGTTTTCCAGTAAACAGGAGAGGTAGGGATTCATCAGAACTGCATTAAATACAGATTTAATCGTTGGAGCTGGAAGAAATCATTGTGTTAGTCCGGGAATACCATTCAAAGTTCTACGGACTGTAAAGTATTCTAGAAGTTCTATTAATTAAATCTCGTTATATTCTGAATGATTTTCGGCCTCCTGAAGGGATAATTTGATGTTTGTCCTTCTGTTTTTTAGATCTTTGCCTGTCTTTCCTTTGGGACTCAAATCTCAAGAGACATTAAGGCGTCCTTATGCTTGATTTGATGAAATTACATTTCTCCCAGTTACTGCTGCCCCATTTTGTGGCACTTCAACACCCACCAAGCGACAGCTGCTCGCCCATCATCTGCTTTATAGGCAGATCTGAAGAGTATGGCGGTAGAGGGAGCTTGGGAGTGCCAGCGCCTACATGAAATGTATTTTTAAAAACCTTGTTAGAGAAATTTAATACGGCTTCGGCGGCGGCTATCGATAGACATGACCACTTAGTGCTTGTGCATTTTTAATAAACACCGACTGAAAGGTATTTCCAAGTCACGTGCAGCACACCCGTCCCGCCACGGCGCCCCATGGAAATGCCTTTCCTTTGGGCTTCCTTTGGGTTGCTTTCCGCTGCCAAGTTGGCCAGCGATTTGCTTTCGAAACTTTCAAAGAGCAACAGAGCCAGCGCACACTTAATTTACGAATAAACGCGCATAATTTTATATCTACACAAGACTTGGTATTCCCCTCCACTACCCACACCTGCCCCGGCCACTGCCCCTGCCCCTGCCCCCTCCTAGACGCTGTCTAAAGTTGGTGGCATATGAAAAGGTTGCCAACGTGGCGTGTTATAATAATTTCTCAAGATACGCATGTGGGCTAGCAAGAACAGAGCTACACTGGGAACAAAAATTCAAAAGAACTGGGGCAACACTCTAAGGAATATTTCAAGCATATTTGTAGATTTATAATACATTTCCATGTCTCCACAACTTTTTTCGGGAATTGGTTTTGCTTGATTGGGAGCTTTATTTAGTTGTCATATTGTTCCGATGGCTCCAACGATGACTGGAACAGCAAAGGTGGTGTACGCTGGAGCAGCGGCATAGGTGGTCACGAGAGCCGAGAAGGTCACGGGGGCAGCATTACCTTGTAATTGTACAATTTTAATTTTGTATTTGAAAAACCAGGCCATAATTTTCAATTTCTTCTATGTATCCCCTTTGTTTTTCTTTCAGTGCAGCTGAGGATATGTGGTTCCGGCAGTGTGTGTGTGTGTTTGTGTGTGTGTGCACAGGTAGTTGAAAAGTTTGTTAACCAATGTCTGGTTGCGGGCGAGGCGCAAAATTGTGCTCAAGGTGTGCCTGGCACGCACCTCGGGACTGCTTTGCTGTCTGACTGCTGCTTGCGCTGCTTGCGCGGCTTGGTCTTTTGTGCAAGTTTTTGCCATTCCGATTTTACCTTTACCGTTACTAGCTGCCCCTCTCCTCTGCCCCTCTATGCTAAAAACTTAAACCAAACTTACACTCTCACCAACACCAACACCAGCAGCAGCACACACACACACATAGATGTAGATGTAGATGGGTGCACCTGCACGCATGTGGAACCCTTTTTCGCCTCCATTGGCATGTGCAAAAAAAGTTTTATTTCGGTCGAAAACTTTTGCTACCCACTGTTGTTGTTGTTGCTGCCGCCGTTGATGATGATGAAAACGCAAAAAGCGACAAGAAAGCAGAGAAGCAGTCGAGCCAAAGGCACAGGGGAGGCCGCAGAGCGGAGCCGCGTAGAGGGCCGCAAGCAGGGAGGCGAAAATCCTGAGAGAAAGGTAAATCCATAAAGGGTGAGGTGGGGAATTTGCACTCCCGAATTGTGGATCTTAGCTGGCACGATCGCATACGGAAAACCACGTTAATTGAAATACTGAGCTATTAATATGAAGAGTGCTTTGAATGGCTCACCTTATGACGATACACCTTTGCGGCGCAGAGGAGCAGCAGGCAGATAGGATAGCTGGCAAAACAGAGGAGATGGCGGCCGAGAGGAAGGCGAAACGCGTCGAGCCGCAACCGAGCAAAACGCGAGCAGCGTAAACAATTCGCAATAAGGCCAAAAACAACGGTGAAAGTAATGAAACGCCGCGGCGGCAAACCAACGCCACTTCCAGCAATAAAATACAAACAAAACGTAGAGCGCGCCAGAGAGTTGCTTCGTTTCACAGTTTGATTGGAGGCAATTACGGAAATGCACGTGGAAACGATTTACATAATGTATTATAAATAACCAATTGCCGGACACTGACACTTGCATCATTTACACTGCACGGACATGTCACTGCATGTCGCACAAACCGAAAAAAACAACAACCACTTTACTTGTTACGAATCACGCGACGATCCGCCGAGGCTGAACAGAAGAGAACGAGAGAAAGAGGAAGGAGAACAGCGCAGATCACAGTTGGTGATTGCTGGTGCATTCTCGAAAAGAATAAGAACAGCAGCAGAGAGCGACAAAAAGCTGTGAGAACAGAGAGGCTTGCGCTTTAAGCTCTTTGCTCAAAGCTGCAGTTTCGCTGCTGAGATGCTGCTTGGCTTCTTCGACTTTGTTTTTGCTGCTGCTGATCTTTTGTCTCTTTCCTCACAAGGGCTCTGGTTCAAGGGCAGTAAATATCAGGTGAGGCCTGCATATATTCTTTGTATCTATTTACATGAATAAACTTTTTGTTTCTTTTGCAGCAATAAAAAACAATTATCCATAGGCAGCCAAAAATCAAATTTTTGTTCTCCTCTAAGGCAAAGTGCACCTGCTGTTCGTTGTGGCTTCGTTAGTAATCGGCATCGCAACAGATCCCTTTCTTGTGCTGCTTTGTTACACTTCAGCGACTGTTCGCGCTGCTCCTCGGCGCTTTCTCGTCTCAAAACAGCGCTGCCAGGAGTCTAAAACTTTTGAAGGTGCCGAAAGTTGCTTCACGCACACCTACGCAGACACACACACACACACACTCCAACTCCCGCACAGTACATTTGATTTTTGAATGATAGACTTGTTGCAACTGGCGACAGCTTAGTGGCTGCACTGCTCCTCTGGCATAATGCACTGCTTTATCATAGTTACTGATTAGCCATTGCCTTGCGGTTCGGTATCTATAGTCTTTACTAAGTGAAATGCTAAAAAGTGGAGATTTTAGAGTGCACATCTGCTTACCCTTCAGCCTTCAGCCCTAACTTCAGTGCTTCTCCACCTGTTTGCTTGGGCAAGCTGGTATTGATATCATTTCATGTCCCATCCATCACTCAATTAATATCATTATGCAAAAGCAACATTAACCAACTGACAACGACAGGCAGCCCCAACAGGCCCCAGCAGGGAGCAGCAGGGGGGAGGCATATCGTGGATGCCAGGCAGCCAGGCAGCCAGGAGGCGGGATACGGGATATCAGGCAGTCAGTCAGGTGGGGGATACGGATACGATATCAGGCAGGCAGGAATTAGTCGTTCGGCTATATCCCCTTGGACCAATCACACAGCTGTCAGCGTTGACGTGCCACTGCGGGACCAGATTAAGGCAGGGCAGGGTATGGCGTACGTTTGTACATACGTGTGTGAGCGTGTGTGTGTGTGAGGTGGGGTTCGAGGGGGAAGTTCGACAAAGAAGACCATTAAGGAGTTGGAATTATGGAGAAACATATATTGGAATACCCTACAGATTTGATTCGACTTTATAATGATTTTCTGGAGGTTCTTGAAGAGAACATCCCAGGTTTATCCATGAAATTATCATGTGAGCAAAACATTTTGGAAGGATATAGAAAAGATTTATATATATAGTGCCTGAAGTGCCATTTCATTCAGTTCCAGGAAGGATCCCTTCAATACTTCCATCCCTTAGATCTAATGCATAACTTTCCCAAACCTTATATACTCTATGGTCCATGGTCCATGGTCCATGCCCTGCCCCGCTGTGTTTTCTCGTGACTCTTTGTTATAAAAAGCGGTGAGATTTGAGAGAAAGACACGTGGACAGATGTCAGGCCCAGCATCGATGGCAGCCACCAGAGCAGGAAGAGGCGAGTCTTTTGTGGCACATTGTGGCAGGCGGCAGTCGGTAGTTTCAACGTCAATTAGATGATGTTTGCTGCATTTGCCACAAATTGACAAACTCGTCGACGACACAAAGGGATTTTACCGCGCGCACAGAAGAGGAGCGCCACAAAATATACGTATATACAAAATATACTTAGGAAAATATGTAAAGCCAAGACAGAGAGCGGCTCAGTGGAGGAAAAAACAAGTGAAAAAACCCCAAATGAAAATTCAAACCCGAAGAAAATATGCCAAAAGGAAAGCAAAGCAAAGAGGAAAGGAAAATTGTGTTGCTTTTACTTTTTCTGTTTCTGGTTTGCGGCTATGTTCAATTCTGTTGACGTTATCAAAAGTTGCGGCAAAAATAAGGAAAACCTAAGGAAAAAGGAAAATCAGGAAATAAATATATATATGCGAGTATTTTGTACATAGAAGGAGGGCAGGAATGGGAAGGGGAAAGGGGGGAAGAAAAGGATACAAGTAATTTGCCAAGGGCAATGTGGCCACAACGGAAGTTAACATTGAAAAGGATTACGGCGTGCCAGAGACTCGTCTTTTGTGTCGGACTCTTAGACGATATCTACCTCTGAGCATCTCTCTGCCCCTCCCTCTCCCTTCACTCTTCCCTGTGCAGAGGAGTATATGTATGTGTTGACAGCAACAACCAGTTAGCATCCAAGCTATTGGGCCATTTGTCGCTTCCCCCTTGGGAGGGTGTCCTGGGCTCTGCCTGGGTTTCCATTTCGAAGGTAAAAAGTCAAAGATTTTCTGCAATTGGGATTTCGTTATTATAAGCATTGTTCAGGCATTCCCCCACCCCATTCACCCACGTCCTACCAAAATGTCTCCTTCTTCGTTTAAGTTGGACAAATTGAAATTTGCATTTTGATTAGCTCTCGTCGAATGACAATGTCCAAGGTGGCTCTGGGTCCTATCCATTCATTTCCATTTCCATTTACAATAGAATAGGGACACACACACACACAAACATAAAGAGGAGAAAGTTCCAAGTCAACGGCAGGCATATGTGTCCGTAATGTCTTCATAATCCTCATGGACAAAGTCCCTTCTTGGTGCCAGACAAATTATGACACTTACTTACTAATTTCCTTCCTAAATGCATTCTCTGGGCTCGGTCCCGCTCTCGCTCCCGCTCCCTGGGATCTGTCTTTCATCTGAATCCTCTCTGAAGGCCCGGCTGGCTCCAAGGCTGCAGTTTAGCCTCAGCTCTTCAGACGGCATAAGTTGTTAACTTAAGCTTCTACAGCAGCTTCTACTGCCTCTCCCGCAGTATCTGTATCTGTAGCTGTATCTGTTTCTGTATCTGGATCTGCATCTCTAGATGTATCTGTGGATGTGTGTGTGAGTGTGTGTGCAGCTCCTGCTCGTACATCGCTTTTCCTGCTGATGCGTTTCCATGGGCTGCTTCCCGCAAGCATTTCGAGAGCATGTGCGGAAGGAAATGTGAAATTTTAAGTTCAACTAGGATTTCAGCCCAACAGACTGGCTGAATGCTGACTCCTGGCTCTGTGTGGCTTTATGGAGCTGCTGAATGTGCATGTGGTGCACCAAACATGTCTGCCATCTGTCCGTCCGTGCTCCTGCCTGCTGACCAAATCAAAGATATGCCAAAAATGGCTCGTAATTACAAGGTTTTTGGTGCCGCAAGCTGATGGGTTTTTCTAGCCAACTGATTCGGATTCAAGATGGACTTGAATGGGCACAGTTCTAGCGATACAGCTACAGTGTGTACTCGATTAACCTTTAAACCCAATTACCCTTCCATTCGGGCTAAACTACGAAATGCCTGTAATATATTTGACCTTTCCTTGAATGATATTTCATTCCACTCTATTCCGATGCCAATTAACCTTCACCCGCAGTTACCTCTAAGCTGGAGGCCTCCAAATATTAGCTTAGCCTTCAACTTTCCACCGCAATCAGTTATTAATTTGTTCCCCACAAAAAGAGAGCTCAAAAATGTGTGTTTTGCTTTTATTTACTGCGGTCTGGCGCTCATTGGGGGCTCATTAATTTGGCAATTTGTATGCAAAATGCACACGCAGATACAAAGGTCTCCTCCTATTCACACGACACTGTCCACTGTCCGTTCGACTGTCCGTTGGCTGTCATTGTCTGGTGTAATTAGAAGGATGTTAATGAATTTCATTTGTTTGTCTGCCTGTCGACAGAATTCCGTATTTATTTTTTTCCCCTCTACATTTCATTTTGTTTTGCCGTTTGTTTGGTTTTTCTGTTTTGTCCGCTTTTTCCCACTTTTGCTTTCGTTGCACGTGGCGTATGCGTAATTTGTGTATTATCATACGCTGCCTTCCAGGGGGTGTTTCGGTTTCAACATGAAGCCTGCTGCTGCCCCACATTTGAGTGTATTGAGCCCATGTTTAATATCCCTATAAAAAGTGCCTTTTCTCTTAAATAATCACGTCTCAAATCCCATGCCATAATGCTATAAGGTATCCGAGGCTTCGTATGTTCTGTGCTCCCCGGCAAATATAATTCCTTTGTTCCACGATGGCCCATTGCCTGTAGAGTACTGTCCCGTCCTGTGCTGTCATGTCCCGGCCTGGACCCGGCCTGGCCGATAGTTATTTAATTTTTAATTACTTATGATGGTCGCGAGTTTGAGCTCGGTTCGGGATTGGCATTGGGATTATTGTGGAGATCAGGATCCATTGAAATGTGAAATTAAATTTGCTGTCGCGGACTTTTGTTTGGGTTCGGCCATTGGGGCGTTGGGGCGGCCACGTCTTTGGCAATTAATTGTTTAATTTGGTTATTTAAAATTAATGATATGTTTTTCATATGTCATTGCACATTTGTACTGCTATTTTATATAAAAATATACATATATCTGTGCACTTTTTATCGGCATTTTAAATGGCAAACAAAAACCTATCGCTGGAAACATTCATTTCAATTATGCAGATAGGCGTAAATGTAATGAAAGTTGAACAGGAGGATTAACGCGGCCAAAGCGCGTCGCGGCTTAAAGTCAACTTAATGAGTGCCACTGCCACTGCCACTTCCAGGGCCAGCCCTGAATCGGAATCGGAATCGGAATCCGATTGATTGGATTCCCCGACTGAATGCACCCAATTGAGCACTCATCAGGCCGGGGTTAAGGTGAGGTTAGCACCCAGTCGGAAGTACAGTGTAGTACATCGCGAAGATCCCTGCTTAGAGGCAATATTCCTCTTGACCATAGCTGCAGCAGTCCTACAATTGTGACACTGACTGTACATATAATCCGCACTTTTTATGGATCGCTTCACCGTTTTGGTGGTTTCAGCTAGCCTTGTTCGGATAATTGACATTCAGTTTTTGCCTCTTTCGCATAGGTTTTAATTCCATTAATGCGGAAAAGTACTCGACCATCGAATGAGCGACTGAAACGAAAGCCCTCGATGCAATGCAGGGAATTAATGAAATCTGATTACAGTTACAGGACAATAGAACATTGAAAATATATCTTTTTATATATGCTTTTTTTTTAAATAAACTAATTTCGGTCAATAAACGTTGATTCGGAGATTACGTGGCACTTTTTCCATCCAATGTATTTTCTAGAAAAAAAAACTCCTTTGTTTTCAATCAGATTTTAATCAGGAAAATATCTATGCAGAGGCCATAGAGGGGATGGGTGTATCTCTTTCATCAGTTTCTCATCAGCGAATTGCCGCCACTTAATCGGGCAACTAAGGCATAAGTAACTCCATTTAAAATCCCAATTAACAGTTCACTGTAATTTATGGATTAAAACCTTTAATCCGCTTTCGGACTTGTCTCCTTTGTCTCCGGGGAGACCGACAGGGATAATTTATATGACAATGCTTCATTAAAAAATATTCCATTTCCATTTGCTGTTGATGACTTCTCGTGTTGGCTCGTGCATTGGCTTTCCCTCTGTTTAAGCCGGGACGGGGATGGGGACTGTGACAGTGGCTGATCTTTTTATTGCTCCGAACCGCACATGGGAAAACCCTCGGCTACCATTGCTCGCCCACTAACAGTTTGCGGCTTCACTTAATGGCGAAATGTTGCTGTTATTGTAATACATTTATTAAACATAATTCGAGCGCGTAAATTCCAGCCAAAAGGCTGTGACAGAGAGACTCTGCCTCTCATTCTCCATTGCAATTAACATTCATTGTTGTGCGCGACTTTTTCTGTCCGCATTTTCCACCATCGATTCGAGGTGGATCGGAGCCATTGCCAGTGCGATAATTATGGCCACACAATAGTTTGAGGTTGGGGCTGGCACGGGGGACGCGGGACGGGGGGAGGGCTTAATGGTGGTCCGCATTTAAATGCATTTAAGTGGCATTTCAACTGACGACAGCTCCCACTGGCAGGCGGGGGCGGGCTTCCCTCTTAATAAGGGATAATTGCAGCTCAACAAGGATCGTCGAGGGTGGGGCAGAGAGAGAGAGAGAGGTGTACACACGTATTAGAAGAGCGATTCCATGGAGGGGAATAGGAATAGATTACCTCCGACATATCCCCAAGTATAATTGAAGCTCCCAAAATCCTGCGGTGCATTTCTGACACGCGTTGCAGGGACAGATTCTTAAATGATTTACTCCGTTTTCCAGCCACTAACTTGCTTAAATGTGTGGCAAGAGTGGGTGAGGCAGCGGCGACTAATTTCAGTAGCGCCAAAATCATCTGCAGTCCTTCTTTTTTTTGGCTGCTTGCCAATCAGGTCACGGAGTGTCGCCCGGTGGCGTCCAGTTGTTGGGGCCACTGATTTTTCATGTTTCCATGTTCTCACGGTGCTGTTCGTTTGAAAGGGTCACAGAACATGTTCATAATGTACGCTAATGTGCATAATGCATAATGTATGCGACGAGCCAAGACCCAGACACGCATACCTGCACAGAGAAGAGCACGAGCACACGTGCCACAGCCACAGCCACATACACTCACTGGCAAACACGTGCAACAGCAGCAGCAGCAGCAGCAACAACATGAAACTGGCAATTTAACAAGCCATCAACGCTGATGGTGCCGCCGACAATGATGTCAATGATGGAGATGGCGATGGCAATGGCGTCGCCCAGCCTCGTGCCTAGCAATAACAACCAAACAACAACCTAAGCAACAGCAACAGCCACAGCAATCAGTGACAACATGGCCACATTCTGCTGCACATACACGTACACCCTTTAAGAGCAGTCCTGCGTTTCTTTGCTGCCAAGAACAGCGGCTATAAAGCTATTGCCGTACACCTCTACGATTGGATGTACAGCAAAGATGAATTGGCCCAAAATGCTGGCTAATTCTCCTGTAATTTACCATAAACTTCGCATGCCCCCCACGCCCAATCAAAGCCTATTGCAATTATAGAGAGAGGCCCTTTTGCACTTTACAATCTAGGCTTTTGCATACGACAGCACGGAAGGAGAACCAAAATTAAGCCAATTCTGTGGGATGTTTGGTCCTTGTCACGTCGCTCCTTGAGTCTCACGTAGTCCTCCGTCACCCGAAAAAGGGAATAGTTAATGCAAAACTTTTGCCTTTGCGCTGCCTGCCTGTCGCCTGGCTGCTGCTTATCTGCTGGTTCTGGTGCAGCACATTCAATATTTATTACGCATACGCCCCGGTGACACGCTCGACTAAAACGAAGCCAAGGCCCCCGAACCCAGACCCAGACCCAGACCAAGAGCCAGATCCACAACCAAAACTCCGGCCCAAGTCCACCTATAAGTGGCTTAATTAGTGCGACAAAGTGTTTGCCAATTGAGCAGCTGCCGCTGCTGCCCCACTTCGCTGCAACTTGCGGCCTTTAATCAGCTTACACACTCTCTCTGTGTGGGTGTGGGATGTGTTTAAGTCGGGGTCCAGTTTGCAGGGCTCCTGGTTTCCTGGTTTCGAGTCCAGTCAAAAGTGGCTTGGCTTAAGCCCCCGATCCCCACTCCCCACCCCCGACCACACCGAAATGGGGCCTGCCCCGGCATGATCTGACTTTTTGGCTTTGTTTCCGCTTGTGCGTTAATTTTATAAAAATTTCAGCGGCATTGCAACAAAAACAACTAAAATTTATGCCCCTGATGGCTTTGATTCGTGAAGCGGGGAATACCCTGCTTATAGAGGGCAGATGATGGGACTTGGGGAGGCTGCAGGAACCACAGGAAGATATCTCTATAAAAATTGTTTATAATTTCAATAAAAATCTGTCAAATTAATCAATCTTTTTGGCAGTTAATTACTGTTTACTATTCCCTATGGGGTATATACTATTCCCATGGTATTAGAGTATTTCCAGGTGCTACTATATATCCCCCTTGATTACCTTCGCTCTAGATCCTGCGTACACAAAAGCCAGGAAATTGAATAAAATTGCCATGTTATGATTATGGAAAGGAAGTGTGTGCACAGAGAGAGAGAGAGAGAGGGAGAGGGGCAGAAACAGAGAGAAACAGAGAAGAGAAAATAAAAGAAAAGAGACAGAGATGGAAAGAGGACTGACGGCAGCGGCAGCGGCAGCGGGAGCCAATGTCAAATGAAAAGTCCTTTGCCTGCTGTGCACCGGAAACAGCCTTTGGCTTTGAGCTTTCCAGCTTTGCGCAAGGGTAACGGTAACGGCAACGGCAACGACAGCGACAACGTGCAACGGTTAACGGTAATGGCATACGACAACGATAACGGTTACCAGCCAGCCAGTAGCCAGCCAGCCAGTCAGCCAGTCAACCAGCTGTTAATGAGCACGTTTGATGACTGACTGACTGGCTGTGGCAGTGGCTTGGCATTGACTTTTGACTCTCTTTCGCTCTGTAATCGAGAATCGTAATATTGCCGCCTGATTCTGACTCTGTGGCACAATTTTAATATTACCTATAATGATGAATACAATACTATCGTATTATTATTATTATTATTTCTCCAGAGGGAAGCGTCTCTCGAGCTGCGTATTAAATTTCGTTGGAAATTTGTTTTAATTTCATTAAACAACAACAGCTGGCAATTTACACATCAGTAAAGTCTGGCTGCTGCCACTCTGCCACTGCACGCTGCACGGACATACATTTTGCAGGACGAATCCCTTGCGGCCCCTTTGCAACCGAGGCTGAAGCGCAAAAATATTGACATGTGTGGCTATGGCAACGATTCCTGGCCACCGACGGGGGCAAAGGGAAAAGGGCAGGGGGTAGGGTATCATATGACCAGAAACAGGTCCAGAACGGGCCCCGGCACTGGGTCCGTTGTAGGTGGGACCAGCCTTCTGCAAATAAAGCGGAAAATTGTGTTTTTTTCCGCCTGTTTTTTGTGTTTTCCAAAAAATAAAAACAAAAAAGTGCACAAACAATCAAATGCATTTCACTGTTCGGCGTGCGTGTGGGTGTGTGCGTGTGGTGTGGTGTGGTGTGGGTGTGTGCATGTGTTAAAATGACCTTTGGCTTTTATTGTCGCCAGCATTGTTTCAGTCATGATACCCCGCAATCGTCTAGCACTTATGGGGGGTATATACAGCAGGCAGAACAAATAACTTGACCCTCTGCTCTCACACGAATATCTAGAGGGTCTGGTGTGTGTGATGTACCCTTTATCTTCATTAACATTTCACACTATACCTATTTTATATCCTCTTGGCAGTGCAGCTCTGACCCGAGCATAACAAAAAGAGCCTACTACTTGTATGTGCAGCCATAACCTTTTGCTGCCATCTCTCTTCAGTGATATCCTCTCTCTGATTGTCATTCCATCGAATTCATTGATCTTCAGCAAAGAAATGCGCTTCTATATTCCCTCCTCTTATTCACCTGGTTTTCTGCTCTCGCTCTCTGTTGTTTCATGCTTCGATTGCCTGTCTTGCCGCTGCTTATCGCTGCTTTGATCTCCTGCATTTCTGTTGTTGATCTGCTGCTCTTTTCATGCTGCGCTCTGGCTCTGCCGCTGCCTCTGCCCTGCTCGCTGCTCTGCCCTGCTCGCTGCTCTGCCTCTGCCGCTGCCTCTGCCCTGCTCTTCACTGGTTATTTGTTGCTTTATTCTGCTGCACAGCTTCCAGCTGCTGCGTTAATTGCATATTTAAATTTATGCCGTTAATTGCTGGCAGCCCACGAGCAGGATTCATTGCCTTCATTCCCATTCGCTCGACTGAGTTATGTGCTGCCAGCCAATGCTCCCACTCCCACTCCCACTGCCATTGTGGGCGTGTCTGCAGCCTCAATCGTTACATTTTATACATTCCATTCGTCTGCGGCTGGAAGGAGACTGCTGCGGCTGCAGGAGGAATGTGCAAGGGGCAGTGCATTCAAAGTGAATAAAATGTCAGCTTTTCACTTTAAAGAACATAAAATCATTCTCTCGAGGGTAAACTCTGAGAGATATGCTGCCAAAATATCACAGAATTCATACACTTACAAAAACAACCAAAAATGAACATGTTTTCCGAGTTAACCCGGAAACCGTAAATTTAATTTAATCAAATGAAAAGAGCAGCCATCGATTTAAGTAATCGTTAAATTTGTCATGCAAAATGCTATGCAGACCGATATTAAAACCCTATTATTATTCGTCATTTGCACTTCCCACTGCACCCACTGTACTTATGTATATATGTACATCCATATGTACATATATGTACATAAGTATATTCTCGCCCACGGGAGCAGCCCATGCAGCCGATCTCTCGCGTCTTCATCGTGCGCCTTTCTTTCTTTCGCTCTATTCGCTCTCTCGCTCATGATGAAAATATACAAGGTGGGTGGTTCACTCTCTTTCGGGTCTCAGCTCAACTTAGAGCGCTTGGACGCGGACCACCTTGAACTATTCTCTCGCTCTCTTGATCTGTCGCGCTCTAATCAAAGCCTCTCTTGCATTCGGGCGCGGGCCATTCGGCTTCGGCCCGCCTACTTCTACTTCTCGCACTTTGCATATAATTTCAGGAGCTAAACCATTTAAGATTGCAATTGTGTTTATTATTACATTATATAGCTGCATTTTCCCCTAATTTGATACAAACTTAAAGAAAATCTGATGCCGAACGCCATCAAGGGAAAAATAAGGGGAAAATGACAGAAGAAAAATCAGCAAAATTAAATCAGCAAACTTGAGAACAAAACCAAATAAAATTAAATAAAGTGTCGGCGGCAGGAAGGAGCTGCAGGCTGCATGCTGCAGGCAGCAGGCAGAAGGCAGCAGGCTCCCTCCAAGATGATATTTCGATCGCAGTTATTTGAGGAGACATCCCAATCCTTTGGAGGTCCCAAGGAGGATCGGTGGCAGCAGTTGGCCTGGCTGGGGCTCCAGCATCAGCAGCTCCTCGACGGAGTAGCGAACGACGTTGTTCAGCGGGGGGTTGGTGGAGCCATCGACCTCCCCGGGCGGACGCTTGAGCAGGGCCTGGGCATAGGTGAGATTGCCGCGACGCTTCTCCGAGTGGAGCAGTCGGGTCAGGGCCACGTCGGGCCACACTTACAAAAACAACCAAAAATGAACATGTTTTCCGAGTTAACCCGGAAACCGTAAATTTAATTTAATCAAATGAAAAGAGCAGCCATCGATTTAAGTAATCGTTAAATTTGTCATGCAAAATGCTATGCAGACCGATATTAAAACCCTATTATTATTCGTCATTTGCACTTCCCACTGCACCCACTGTACTTATGTATATATGTACATCCATATGTACATATATGTACATAAGTATATTCTCGCCCACGGGAGCAGCCCATGCAGCCGATCTCTCGCGTCTTCATCGTGCGCCTTTCTTTCTTTCGCTCTATTCGCTCTCTCGCTCATGATGAAAATATACAAGGTGGGTGGTTCACTCTCTTTCGGGTCTCAGCTCAACTTAGAGCGCTTGGACGCGGACCACCTTGAACTATTCTCTCGCTCTCTTGATCTGTCGCGCTCTAATCAAAGCCTCTCTTGCATTCGGGCGCGGGCCATTCGGCTTCGGCCCGCCTACTTCTACTTCTCGCACTTTGCATATAATTTCAGGAGCTAAACCATTTAAGATTGCAATTGTGTTTATTATTACATTATATAGCTGCATTTTCCCCTAATTTGATACAAACTTAAAGAAAATCTGATGCCGAACGCCATCAAGGGAAAAATAAGGGGAAAATGACAGAAGAAAAATCAGCAAAATTAAATCAGCAAACTTGAGAACAAAACCAAATAAAATTAAATAAAGTGTCGGCGGCAGGAAGGAGCTGCAGGCTGCATGCTGCAGGCAGCAGGCAGAAGGCAGCAGGCTCCCTCCAAGATGATATTTCGATCGCAGTTATTTGAGGAGACATCCCAATCCTTTGGAGGTCCCAAGGAGGATCGGTGGCAGCAGTTGGCCTGGCTGGGGCTCCAGCATCAGCAGCTCCTCGACGGAGTAGCGAACGACGTTGTTCAGCGGGGGGTTGGTGGAGCCATCGACCTCCCCGGGCGGACGCTTGAGCAGGGCCTGGGCATAGGTGAGATTGCCGCGACGCTTCTCCGAGTGGAGCAGTCGGGTCAGGGCCACGTCGGCTGGGTCGGCAACTGGAATCGGTGGCACGTAGCGTGGAATGACTGGGGCCAGGGTCGGGTTCTCCAATTTGATCACTTCTTGGGAGTCCTTGGCCGAGTTGGACACTGTCAGGGGTCGACTGGTGTCGGCGCGCCACAGCACCGGCTTGTTGGCGGTCCCAGATGGCTTCTGGTTCTGGTTCTGGTTTGACTTCGACTTCTCGTTCTCCTTGTCGGAGACCCTCACACGCTCCAATTGGCGTGTGCGGCACTTTTCGTCCCACTCCTTGGTTGTGGGTATGTAACGTCGGGGGGGCTGCTGCTTTGCCTCAGCCGGCGGCTCCTTCTCCCCCTGTGGCTGTGGCTGTGGCTGTGGCTCCAGCTCAGCCTCAGCCTGGGCATTGGACGTTGTGGCACGTTGAAGCCCGAAGTACCGCTTCTGCAGCATACGCTGCTGGGGCGGCTTCTCCTGCTGTTGCTCCTGTGGCACCTCCGGCTCTGGCTTCGACTGTTTCTCGCGCTTAGCCTTGCTTGGCTTCTCCACTTGGCAAGTCTGCTGTTCGCCCTCCTCCTGTACACGGGCTTCCTTCTGCCACTTCTCGGGATACAGCTTCGGAGGCTTCTTCTTCTGCAACATATCCTTCAGGACCTTTTCGATCCTCTCCTTCTTGTCGACCCGCAGCTTACTCACGCGCTCCCGCTCGACTTTCGTGAATCGCACTGGGGAACGCGAGATGTGTCGAATGACCGCTCCGCCCTCCGTTTTCTTGAAGGGGCCAAAGCTGGGGTCGCGCAGCCGGCGCTGCTCCACCAATTTGAGGGCCTCCAGGGCCACTTTTCGTCCTTGCTCCAGACGCTTCTCCTCCAGAGTGAGATCTACTGGAAGCGATGGGCCGTCTTCAGTGGAGACTGCCTCTTCGGCGGATTTTTGATTGGTCTTGAGGCGTTTCTCCTCGGCGCAGGCATTCGCTTTCCTGGCCCGCTTGCCGCCCAACTTGATCTCGTAGGCGTGATCCTCGTTGGCCATCGGCGTGACGTGTTTGGGATTGGCTAACGGTAACGGAGAAAGTCCATACAGAAAAACCCTCAACTCATCGCGCTCCCCCCACACCCACCTGAACTCTCTGGTCGCTTCGGAAATCCATGCCAGGGCAGGATCAGCATCGTCTTCTTCTGCTTCTCGTCCTTGAACTCGAAGTGACGCTTCAGCTCGTCGAGATCCATGGGGGCATCTGCTTCCTGCGCCTTGGCTGCCACAGAGCGGGGCACAAAGACCTGGGCATTGGCATTGAGCTGAACCCCTCCGCCAGCCACACTTTTCACCACGTCCGAACGCGACTCTGCAACGCTTACCCCCTGAATCTCCCCACAGTTCCGACGCGGATCCTTCAGGATCGAAAGGAGAGCAGGGCTCTCTATTAAATTTTGCATGTTTTTCTACTATTTCTAGCTATCTATAGTTATATTTTATTTTCGGTTTGTTGCTTCGTGCTACGTGTCGGCTACGCTAGTTTTTTGGAACTGGGAATCTATCGATAGAGCCCGACGTATCGGGAAAGGCCTACTGGGAAATTCGATTTCCTACAGCCTGTTTGGGGTTTTTCCTTTTGAGTTTTACTCTGTTGTGCCGGTCTTTGGGTTAAGTCTCGGTTGCAGAGAGTGTCCCCTCAGGGCCTGTCGAAATCCCATTCCGTTCAGCCCGTAAATCGGTAAACCCTTAAAGATTGTAGAGTATTGAGAACTGAAGCCTCTGCTTTCCCCTCTCCTGAGAATCCCCATCCATTGTCCGAAATCTCAGCGACTCGCAAAGTTATAGCCGCCACTTGGTGTTATTTTTTATCTGCCCGAAACCTACTTTATAGACATGCCATTTGGGCCACTATCCATACATGTGTATGTACCCTCGTATCCTCGTCTTAAATCTCCGTTTAGTTCCCATAAAGTTTCCCCTGTCGTTTCTATCTCGTTAAGGTTCAGCATGGCACTCGTATGTGCATTTCTGATCGCTCCCACGAACATTACTCCATTGTCGACATTTATTCGCACAATAAACACAAAGCCAGGGCGGGGCCAGGAGTCGGGAGACGACGAAATAAGTCTTGGCCGAAACGGGAGGCCAGATGGAGGTGGCATCGGATGAAGGGTGTGGGCATGTGGGGCAGGCAAAGGCACAGGCAAAGGCAAAGGCAAATGCAAACGGTAAACGACATTCAATAAAACGTTTGAAAAGAGAAGAAGGAGAAGGACGAGGAGGAGGAGCTGGAGCTGGAGGAAGTACGATAAGGTAGAGATGCTGGAGATGGAGCAGCTCTGTGCGAAATGAAATGAAATGAAATGAAACGAAAGAAGCGCACAGAAATATGCAATTTCACCTCAATCAGAGTTGTAAAAACAAACAAACAATGGCCCAGTGCACTCCGAGCTCGGCTGGAGGGTGCCCCCCTACCGCCCCCATGTCATATGAGCCACATGCTGACTCGTGCCCGCCTTCCTCCATCGTTTCTCCATCTTCTTTGGGGCTCCGCTTTCCCTTTTTGCAGCAGTCCTGGTCCTGTATCGTTTTGCAAGCTCCAGTGCAAATGCAAAGAGCGCAAAAATGCAATAAGTAAAATGTAATAACTGCTCAGGACTCAGGACGCAGGACGCAGGACTGCTGCTGTTGGAACGGCTCCAAAGGTTGGTGGTACAATCAGCCAGTAAGGACGAAAATACTAGGGGAAAACTTTCGTTTTCTGCCAGAGAAAGTGGAATTTTTAATGCTACGATAATGATATCTATAGATTTTTTATCAGGTGCAAGGAAGCTACTTACAGGAGAGCGGAAAAACCTCCTAAAGGGCTTCAACATAGGGATTTTTCGAAGGCTTCCAAGTACTCATCTTTAAGTCCGATCCAACTACAGGATGGATGCAATCAAGGAGCTCACTTGGGTAAGGATAAGCCCCAGCAGTTCACCAGCGGATCCCACCTTCAATCAATAAATGGAAAACATTTTCGATTCAACACCCCCAAACGATAGAAAACTGAATGAAGCAAAGTACGTACGTATATCAATTAAGGCATTAGTCTGCGAGTGCAAGCAGTGCAACAAGGTTGTCCACCGTAGGTCCTTGTAGGTCAACCGGGGATTACCATACAGAGGGAGAGAGAGAGAGAGAGACAGGGAGATGGAGATTTGCATTTATCCATGCAGGCGGCAGGCACACAGAGTGCTTTGAAATTTTTGTATAATTCGACTTGGAAAGTAGGTGGAAAAGTGGTGGCAGAGCAGCTGTGGCAGCAGTGGCAGCAGCAGGCCGCCACTAATGCATTTGTGGTCAATTGTTGGGCACAGGAGGAGGCGACACCCGGCGCCCGCACAAACACTGAAACACTGACATCATTTTAATAATAAAATTGTTAACAGAATTGCTGTGCTTTTGGCCCTGGCCCCCCCACTCACACACACACACACAGAAAAACATGTGTTGGCCTTGTTAGCACACACACACCCACACATTCGTGCAACTTTTGAGGGCCCCACGACACCGACCTCAATGTGTCGTTGTCATTGCTCCTGTTTCAGTTGCTGGCTGTTGGCTCCTGGCTACCGGCTCCTGGCTCCTGGCTGTGTTTTTGGTCCTTTCGCAATCTAAATAAAATTGCCGACGTGTGTGTACGCACAACTTTTGCCATATTTAATCGTATTTGTACACAACAGCAACAACACCGCAGAGAAATATATATTTGGTTGGATTTTTAGTGTTGGCAATTGTAGCCCAACACTGGAGCAGGAGCGGGGGCAGGAACAGACGGGGAGACGGAGACAGTGACTCCACCCCTGGCACTGGCTCTGGCACTGGCTTTGCTTTTGGGCATTTGCTTATTATTGTTAAAAACTTTTTACGCCCACACAACACAACAGAAACAACAACTGAAAACAGGAACAGAACAGGGATCACACAATTGGCCTGGACGCCTCTCCACTCCCCTCCCCTCCCCTCCCGACCCCTGTTGTGGGAGTCGGCAAATGTGTTTTTAGAATATTTTGTAACACAGAAATTACCTTAGAAATTTGCACAGATGCAAATGGAACTAGAGATGGTAAAGTGACAAGTTTTCATAGTCCAAAGATTGGAAGACAAAGTGGTACACAACAGTCCACAGGATAGCAGACAGTAGACTTATAGAGAGTATTAGTCTTTGGATTAAGCTAATAATTCGTACCGCAAGTTCACTAGATTCAAAAGTGTTTAACAGGCTTCAAAAGGCGGGTATATATGCATGTATGTACATATGTATTCGTATACTCTCTCGTAGGTAAGAAGGCTGGACTCTCTCAACGCTCGCGTCTGCTAAACCGATAGCGAGAGAACAGATCACGAGAGCGCGAAAGCGCAACAGCGATAGAGCGCGAGAGCGATATAGCACGAGAGCGGTCGTCAGAGAGAGCCGGCCGAAGCCCGAGAGAGGAAGCTCTTTATTCACCTGGCAGCCTTCGTCTCAATAATTCGTCGTCTTCAAAGCCAACCCAGAGCTATTGTAAATCTCCATTACACCGAAAATCAATAAAAATTGCTATAATTAACATTCCCGCATAAAGGCGTATATTTCGTTCAAACGATTACTGCCCTCCAGTTGAAAAATCCCATCTCGAATAACCGATTCTGGGGCGAGTTTACCTTTGTGACGCTTTGGCTTCGTACAGATTTTTAAGCTTGTTTCGGACTCGGACTCCAACTCCGAATCTGCTGGGGCAGCTTAAAACGTGCAGCCGAAACTTTTGCCTGGGCCACGAGGCAACTTTTAAGACACAAATTTATGCCGGAACGGCGGACCGAATGGACGTAGGACAGGGGACAGGGGACAGAGGACAGGGGTTAGCATGTGTGCTTGGAAAGTGATTAAAAATTGGGTCAAGTGGCCCGGTGTGGCCCGATGGGGCCCGATGTGCGTGCGGTGGGAGATTAAGCAATTTGGGATCGGCACGCACACAAATCAAAGGATTTGCTCATCTTTTTTTATGAATACCGTGCCCCGAGCACTTAAAGTTTCTCCAACCATAACGATTTGTCATTCCAGCAGGAGAAGCAGAGAAAGACGGGAAGAGAGGAGGAGAGGAGGAGAGGAGGAGAGGGAGAAATTTCAACTTAATTACAAAACGAGACCACAAACTCTACGCTCAGGGAAGTGCAGCAGAGAGGCGGAGGTAACAACCAGTTAACTGGGTGGCATCAACATCAGTTGACTGTGGCGCCTCCATGCAGAACCACAGGCAGAGCACAACCCACTGGCTGCTGCTGCTCCTCCAGAGGTGGGGCCTCTGGGAGGGAGGGCTACATATCTGGTGGCACAGAGTGTTGGTGTTTGTTCCCCGGGTTTGTTTTGGCTGTGGTTGCAGCGGCCTCCCCGGCAGCACCAGCACCAGGAACAACAGAAGCAACAACTCCCAGATCCCGCTTCACTCCACGCCACTCCACTCCGGCACTCTCTGCGGCATTCCTGGAATTCTGCATTTCCACTGGCCTGCATCCTGCACCGAGGGACTGCGAATCCGCACTGGGGGGATGCTTGAGCTCCGGGATTCCTCGCCGAGCATACAGCTCTGATTCGTGTGTGTCTTTGCAATTGTGTATCAATCATTCGGAGGGGATTCTGCTGTTCTCGGATACTCCTACCGATTGGGCTCTAATTTGGTTCGAAATCTGAAATTGTTCGAGGCAAGAATTTCGATCGATTGCTGAACGTTTAACCACTGCTTGCACTGCTTCTTGAACTGCTTCCGGCTTTTGTTAAGGGATCCTTTAATAATATTTTTGTGTGCTGTTTCAAGTCCAAATCAAATGCCACTTAAACGCTGCCCAGTGGAAAGGGGGTGTATGCGCATCTCTGTGCCGTGCCCTTGCATATTTTATGGGGTCATCGGCGTTGAGGGGGGAGGGGACCAGGGGAGGATAGAGTGGAACTGCAGCTGACCGCAGGACACGACTCGACTCCACTTAGTGTCCTCCGCCTGTCCGTCTGACTGCCTTTCAATTGTTGTTGTCTAAGCCTTGATTGCAGACGGGAGGATCCTTCCTGGGGCGGGGGGTGGGGGGTGTCTCTGTGTCTGTGTGTGTTTAACGTGCCTTAAATCACATTTGGTCTGTAATCAAGCTAAACAAATATGCATGGGCACACCGGGTGCCCACATGGGAGGGATGTGATGTGTGCTTGAAGGAGTAGAGAGGGGCTTCCGTTACGTTTCGGTAAACTTAAATTTGGACCCTTCCCCTGTCGGCTTGGGGTCTCTGCTTCGGGGGTTGTGTGCGGTTAACTGGGTCAATTGTTGAGCTGTAATCCGGAAGCTAGAAGCCAATCGATTGATGGGCCCTACTATACGGCACTAATAAGCCAAAAAACTGTGTCATTCATCGAATGGAATGCCGAAGTGCAATCCCAACTGCAGTTCTATTAATTTTTAGTTATATTACCCCAGTAATTCCACTCGGAATACCTTTTTTTATCGAATAATTTCATGGAAACCGCATTTAAAAATCAACCCAAATGCCGTTAGTTTAATCGTTGAAATCCCTGTGTTTTAGAGCTTTTCTGAATAGCCATCAAATCTACGAAATTGCAACTTTCCACTGCATTATAGTTACGCAACGCACTGTCTGTCAGCGAAACTGCAGTTAAAGCGCTTATGCCCGTGCATTTATAGACACGACACGGTTTATGGCGATGGGGAAAGGGTGGGGCATGGATGGGCCATAGATGGGATATGGATGGGCCATAGATGGGCCATGGCTTGGCAATGCGGACATTTTATTGTCACAGCGAGCCATCATCATCGCCATCACTACTCGTACTGGAGGTTCGGTTGGGGTTTATTTTTTATGCAAAATCAATACGAAAATGACAGCTGAAGAGGGGAGCAGGGGAACAGTGGGGCAGGGGAGAACAAGAATTGAAATCTGATTGAAAAATTGCCATAAATCGACGTCAATTCAATTAACATAAATTGTTTGATTAATGATTGACAAATGCTAAGCAGACAGACAGACAGACAGGGACAAGAGAGGCAAAGAGAGAGAGAGAGAGGGAGAGAGAGAAGCAGGATGGGATTCCCGCAAGTAATTGCCGCATAATTCGATAACGATAGCCATGAATGATGGCTCCCACACACACACACACACACAGTTTACACTTTGCTCGAAGCAAATTTTGGGTCAAATAATTTTTTAATTTCCATCCGAAAATCCAAGGGAAAGAAATCACCAAATGTCTGAAAGTCATTAATCATGGATTGTCCTTTCGAGTCCCTGACCATCCCATCCCATCCACTCCGTCACTCAGTCAGTCAGTCATTCTCTCACGCCCCCTCTCGCACACACTCGCACTCTCTCCCAGTCCTTCAGTCAATCAAACAATTGAATACATTTCAATCATTAATGGACACGGACAGTCGACAGTCGACAGTCGCAGGTAGCACACGCTCTCCGCCTCCCCTCCCGCCCTTTGGCACGACCTGACTGGGGTCAGAAAGTCGCTGAAGCCCCAACGCCAGACGAGCTCCGAGACGGAGCTTTCCGCTTTCCTCGTGTCTAATTGATGGACAGTTGCTGAAGTTGCTGCCCTAATGACGGCGTAGGAATTATTGTTATTGAATTATGATTGCGAGGGTCGTGACCTGTGGGGAATCCGGGGTAGGCAAAGAAGCGAAAGGGAAGCTTACAGAGGGAAATATATGGCAATCGCATGGCTTGTTGTTCAGTCCAGGTGTGAGATTGATTTGCTCTTCAGATTCGCAGATTTGCAGAGCAAATACTCTCCTTTTTCTGCATTTAATTTTATATCGATTAAATTTCCAATCACTTTTTGATTAGTTGATCATCGAATTGTGGTAAACTATTCTCGATTTTGCATTGAATAAATTAAAACAACATTTTGGCATTCATTTGTGCATTTCTGGCGCTCGAAGGCGGGCAGCGATGGCCAGCAGCCATTATTTATCCCCGGCCTATTCCGTAGGTCGTTAATTGGCGAAATATTTTAGTGGCACTCTCATCGATGCATTTTCCGCCTCCTCTGTCTGCCGCCTCCCACCGCCATCAACACCCAGCTATAACTGTTCTAATGCATATGCATATTGCATATATTGCGGGGTTTCCCCCGCGGCCACACTGCGTGGAAAATGTGTGGAAATTTATGCGTGCTGCCAAATGGTGGGGGAAAATGTATCGTTTTGGCCCTGACCAGCCTCTACCCAAAATGTTTTTCGGAAACATAATTACTTGGCTGTGGGCCGAAGAGACTTGTAATTAGCTTTTGTAATAGCTCCTGGGATTATTTGCGTCAATTGAGCAAACAAAAGGCTGTCTGGCAGTACTCAGAGAGGGGGGGAGATACAGTAGGGCCACAATCGAACGAAAAACTAAGAAGAAAAGAGCGTATGATAATTGTGTACCTTTGAAGAGATCTTATAAAGCAAATTTGAGGCTTATAAAAATTAGCCAAAATTATAGAAAATTCCTATATTTATCGGATAAAACTATTTCTCTTTTAAAAATCGCTCTTAAAGTAGCAGTAAAGTCGAAGAAGCCTATGGTATCCTTCTACAAATTCATTTTTATTGATGTTTAAAGAAGAGGAGACCAAAAAATTGCTCTGTGGCAAGGACTTCCTTCCAATCCTTCTATGAAGCTCTCACTGTACGAATGCCTAAACTTTGTCTAGCCCGCAGGTTATTTTCTTAATATAAATGTTGCATAGCTAATATCAGTGGCACTTTTCTCCACCGCCTCCCCCTACTTTCTCCCTTTCTCTTCTGCCTAAGCTTAACCCCTTTCAATCAGCGAGTTGTGTTTTTCTTGCCCTTTTTCCCGCTAATTTCCTGCGCTCTTTTGTCAAATTAAAAACACACACACCCATACACCCATCCAGAGGCAACAGGGAAAAGTTTTGCCCCTTTTCTCGGCTCACATTTCAGAGAATTCTCGGCTTTCTCCGTGCGCTTCTCAGTTTCTCTCTGTTGGATTGTTTGCCTGTTGGTTGGGTTCATTTATCATGATTTTGTTTGTCGAACTTTGTCGCGTATGTTTTCCCCCCACCAGCCGTCTCCTGCCGTCTCCTGGCATCTCCTGGCATCTCCTGGCATCTCCTGGATAGGCGGAAAAGTGTCTCCTCTGTTGTTATACCCTTGCAGAGGGCATTCCGAACGGGTATATCCATATCCACTTGGGCTTTCCGAACCAAAATCTGGCATCAGGGCATATTCTAGGGTATCCAAAACTTCAGTCCCAAAATCTATCGCTTGCTGTCTTACTTTTGTTGTTCTTGATTTGAATGCCAGCAGCAAATGGCAGCTGTTGATGGCAGCCCACTCTTCGCCCAGCAACAGATCCCCAGCCCTCCGGAAAGGTCTCCTCCTTGTGTCAGGAGTTTTCCTCCGGTTGGGGCGGGTGGGGGGCTCACTTTTTGTTTGTCTTTTTGTCAGAGAGAGCGCCGAGCCGAGCCGAAATTGCAAAGTGATTACTTTTGATTAGTTGCAAAAAGAAACGTAATTTGTTTATCGCTTTTGCTGTTGCTGCTCTGCTGATAAATGTAATTTGGGCCCAAAACTCGCTGATTACAACTGAAACAATGGCTAAAACAATGGAGAACAAGGGCTAACGAGCCGAGGAATCATGTGTGGAATCGTTTGATGTGTCTGTCTTTGTTTCTTGGTTGATTGTGCAGCAGCAGAATCAATCCAAATCCACATCCAAATCCATATTTAAGCTGTGAATGCGGAAAAGGCATCAGTCTGCTTGTTCCCGACTCGTTATCCCGGAAAGTGATCTTATTATTTCACAGCAAACCAGAAGAAAGGTGTTTTTACTCACAATATACCCCCCGAGCAACTGGCACTGCAATATGAAAATATTTGTGATGGCACAAGTTTTTCGGTTCAGCAGAAGCTAAACAACGTGGCCATGCTTCTGCATGACTTTCATTACTGATGGAAACGTATTCAGATTGTTTGTCTAGGATGGAGATGGCAGTGGCGTCTGAAAGTGGGGCAGGGCAACCAGGAGGGGGGGGGGGGGGCAAACTTAATCTAGGAGCAACCGAGCTTACATTTTTAAGCAGCGACAGCTGCTTGCATGCAAAATTATGACTTAAAGCGCAGCTGGGGCCAGGGCTCCAGAATGTACTCCCACTCGTAGTCGTAGTCGTGGTCCTACTCGTACACTGGTACACTTCTAACCAAGCAAGGAACCACTCTGTCCTACACACACACTGGCACACACGCAGGAGCAGGAGCAGGAGCATGAGCACAAAAGGATAACATAGAAGTAAGTTATTCATTGTGCACGCAAACATTACGGAAGTCATATGTTAAAGGCAGGAGAGCCGGAGAGCCGGAGAGCGGGAGAGCTGCAGAGAACCGAGGCAAAAACCTGGCTAAAAGGTAGCAAAAGGTAAAACCAGCAGGCTCCCGCCTCCACTTCCTGCCCCCGCCCCCCCGCACAGCATGAAAAGCTGGCCAAGTTTTTGCCGACTAAAAGAAAAGAAATATGAAATATGACTCCAAGTCGAATTGTGAAAACTTGCAGAAAGGTACGAATAAGCATATCAAGATCATAAATAAAACACAGTGCGAGCGAGAGCGAGAGAGCGCGAGAGAGTTGGGAAATTAAATTTTCGACTAGGAAAACCCAACCGAAAACATGGCTACCCCTGCCCCCACCCCCACCCCCACCCATCCATGGTGTGTGGTGTGCGGTGTGTGGACTGGGAGTGCACATTGCTAATATACGCAACGCGCGCTGCCAACTTTGATTTGCAAATAAATTATTTCGTTTCGTTTCGTTTCGTTTGCTCTTTTGCCTCCGAAATGAAAATCCTGCCCAAAAGACCAGAAACATGGAGGCCAGAAGGAAAGAAGGAAAGAAACAAAAACAGGTGAGGAATAGCTGGATAAATGTACAAGGGTTTTTCAATAGGGGTCTATGGGGTATACTGGCTATAGGGAGAGCAGACCTTTCAGTGGACATATGCACTCCCCCTGCACTCCTCAGGTATTTAATGGCATTCACAGAGAAAGGGTCCCTCAGCTTTAGGTATCAGCCATTCCACACCTTGACCATCGCCAGCCCCTGTGCCAACCTCCTTCCATGTTCCCTTCCGATGCCTCCACCCAATAATTCCTCCCTCTCCTACCCTCACCTTGTGCCTTTACCCCGCAACATTCTAACCAGAAAGTTAACTTGAACTTAAAATAAAAGTTTTCTACGTTTTTTTTTCGGTTGGAATTTTCGTTTTTGGTTTTTTCCTTGGCGTTCCTTTCCACAAAGTCAAATATCATAAAGTTCGCTACGCCTTTTTGCATATTTTATTTGCGCTTATTTCCAAAAGCGAACGAACGCGGCAAGACGAAGACGACGATGAAGCAGGAGAGGGGCAGGAAAGAGAACGAAAAGTTGCGGTGGCTGCTCTCATTTCTGATGCCCGCACTGCTTGAGTCGAGTCTGTATGACACTGCTTCCACAGCACAGCACAGGCTTTATTCAGTGACGCGTATGGTCTCATGGCAAGACATTATTTAGTAATATATAAAAATATACAGAAAAAAATGCTAAAATTGGTAATATTAATTGGAAAGATAACATAAGTCGGTGTATATTGACTGAACTTCTTTAAGGATTGCCCTACGAAGCGTAGTTGTTGGCTAACTAATTTATTTATACATACAAAATAAATACCATTTTAATGCAAGGATTATGCAAAACTATAGAAAAATAATCCGAAAAAATTGAATGGAAAAACAGTTGGGCCTAAAATCCACTGACAATCTATGCTGCAGTTGCATACGACTGGTACAAGCAGTACCACCAGTTAGCAAGTAGTATTTGTCTGTGAAGTGAAGAAGCAAACTTCTACTGCTTAGCAAGCAGTAAACCCATCTGAGAACTGCTGCCTTTCTGCCTCCAACCACTTTACTGTGCCACAGGGCTTTTTAATTAATAAATTTAGTCATTAACTAGAATGTCATACAGCCTCACCGCTGCGCTGCCGCCTCTGCATCTTTTATTCCCGCCGACGCGACGCCGCTGCTGCTGCAGATGTCGCTGCTGGCTTCAGTCAAGGTTTTCACATCTTCCTCTCATCCGCGCCATTCCTCTTTCTCACTCACTCTCCCTCCCTCTCTCTCTTTCTCATTCTGTCTGTTCGTCTCCCTTCTTTTGGCAACAATTAAATTATTCAACCGAAATTTGTTGAAGCTCCCGAAAAAGTCACGCGCACTTGACGGCAACAACAAGAACAACAACAACAACAAAAACAATAGCAGCAGCAGCAGTTTCCGAAACTAACTTTTGCCGCTTTTACCGCTTTCGTCGCTCTCGCCGCTCGCGTCAGCGGCTACCAGTGCCGTTGTCGTTGTCGTTGTTGTTGTTGGTGCTGCGCTTTCGGTTCGGTTCGCTTCGGTTTCGGTTCCAGTTCGGTTCGGTTGCCGTTGTCTTTTATCCTAGTTCTCGGTTCAGGTTTTTATTTTCCAAATGAAATGAGTTTGAAGTGCATTTGACGGTGGTCGCCAAAGTTCTGGCGTGCGCCTTCTTTTCAACATCAGTGGGCGTGGCCTGCAACTTTTTCGTTTTTGTTGTTTTTTTTTTCAGTATAATTGTTGTTTCAGTTGTTGTATTGAGCATTTTAATGGAAAAGTTTGGCAGTTAAAGGCGCTTTTCCACCGAATGGTATTTTAAAAGCTTTCCCAGAAAGGAAAACCCAACAACCGAACAGTTGGAATGCCAAAAAGCAATTGAACAATTTTTTGAAATGCATAAATTTGATATTTCGTGATTGGTTTTTGAAAAGAAGAAATCAGATAATTTTTGTTGATTTTTACCAAATTTTGTATCTTTATTTTTGATGATGCCCAATCCTGCTCCGAAGCGATCTGCAACAGGGAAAACACATACACACTACATACATGTACATACTACATACATATGTACATAAGCATGTATCATGGATGGATAATTACAAAGTGTCGGAATCCTTAAGCTTGTTCCAGTCTTTGTCGGCAAATTCGATAAGCATGGAGTAGACTTTGCGCACCTCGCAGAGAATTTCGAAAATATCTTGGCGGCACTCCTCGACGCCCGGATAACGCGCCACATCTGAAGGGCGCCTGGCGCGCACGGCGTGGAACTTCGAGATCTGTTTGAAGCTGTCATTGGCCTCCGAATGGATTTTCCCGATTGCTTTCTGGACATCGTCGAGGATGGAAGCGGCAAGGCTGGTGCTGTGCACGTTTTTCTCTACCATGTACGCTACCCACTTCTTTATGATGGTTGCTGCAAGCAAAGGCAACAGTTAGTAGGAGTAGGTGTCCCCAGCAAGATGTGCCACGCCCTTCACTTACCATTCGCTAGCATTGCTTGGACGATGGGCTTGGCCGCTTGGACAATCACCCAGACCGCCTTAGTGCAAGGAACTGGGCACGAACACTTCTTTTCAGGCTGATCATGGGAGCCGCCATCGCCTTGGCCTTCGACCTCGACCGGAGTGCCTTGCTCACGCTCGACCTCTTTGAACATCGGCGAGTCGAGCAGCTCGTTAAGCTCGACAATCTTCTGCGGGAAGCCCTGGGCCAACAGCTGCGCTCCCCCTTTGGTAACGAACACCTTAGGATACGGGCTTGCGTTCTCGGACATCGACGACATTGTCGTGAGTATTGTAAATGCGAGATTTGTTGAAAATGTGCAACCACACGGCAATGAGAGAAGTTTGGAGGTGTTATTTGGTTATTGAGTGCGTTGAATATGTGTGATTTTCGAGCTATTGCCTGAAAAGTTGTCAATTCTAACGCCGATGATATTTATTCTGCCACGTTCTTACTATCGCCCAATCTGGAGATGGCAGAGTCAACGATTCCATATATCGATGTTTCGAATAGAAAAATTGTATGTGCTCAAATGCGCAAAAATGTATTGTCAACTGAAATAAATATAAACTTGACTACTAGCTCGATTTCGTTCCTGCTGCTTGTCGATTTAAAGAAAATCCAATTCGTTTTCTACAAGCGCTAGTGGGTAGTCCAGCTATCGTTGTTTTTGCCATTCCTATCCGAGTACCTAGTTGTCATCGCTAGCCTGTTGTGGAAAATATTTTAAGCCGAATAAGCGCTGCTATCGTCGGAGACTGGTAAGTTATCGGAAAAAACATAAACATAAATCTACGATTTACTGTACACAAAGCTCTCATTTGCAGACACCAATAGAGGAATCCATCCAAGATGTCGCACACCATTCTGTTCGTTCAGCCCGGGGCTTGCCCGGAGACTCGCACTTACTGCGACTACGAGAGCATCAACGAGTGCATCGAGAGCGTGTGCAGGTCGTACGAGGAGTATCTGAAGCGCCGCAAACCCAAAAAATCGACCATTACGTACGAGATCAGCCAGCTCTTCGACTTCATCGATCGGCTGAAGGACATCTGCTGCTTGGTGTACCAGAAGACCACCAAAACCTACGCCCCGTTCAACAAGGAGTGGATCAAGTCTAAGCTCTACGAGCTGCTCCGCGGATCGGCGCACAGCGCTTGAGACGAGTCCAGGGATGCTGGACATCGAAGTAACCAACAAAACAACACACAAGACAGTGAGCACACACAGAAGGGGAATCATCCGAGGGCAATCAATGCTCCAAATAGAAGACAAAATCATCATAAGCACATCAAAGGCACAAGAAGAAATCAAACAGGAACCACAGCCACATCCAACATCGTCTGAAGCACTTAACAATCAATGAAATGTATTCCTTACTTTACAAGAAATAATATAATGTATAAACTAGCTTACCTTTGTCTCTAAGAAGATCCCTACGTCCTTGTAGACCTGTGTGTCTGAGCAGCCATAGAAAGGTTGAGGCTGCAGTGGAAAACCGAAGCTGTCCTAAAAGTTGTCGCCTAATCACGCTATTGAGCTTTGGTTAAATTCGGTGTATTATCGACCGGTAAAGAGTCTGTAGTGCAGGTTGGTGGAGAGCCCAATGAACGTGCACCATAAGCCGAGCTTGGTGCAGCCTCATAAGCATACGGCGGGACTGCCAGGCCCACGGTCATTGGCCGAAGTTTTTGGCAAGTAAAGAAACGAGCTGCCACAGCCGTCAGAGTCTTTGTAGTTCTCTTGAGGAATTATGGCAACTCTTTCCTGGGGTTTTTGGACATTTTAACACCTTAAAATAATTGGAATGTGCATAAAACCGGGTTTCTACTGGGTTGCCAGATCGGTGAAGCATATATAGAAGCTACTTTGGATTTCCCCACAGTGGATGTCCGCAACGTGCTCAAGTGCTCAACGAATTGGCTGCCTAAAGCAAATCTAGACGGGCACATAAACGTATCTCTTTCGCAATTATTTAAAGAGCGGGCAAATGGTTTAATAAGAACATTGACATGTGATATTTGAGACCAATTGCCACACAATCGTGTTGTCTTTATATTGTTCTACTTTTTCTTTCCAGGTCTACAAGGACGTACTGATCTGCATGGAGCCAACGGTAGTGCATTCTACATTATGTTTCTACATTATATTATTTCTTATTAAGTAAGGAATACATTTGATTGATTGTTGGTGTGACTGTGGTTCCTGTTTGAATTCTTCTTGTGTCATTGATCTGCTTATGATGATTATGTGTTGCCCCCGGATGATTCCCCTTCTGTGTGGTGTGTTCACTGTCTTGCGTGTGTTTTTGTTGGTTACTTCGTCGTGCAGCATCCCTGGACTCGTCTCAAGCGCTGTGCGACGATTCGCGACGCAGCTCTTGGATCTTAGACTTGATCCACTCCTTGTTGAACGGGGCGTAGGTTTTGGTGGTCTTCTGGTACACCAAGCAGCAGATGTCCTTCAGCCGATCGATGAAGTCGAAGAGCTGGCTGATCTCGTACGTAATGGTCGATTTTTTGGGTTTGCGGCGCTTCAGATACTCCTCGTAGGACCTGCACACGCTCTCGATGCACTCGTTGATGCTCTCGTAGTCGCAGTAAGTGCGAGTCTCCGGGCGAGCCCCGGGCTGAACGAACAGAATGGTGTGCGACATCTTGGATGGATTCCTCTATTGGTGTCTTGTCTGCAAATGAAACGGTTGCAGTTGTACAGTAAATCGTAATTTTATGTTTATGTGTTTTCCGATAACTTACCAGTCTCCGACGATAGCAGCGCTTATTCGGCTTAAAATATTTTCCACAACAGGCTAGCGATGACAACTAGGTACTCGGATAGGAATGGCAAAAACAACGATAGCTGGAGTACCCACTAGCGCTTGTAGAAAACGAATTGGATTTTCTTTAAATCGACAAGCAGCAGGAACGAAATCGAGCTAGTAGTCAAGTTTATATTTATTTCAGTTGACTATACATTTTTTTCGCATTTGAGCACATACAATTTTTCTATTCGAAACATCGATATATGAAATCGTTGACTCAGCTTGGGCGATAGTAGGCACGTGGCAGAATAAATAGCATCGGCGTTAGAATTGACAACTTTTCAGGCAATATCTCGAAAATCACACATATTCAGTGCACTCAATACCTAAATAATACCTCCAAACTTCTCTCATTGCCGTGTGGTTGCACATTTTCAACAAATCTCGCAATTACAATACTCACGACAATGTCGTCGATGTCCGAGAACGCAATCACGTATCCTAAGGCGTTAGTTGCCAAATTGGGAACGCAGCTGATTGCCAAGGACCTACCGAAGGAGATTGCCGAGCTGAACGAGCTGCTCGACTCGCCGATGTTCAAAGAGGTCCAGCAGGAGCAAGGCACTCCGGTCCTGCCTTCGGCTGGCAAGGCGGTCTGCGAGATGATGGAAGTGGTCAAGCCCATCCTGCGCACTCTGATAGCGAATGGTAAGTAGCATACATATTTTGCTGGGGACACCTACTCCTACGAACTGTTGCCTTTGCTTGCAGCGAATCTCTTCAATCTGTGGGTATCGTCAATGATACCGGAAACAGTGTCCGGTGACAGCCTTGGCGTCTCCATACAGAACCATCTCCAAGAAGAAATCGTGAAGGTCCAGTCAGAGGCCGATGCCTACTTCGAAACGATTCCGAAGTACTTCGAAACGCGTGCTAAAGCCGCTAAATTAGCGTCCGAGTATCCGCACGTGGAGCAGTGCGGACAATTTGTTGTCGAGATGGACCAGATTAATATATTATTTCTGCAGAACATTGTCCGCGAGGTGCGCAATTTCTACTCCTTGCTCCACGACTTCGGCACTAAGAACTGGGACAAGCTTCAGAACGGCCAATCGTCGAATACCAACGGCTATCACTGATCACGCATACAATATATACTAAACACACTCGTATGTACCCTTCTTAGTATTCAAAGTGCGGGGTCAGCTCTGTAGAGGAGTTGTTGCTGGATCAGTGGATCGATGAATCTTTCACCCCGAAAGATTTTGTATGCAGATTCGAATTAGATGTAGGATTTTTGGGTTGGAGCTGGTTTTGTAAAGATCAGCATTAGAGATCTTTTTAGTTGAAAGGAAGGAAAATTCTTTATATTCGTGTGTTTTTGGCCTTCATCCGTGTTTCCATTTTCATTTATTTCTGTTCGTTGACGATTTTTCTGACCTGTGCCTAATCCTTCAGTGGCGCCTCTGCTTCTGCTTCATTCAACATTCGATTGAATCTTTCCTTTCACTTGCAGCTCTATATCTAGCCCTCTCTCTCTCTCTCTCTCTCAAAGGGTCTCCTGCATGTGGCACTCGATTCCGAGCACTGCTTCCCTCTCCTTTGGTTTGTTGACTGCATTACACTTTAGCACCAATTCACACTCGGAAAAAGACAGGAGAAAGCAACAGAGTATGACAGAGAGACACACAGCAAATGGAGACAGAGAGAGAGAGAGTCCAAGAAGTGAAGAAAGAGCCAGCTCGAAAAGGGACGGCGGCAGACACTTACAGGCAGACACACTTGTACATACATATATCTTCATCTTGTAGTTTTCCCAGCTTCTCCTTTTCCGGGCCTAATGGCGCATCGTGGTCTAGGCCTCCCACATCTGTCGCTGTCCTACGTGTGTTTTTAGCAGCTTACAGGCGTTTCCCCTCAGAAGTCGCCTATGAAGTGGTACTCCCATAATCGCAAGTGTTCAAATTCAAGAGGATAATACTTTATACTAATTTTAGTAATGGGAATATTTCCCATCTTTTACTTTACTTTGCTTTATTCACAATTATAAATTGCCTAAGCACTTGTATAGAATAAGTTATTGGAAAAATCCAACCATCCAGTGGTACAGCAAGTACATATGTATATATGATGCTGATATATTATGTATAACCATTTCGGATCCATTTGTTAATAATCTAAAATATAGAAATGCTATAACCGCATCATTTCTTGAATTACATTGCAAAAAGAAGTACATTTTCCCTCTGTATTACGATTATTGTCCAGGTTTTGGCCAGCACTTTGTGGGCACAACCCTTCCATTCGTCTCTAATAACCAGGCCAAGGCAATTCGCAAGAAGACAGAGACATTGCTCTAAGATTCCGGCCCAATTTTCACTCTTCAAGACGGAGGATACGGAGGTGTTCGATGGAAGCTTCACTCCTGCAGTGGCTGTCTCTCCTGATATGTCTTGCACTTTCCTGGCGCTCATCTAGCAATATTTGGATGCAGACATGTCCCTGGGAGGACGTCACTGCATGACGTCTTGGGAAGCCAGGCTGTCGTCCTCTCACTTCCTCCATCCTGGGAATCACTGGGATATGCTTTGATCTGCTTTTCGCTGGGCCATGACTGGGCATTGTTCCACTCGGGCTGCCAAATAAAAATAGCTTTATTTACATATTTTATTTATGCGCTTCATTAAACCTTTAAGTCGCCTTTATTTACGAGTGTCCCCCACCCCACCCAGTCCGCTGCGGCGGCATTGTTAATATTAATATTAATATTGCATTTATTTTATATCATATTTGTCGGAACGTGCATATATTTTATGCACAATAACAATGTGTTGATGATGTCCTTGTTATTGCACACAGAAGAGACAGTACGTCGAGAGAGTATTCAAATGGGGGACTGATGCCCGAGCATTGAACCATGGTTATACCCGAAGGATTCAGGAACGATACAGAGTCCTTTCGGAGAGCCATCGCTTCGATTTACTCCAACAGATTCGATGCCAAGAGTTCTCCCTTCCGTGGTCCGAAAACTAACCAGACCCACTGTACCAATTGTGTTCGAAGTGAATTGGCTGACTCGGGCGTCCGATGTCGTCCTGGTGTCGCATAAATCGCACTCAATAAAGCATATAGAAGGCATAAATTATATTTTGCCTGCTCGGAATTTTCATTAAGCCAAGTCCCAGACACAGTCAGCGGCAGACAGAGACAGAGGGATAAAGGGAAAATTGCACAAATTAAAGCTCTTGAAACTTTAATGCAATTTCAGAGCCTCAACTTATTCCAGCTCCTCTGCGTTTGAGTCTTGCCTCACCGCCACCGCCAGCGCCACCGCCTCTCAACCTCCTCCTCCTGCTGCTCCTCCTCTTCGGCTCGACTTGTGCTTCCTGCCATTTCTATTTTTATTGTATTGGCCTGGCCAAAAAGCAACCGACAGCCACCGACAACAACAACTCTCCAAAAAACAACCAAAAAATTAATGAGCGCAATAAACATTTTAAGTGGAATTGTTGGTGAAGTTGTTAATTTTTAGTGCAATTTATAATTTTATTTTCCGCCGAGCGAGTGTAATAAAATTGTTTGCGGGTAAAATAGGGGCAGAGAGGGGGGAGCAGGGGAGCGGGTTAGGACTAGGAGCATCGCTCTCCTCAATTGGCATCATAAATAATCAGTTTACAAGTTAGTTACGCAGTTAATTCCTTGGCGCTTGCCTCGGCCTGTGCCTCTCCTTCCAGCTGGCTTTGACCTTTTAAACTAATTTCCCCAAAGATCGGAAAGCAGTCCAACAGCTGGCTCCAGGTCTCAGGCACGCAGGTGGCGACGCTTTGGTAGCCCTCTACACCATCTACTCCTCCTGTGACCTTTGACACCCACCCACCCCATAGCGCATCCCCTCCCCGATGCTTTGTTTATTGTTGTGTAAGCCAGGCACGACACCTGTCGGCCCATTTCTGGTCTAGTTTCGCTTTCGGCCCGCACAAAATTATTAATATTTCAGTTGCCCATCCCCCACACCCCTCTATGGCAACCCTCTATGCCACCCCTAATCGCTAGTTCTGTTTCGGGGGACCTGTCTTCCGTTCCGTTCCGCTCCGTTCCGTTCCATTCCGCATTGCATACTTGATGACGCTTTCATCTCGTTAAGTGGCTTAAAGCCTTTCCTGCCCCATGCAGCAGACAGACGGGGAATCTTAACGGAATGCGTGCGAGTCTGTTGCTGTCTCTGTCTCTATGGCCCCGGAAAGCCCCCTCCTTGGAGCTGCCTGTCATAATTGCGCAATCTGTTTCGGGCGTTTATGGCATTAGCGGTCACCGGGCCACCAAACAGGTCGATTCCGGGTTGTCAGCGCGGGATTTCGATGTGCATTGGATATACATTTTCAATGTGGCAAGGCTCTTAGCTGCGACTTGCTCTTGGACTCTTGTTGCAAATGGAAATGGGAATCCTAAGCCAATTTTCATATTAAGTATCCGCCTTCTCTGTTGCAGCTTCCTCCCAGCAGGCGGGCGAGTGGCAGGAGTGGCGGAATGGCGGAATGCTCTCCAAAAGTTGGCATTAAAAGTCAGCTGTTTGACTGCAATGTGTGTCCCGCTCGTATGAATTTATGGATGAAGTCAATGCATTAAAACAGCGCCCACCCTCTGCTGTTGAATATGGAAAAGGGCGAATGGCAAAGGGCAGGGGGCAAGGGGCAGGGGGCAGGTTACCTGCAGCATAAATGCATGTCAAACATGTGTTTGCGCGTATCTGTGCGGAAGAGTCTTGCGGGGTACTTGAATGACAAAAAGGGTATGCTGTAAACGTGGAAATCGTGTTTACAAATCGAGAAAAACCCACTTGGACATTCCTCAATTTAATTGTATCTTATGTATAGTGGACTATCTGCAGATACAGATACAGTGGGTACTTTCTTCAGTATCTGCCCCATCCAGGGTACTCTTCCAGTCGGTACCCATCTGCTCTCCAGACTTTTTCTTGCTTGTAATAATTTTTTGATGAACTTTAAAAAAGCAAGAGCAAAAGCATTCGAAATAACTTGGAATATGTATGACGAAGGCGAAGGTAGGCGTAACCCGGGGCGAAGGAGTTTCGGAAGGGATGGGGGGGATGGGCGATGGGGTACGGAGACGATATGTATTCGTGCACCGAAAAATACAAATAAAAACAGCGAATATTTAAATGTATAATGAGCAGCTGA